>NC_140559.1:64344233-64491733 GCF_057381845.1 Rhamphochromis longiceps | reverse complement strand
AGATGTTGAGGTTTACAACATTAGGAATTTGCTGCGGTGCTTCAGTGCAAACAATAAGAATTAAAGTGCTATGTAGAAAGAAAGATATGTGCATGAGATATACATGAGATATATACATGAGAATAAGAATTAAGAGTGCTACGTAGAAAGATATATACATGAGTGCAGGTGGTGATCAGTGCCAGACATGAAATGATGCAGTGACACAGCGTAGTGTCATGTGTTAGTGGCGGGGACAGTCATGTGGTTATTGTTCATGTGTCCAACAGCAGAGGGGAAGAAACTGTTCTTGTGGCGAGAGGTTCTGGTGCGAATGGACCGGAGCCTCCTGCCTGAGGGGAGCAGGTCAAACAGACTGTGTCCGGGGTGAGAAGGGTCAGCTGAGATCCGGGCTGCACGCTGCAGTGTCCTGGAGGTGTACAGGTCCTGCAGAGATGGGAGTCTGCAGCCAATCACCTTCTCAGCAGAGCGCACAACACGCTGCAGTCTCTGTTTGTCCCTGATAGTGGCTCCAGCGTACCACACGGTGATGGAGGAGGTGAGGATGGACTCGATGATTGCAGTGTAGAATTGCATCATCGTCCGTGTTGGCAGGTTGAATTTCTTCAGCTGCCTCAGGAAGTACATCCTCTGCTGGGCTTTCTTGATGACGGAGGTGATGGTGGGCTCCCACTTCAGGTCCTGGGTGATGGTGGTACCCAGGAAGCGGAATGAGTCCACAGAGGTGATGGGGGTGTCAGTCAGGATGATGGGGGGGAGTGGGGCTGTGTGCTTCCTGAAGTCCACAATAATCTCCACTGTCTTCTGGGCATTCAGCACCAGGTTGTTGTGGCTGCACCAGGACACCAGACGTTCAACCTCCCTCCTGTAGGCAGACTCATCCCCGTCAGAGATGAGCCCAATGACGGTGGTGTCATCTGCGAACTTGATTAGCTTGACAGACTGGTGGGTGGAGGTGCAGCAGTTGGTGTACAGGGAGAAGAGCAGAGGAGAAAGAACACAGCCCTGAGGGGAGCCGGTGCTGATGGTCCGGGAGTCCGAGACATTCTTCCCCAGCCTCACGTGCTGCTTCCTGTCCGTCAGGAAGTCAGTGATCCACCGGCAGATGGGATCAGGCACATTCATCTGGGAAAGCTTGCCTCGGAGATGGTCTGGAAGGATGGTGTTGAAGGCAGAGCTGAAGTCCACAAACAGGATCCTGGCGTAGGTTCCTGGGGAGTCCAGATGCTGCAGGATGAAGTGTAGGGCCATGTTGATGGCGTCGTCTACAGACCTGTTGGCTCTATATGCAAACTGCAGGGGGTCCAGGAGGGGATAGAACCTTTAGAAGTGATACTTAGCATATTTCTGAACTTTTTACTTTTTACTCCTGCTTTGAGTTTTTATGCTAAGCTAGGCTAACCGGCTGAGTCTGAAGTGTGATCATAACATCAACGCTAACTGTTACAATTTACGTACACTCGTGTATGATACGGCTTAACCAGGTTGATTGTCATGAAAACAGTGTTGGAGAATTACAGTTCACCATTTGTCTGCTAAATATTCAGCATTGGGTTAACATTACTGTCGTCCTTCTCCATGGTTTAGTTCCCTCTTGTTGCCATCTTCTAGATATTGTGTCTAACACATATTATCTTTTCAGTTATACTTTCAACTGTGTTTTTTAAGTTTGAGTGTTTGCAATATTTATATAAAGCCATTGGGACTGTTAAGGCATGAACAATAATGCAGCAATACGGTAAACGCCATGTACATCAAACAAACGAACAAAATGTTCCCCAAAGGTAGTTTAAGGAGGAGCTTATTTCCATCTGTTTACAAATTACAAGCAACTTGAAGAGTAACAGTTAGTCAACGGTATAATGACACGACAGTGTCCCCTAGTGGTCATGGAAATTATGACGGGCACAAAGCAGGACTAACATGATGTAATTCTACAGATGTTATGGTTTCTCTTGGAGAGTAGTCTTATCTTGGATCTGATTGGCTGTTGGATGGATTTAAAGAAGACTTGAGAAAAGTATAACAGGAATGACTAGTAATCCCTGTTTTCTGCTTGTCCATGTCCACAGCTGGGCATAACTCTAACCTTAAAGGAGCACAGTTTTTGTAGAGAGGTGATCTGGATGGATGGGCGAGTTGACATATAATTGGACTTTGACTTTAATTCTGTTTTTTATTATTACAATGTTAAGGTTTAAAGCTGTACTTTTTAAAACATGACTGTGATACGACTGTGGTCTAGCTTGACTTATTTCACTGTAAATGCAAAACTTTTGGGGTTTGAGTTTAAGAGGACACTTCTCTGGGAAGACGATTGTTTTTACTATTTTTTATCAATAATGATGAAAAAACGTGCAGCAGTTGAAGCAGCCATTCAGGATAAGACGTTTATAGGATTTTCTGTGTTGTTACATTACTACCCTAAAGAAAAGAAAGGGCAGCTTTGAATAATAAAAAAATGTATATGATATACGTATACATATGGGTATCGGTCTGATACTGACGTAAATTACTGGATCGGATATCGGAGAGAAATAAAAAATGTAATCCGATCCATTAAATATCAAAAAAGCACCTCACAAAACTTGCGACATGGCGTAACTCTGCTCATAACCGTAGCACGTGGCAGCAGTGTGCGTCACGTGATAGAGCAGCTGTGCGTATTTGTAGCCTCGCTAACAATCCGGCATTTCATCTCCGAGGAAGTTATCCCAGAGAGAAGTAAAGCAAATGTGTAAGTTCATCTCTGAATGTTTATAAAGAATTCCAGCGTTAAGCTTAACAACGACATATGGAGCGACTGCCTCTCTCCCTCCCTCTCCTGCTGCTACTTCAATCATGAAACTGATTAATGATCAGCTGATCGGCTTTTCTGTCGCGAGTCCGTCTCTCTTGTTTGTGTGCTTCTCGCCAGAAAGAGGAAACCAGCGGCTGAACAACAGCAGCACGTTTAAGCTTGATAATCTGTTGTTAGAATTTATTTAATATTACTTTCTACACCAGGATCTTTTTCTACGTAGCTGACGGCTGGTAACTGTGCAGGGGCGGATCTAGCAAAGTTTAGCCAGGGGGGCCGATAGGGCATGAACAAGGAAAAGGGGGCAAAGACATACTTTTCTTTCTTATTCTCATTTAAAATGTCTAGCTTTTAATAAATAATTATCCGAATCTTACACCCAAAGATTTAATCTGATGTAAAATGTATAGAAGTCCATTACTGTATATAGTAACTATTAAGTCTAATATACCCTAGTAAGCTATAGTACATAGAAATATGTTGAATCTATTTAATTATTCTTCAAAAATAATTGATTTCTGTGCATTTTTTTTCACACTGCATCAAATTAAAGTTGATTACGTCAATTAAGCATCATGAGGTGGAGGGTGGGGGATGGTTCCCTATTCGTTAGGTTGCTTACTCTTTAAAATACCAGAATAGGGAGGATGGTGCAGGTTTAAGTTTATTAGATTGATCAGTGTTGCTGAACTATGAAATATTTTGGGTGCAGTGTATTTTTTGCATACAGGTATAACAGAATAGCTTTAGTGTTTTTTTTTTGTTTGTTTGTTTTTACTTGAGTATGAACTTATATAAAAAGCAGCAAGATATTAAAAAACAGTTTTATTGATTAAAAAACACACTATATCGGATTCATATCGGTATCTGCAGATATCCCAATTTATGATATCGGTATCGGACATAAAAAAGTGGCATCGTGCCATCTCTAATAATATCTTACTACGCATGAGTTTGAATGGATGGCAGTAATTACATGAATGCCACCTTTCTTAACCTGTCATAATTCAGTGTGTTTAAAACTGCTGTGTGTGTGTGTGTGTGTGTGTGTGTGTGTGTGTGTGTGTGTGTGTGTGTGTGTGTGTGTGTGTGTGTGTGTGTGTGTGTGTGTGTGTGTGTGTGTTCCAGGTGACCCGGACTTCATCAGAGAGCATCACCTCAGTCCCGGCATCCAGCACCTCGGGCTCTCCCAGCAGAGTCATCTATGTAAGACTGCATCACCTCTATTCACCCTTAAGGGAGCAACAGATGACTTTTGTACCTCTGTGCTCCTCCAAGTGTCAGTAGGATGCAAATAAAAACTAAATCTGTCTCCTGTCTGCTGCCAGGCCAAGCTAGGAGAGGAGATGCTGGACTACAAGGACCTGGCAGCCCTTCCAAAGACCAAGGCCATCTATAACATAGATAGGCCTGACATGTTGTCTTACTCTCCCTATGTCAGCTACCCATCTGACGAGAGGCACTATGGAGAGGTAACTCCGACTCCATTTTCATTTGCTGCTGTGATGAAGTTTGTCACTAGTAATTCTTATGGTTTGTCATGACTCCGTTATGAGAGTAGAACAATACTTCTATAAAACAAATTTAAGTTTCAGTAAAATTGTAACTAAAGGGGTTTTAAATGGCTCAGAAAGCAAGTAAACATAACTTTGGTACAGTAACAAGAGTAAATGGAATTCACTACACACATTCTTACCTGCTTAACTGTTAATGAGTGTCAGCCAGAGACTAGCCAAATATGGGCGATATGGAGCAAGTGTTTCTGTCCTGATATTTTTTGTTAAGGTGAATTTGAATGTATGCAGCATATATCCAGACTTAAACTGAAAACCAGAGGAATGTGTCTTTTTTCTAACGATTTAATACATCCAATCATCCTTTTATCTCTAAAGAACTGATTTGTTCACAGGTTTCTTTCTGTCTCACTCCAGTGAATGAATGCAATTTGAGCGAGAAACCTTCCTTGTGTCGCTTCTTCCCTGTCTTTTCGTTTTATTCTTCACCTTCCTCATCCTCCATCATCGCAGTGAAGTCATTCATTAATGCCACACTGACGCAATCCTTTGCAGTTCAGCCACAGCTTCACAGCCCTGGCCTTATAAGCCGAACTGTAAACTTCCTCATTCACTCATCAGCAATGTCCTTGCATTTGGACATCATTGCTCACTCCCACTCTCATTGCTGGTTGGTTAACTCATATATTCTCACATATGAGTTTTTCCTAATCATTGGCTCTTTCCCCATTTTCATTTGCAGTCTCCCCAGCTGCTTTCTCCTACTCCTACTGAGGTAATGTGATGCACTGTGTCTCAATGTGGATGTAAATCATACTTCATCAGTGCCTTCTTGTGTGCTTGTGTGTGAGTGTATGTGTTTGTGGACACAAACAAGTTGTTTGCCATATTTGGGACATAAGAGTTTTCTAGGGTAATTGACAGTTTTAAATGGTTTGTGGGATGTGTTTTAATTTTTGGATTATGTGCAGATATGATAACATTATACTATGTGTTGAGGGGGTAAATCAGCTGTGTTGGATGAAGGACACATCTAAAAGCTGCAGGACACTGGTCCCTGAGGCCTGGAGTAAAGCATGCTCTTTAGTTTCCCTGCCAAAGGCTAATATCAGTAGTGCAGGATTCATTTTCTTAGAGTCACAGTTTTTCAGTTTCAGTTCTTGGCGGATTAGTATAACAGCACAAGCAATAAAAATATATGTAATCAGATTGTTTTTAAAATAGAACATGCATGTTGTTTTGAAAGTTTGAAAAACATCCAAACCATTGGCTCCATTTGTTGATACATATTTGAAATGAGTTCTGCTCTTAATCATAACAATAAGCGCACACATTTCTCCTCACTCCTGTTATGTTGACGTTATGTTATCTTCGCTCCTTGGTGTGACTTGTGCAACATAACTCAGCTGCCTCACTATTAATATTTTAGAAATTTTTTCTCTGATGTTGAAATTACGGACTGAGTGCATAGAATGTACTCACTCTGTTTTTATCTTCTGTGTTTGTGTATTCAGGGTGATGGGGAAAAATCACCCCGTCAACGGAGGCCATCGAGCCCCAGCTCTAACAGCTCCCTGGGGGGCTATGGGCGGTACACCCCGTCTCGTTCCCCTCAGAACTACAGCCGACCAGGTATTAGCAAAACCCCATAATCCATACATCACTGTGGCCTTATGAAAAGCTGAAAGGTCTTACTTTCCAATTATGTCCAGGTTTAACCTGTATTAGATCCAACAGTTTATGGCTCAGTCACACTAGACTAATAATAGGACAGAGGGTGCTCACTGAGTGCATTACTTTTTTATTTTTAATTTATAAATGGTTGTTTTTGGTTGTATTACTATATAAAAATAAAGTTGCAGAGTGCCACTGTTTTCACTCGGTCGACGCAGAATTAAGTAAAGTCCCAATACAAAACTTGCATTTGCACCATTATCAAGTAAAGTACAAGTGCATTAAAACTGCAGGGATAGTCTTGACAGAACTTGACAGAAATACCAAATTTATTTATTATTTAGAAAATCAAAGCCTCCAAGCTAGTTTAGTCAAACATCTCAAGCTGCGCTGTATCATATACATGTAACATGCTTTACTCTCGTCATAGACCAAACACACTCTCCCAACTTGGTGGTCTGTTTAAGCTACACATCTTTCTTACATGTTAATGCTGCTGCACAGCATCACTGCTTGCTATTTGAGCCCCTCCACCACCCCAGCGTCCACCTGTATGCTCTTCATCAAATCATTACATATGTTTAGCGTAGTTGCAGGTGTCTGATAAGATAAGCCTAGGAACTGTTTTCTTCTGTGTTCTGTAATGTATATGAATATCGGGCCTGTTTTTTTTTTTTTTGTGTGTATATATATATATATATATATATATATATATATATATATATATATATATATATATATATATATATATTACTTTGTGGTTTCTTACCCTTTTTCCAAACAGATTTAAAGGCTTTAAAGAAACTTCGTATCCTAATAAGTTTATCATATGCTTTGTACTCTCCTGTGATTTGCTTGGATACCTAGGACCAGAGATATACCTTGCCGGTAGACACAGCAGCCAAGCTTTACCCCCAGCCCTCATGGGGGGCATTAAGTACCCCTCCACCTGGGCCAGGAACACATCCTCCCCACCCATGTACTATTCTGGTGGGGCTGAAGGGAGCAGTGGTGGTGGTGGTAGTTGTGGCAAGTACTCACCTACACCAACAGGTGGTAGTGCAGGCTTGTCTTTACACCTAAATCCCACCACCCTGGCTATGCTGCAGCAGCACAACTATATCCCTTACTTTAGAGGTATTAGTGACTAAAGACATGGTCCAATGCAGACAATGGACTACTTGCTAGAATCATTCCTGCTAAAATTTTAAAAAGAGAAAAATAATAAAAGCCAACTAAAAATCTATATATTTAAATATTTAAAAGAGGCTTTAACGTGTCCCAAAAGCTGGTTTCCAAGATGCCCGAAAAGAAGCATAGAAACCTGGTGATTCAGCAGCAAACCAGTCCTCTCTGTATTCGACTAAGATCTAAGGTCTTACAGAATGGAGTGCTGTGACCAATGACCCAACTTCGCATGGGTTTACCAACAGTTTAACTGTGTGCTGTAAACTCTCACTGTGTGTCTTTGAGGACCTGGATTTACCATAGACTTATGAGCCATAATGGGAATAGACTATACTGGTGTGAACTGCTGTAAACTTTGGGTCACTCATGAAACTTTATTTTCATTCTGTATTCTCACTGATTCTTGAACTAAAGCCATGAAACCACTGATGCGGTTTTCAGTGTCACACATCCCTGAAATCAACATCACAAACCAGTACCTTTCACATTTCCCTCGCATAATGTAACCCCTGCCCGGGGGCTTATTCAACAAGCTCGCTTTCCTTCATCCCCTGATCTCCCTCACCTCTCAGGGTTCAAACAGGACCCCCTACCTGACCCTAAACCTAGGACATCCCTGCATCTCAGTTTACCTCCTCCTAACGGTAAAGACAATAGCAGTTCTGTTCTCTGTGTTTCCTCTCCCTGTAGTGGAATGGATAGCAGGTTTTGTGATGTTGTGTTCTGGTATTGTGGTGTTAACAGGTTTCATGGGATGCATCAAGGCATATTTTTAGGACTGCTCCTTTTTTCTCATTCTGCTTGCCCTGTTCACTTGTGTCTGTGAATGTGGTTATTGTTGTGCATGGTTTAACTCCTTGTAGACCTGTTTGTGACCCTGATACATCTGGTATTAACTTTTAGAGAATGGTTAAGGGCGATTTCATCTTTGCACTTGTCTGTTCTGCCTAGCTTTGATCTTAGATCTAGTCTGCTATTTTTCTTGAATGATTGTCATTGTCATAATACAGTCTTTATCACCGTGAATTTGATATAAATCTTGAAGACAATGTAGGTTTTCTTACTTGATGATTGACAAAGGGTAAATTCCTAACACAGAATCATTGGAAAAGTCTATTGTGTACGTCAGAGATCTACATTGTGTCAGAGAGGATTAAGAGGATAAGTAGCAGCTTGGTGCTTGCTAATCAAATGCCGTACACTTGAATAGTTGGTCATTGGCAAGTGTGTCCAAAACTCAAAGCTCTGGCAGTTTATTGTTCAGTAGTATTCAGGTATATGTTAACACAATACCACAATCTGGGAGTGGAAGGAGCGCACACACCAGGAGCTACATCACAGACTCTATAGGTCTTGCTTAACATGTTACATGTTGAAGTTCATAATAGTACAATAAGAAAACACTAAACAAGTATGGCTTGTTTGGAAGGATGTTCTAAAAAGAACAGGCCAGCATGGCTTGGGTTTGCAAAGTTGCATGTGAACAAACCACAAGACTTCCGGAACAATATCGTTTGGACAGATGAGATCAACGTGGAGATGCTGGCCATAATGGACAGCATGCAACAGGAAAATGATCCCAACAGATTGGCTGAAAAAGAAAAGAACCAAGGTGTTGCAGTGGCCCAGTGAAAGTCCAGACCTCAAACTGTTAGATATCTTAAGAGAGCTGTGCATGAACAAATGCCCACAAACATCAATGAGCAGAAGCAGTGGTGAAGAGAAGCAGAAGAACATTTTTCTTAATAATGCGAGATAGTGATAAAGTGCTCATGTGCTCATGTGTGTGTTCAGTTTTTCACAGGACTGCATCAGGCCCTGTGAAAACTTTCTTTTTCATATCATTGCATCTGCAGATGTTGTCAATTTTTCCGCAACAGGACCCAATAAAATGTTCCATGACACGGTTTTAAAAAAACACTTGGCTTAATACCACCAGTAATCAGTTGATTCAGCAATAAAACCATAAACACAAACTAGTGCACAGTGAATGTGGAGTCTAGAGATATTCCCACCCTGACACTTTCAGGCAATCATACACGTGTATAAAAAGATGTATCACCCACAATAGATAATAATATATGAATTGATATTAATATACCACTTAACTTACCATTTCAGTTTTGCCCTACTGTACCTGCTCCACCCAATAATATGAACATTAAAACTCATGTTAGCAGTGTTGTCTGCTTGTGCCTTGGGCTGCATTTGGCTGCTGTTTTAAACGTAGTTTTATGAGCACATCCATATTGGTTTAATGGGTAAATTAATGGGTAATTAGATAAGCTGCTAATAATTTTTTAGAACTATATAAATTTAAGCTTGAGAAAACTCTTGTAAAATGGCATTATGAGTTTGACCTTTCCAGTCGTTTCAGCATTTAGCACTATCAGAGAGAGCCTAGTTTACTGATGGCTGAAGGGCATGCAAGGTCACAAATGCCCACTCCTTCAAAAGGCTGCACAAGGACTATTAAGCTCAAATATTTGCTTAGTAGTTTTAATTTTTAATGCAATTTGAAGATTACTTGTAGAGTGATTTAAGAGGTGGAGACACATTTTGCACAGAAAATCACGAGCACTTGGGCTGTGGTTTTTTTTTTCACAGTGGGGTGAAGAGGCTGAGATGGGAACTCTTTTATGGGGAAGATGAAAGAGAGGAGTAACACAGAAATGAAACAGACCAAGCAGACTGATCTGTAATTTGGGATCTGGTTTTCAGTTGCAGTGGCATGCAGCGTAGTGTTGCCTTAGAACTGCTGTTTGTCTTTATGCAACAGACTTGTGTTTTAATGATGTTTTATTGTAGTATTAAGACTTGCTGTCAGCTGCACTCAAGTTATCCAGAAGTTTTTGCTCTGTAGATTGGCCCCTATGGGGCAAAAAGTGTTTTGAAATGAAGTGACACTGATGAAGGATATTTAGGAAAGAACCTTGTAAGGATGAAAAATGCATGTTTTCGTTTTAATCCCCAGATTCCTTGTTAATGATCCCAAGCCATCTTTTATATCTTGTTTTGTGTTATTGGTTTTTGATTAATGAATGACTTTGCCATTGTGTAATCTGTTCAGATAAACTGTAATGCATCTCCTCCCAAACTCTCTTAGCCTCGTGTCTTAGCTCCAGATGTTTGTATGGATGTTCTGCCCTACATTTAGACCCGCACTAACAGTACTATTGTGTGTATGTGTGTGTTTAAGTGTGTGAAGGGGATCCACTTAGACTTGCGTGACAGTGATCTCATCCACTTGCATCCAGATCCCTGACGATAATTCCTCTGTGTCTAAGGGGAGAGACACAGTCTCAGTTCTTCCTCAAAGCTCTGGATGTAGAGTGTTTATTACTTTTGGCTTCACTGTTGTCAGTGACTCCATCACCCAGCCTGCTTGTGTTGTAACAGTGGGTGTGCCCTGGTTACGCAGCACCCATATGCATGCAGTCAGCAAAATGCATGTCACATTGTTACACTTAGCACATGGAAAATGTTACGTGATGAGAGGTCATCCGCCCTTCAGGCTATGATACTGACTTTTATTGTCTTTTTTACATTTATATTATAAGGTAAAGACCCTACAATAATAAGGTCACTTATAATTCAAACAAAGATTTGTAGTAGATGTGTGGTAGAAGCTTTTCAACAGCTGTTTCCAAACATTTCGGAGGACTTTCTGAAACCACAGAGTAGCATAGGGTTGACAACTCCGACGGCTTTATATGTTCCAAGTAAATCGCTTGATTGGTTTTCAATAATGACTTCTACGGCATCAGAATAAACAAACTAAAAACAAGTTCCTGCTGTCCTGTGCAGAGTTGCAAGAGGCCTTTTCTATCTTAATGTGCGAGCCCTCTGACATGGCAAGACATGTAAAGAACTCTGTGGACATCCCACAATTGGTACTTTTAAACTGGCCTCATACGTTGACATACTTTAAAGAAAACTCTTGAATTAATAAAGTTTTGTATTAATGTCTTTATGCGAGGTAAATTTGACATGTAGCGTAAAGCTGGCAGTAAGACTGAAAAAAGAGTAATAGAAAATGCCAATCTGAATCCTACAGGCTGAGATGTAAGTGGCCTAAGATAAATGAGCATCTGAAACTCTACTTTGCATTTAGCTTCTTAATGATACTTTGAAAGGAAAGTACACTAGGCGACAGACATGTCTTCCTGTGCCTGGGAATCCCAGTAAATATCTAAAAATATCTCATTTGGGCTGATGAACAACATAGTGTAAGATTATTTAACATTAAAGTGCTAGCAAGAATTATTTATAAATCTCATCACTTAGCAGGTAGAAGACTCAAATAACATCCCACAAAAATTTGATTATTCAGGATATAATGAATACAGACACTGTAAATGGCTGGGTTATCAAGTCACTGGATAAGGTATTATAGTAATAGCTGCATGTCTGAGCTGTATAAGTAACCTTACCATAATACTGTTTTCTGCCCCCCCCCCCCCCCCCTTCCCTTTTTTTCCCCTTCCTTTCCCAAAACCTTTCCCCTTTGCCTTCCATACTCAATGCCCTCCACGTTTGGAGGTAGTGAAAGCGGTCGGAGTACCCCCAGCTTATCCACCTATTCCGATGGCAAATCTCCCTCATCTACTTCTACATACATGGCTGCTCCCCGGCATTTCCACATACCAGGTAGGCCATACAGGACTGCTTAGCTCACAGCTCAGCCTACAATTTTCACATCATACCGCTTTAAACAATAGGCCATCATTAACTGTAGCCATTATAGAATCCTGATCAAACTAAACTAAACTAAACTTGCTGTAATAATCTGTTGTGAACTTAGGTGCAGGTTAGATTAACTGCAGCAAAGTTAAAATCTCAGCCAGTGGAATTCACACACTTTGGGTGTCTAGTTTGTCTTATTCATTTATTTATTTATTTAGTTATATAAAATGAAATTAATTGATGCAATTTCTTTCCAGTAATTTGCACAGAAAAGCTTTTGACACTATTAAGAAGATCAAAGACATAGAGCTCAATTATTATTTGAACAAGTGTCAGTGTCTCTATTAAGCCAGTGGGTTCTTCTAAATGGCCCGAATCAGCTTGATGAATGCCACCAGTAAATAACTATGCCATCACAGCAGAGGAAAGTTTGTCTTTACCTGGACGGAAGGCTTTGAGGACCAGGCAATTGGTAACATTGGCAAGATTCTTCTTACTCATAAGAGAGACACTAATTATAATTTTCACAGGATTATTATGGTTTTTTCATGCAGACTATTTTAGCACATTACTTCTTTATGTTCTGTTAGGCTCTTGGACTTTAATTCACAGTGTTCTTACTGTTTACTAATTTCAGAATAACTGCACAGAAATAATCAAACAGCAGTGACACAAGAGCCCAACATTTAGAAAAGCAGTAACATTTTAACTGTGTTGTCTTCGCTGTTTCTCAAAGAGGGAAATGGAAAAATAATTCCCATTGTCAATTATACTGTCAGTCATGGAGAAGGGGGAAAAAACCCTCATGCTGGAAGCAAGTTATCCACTTCATGGCTTTCACAGTCATTGCTTTTATATGGATATTGTTTCAAATGCTGACAGGCACTGAAACAATCCAGAGAAATGACCAGCATCTGTTGTTTTATTGTGAGTCCTGTTTCTGCCGTGTCTTAATGTGTGACAGTCGTTACTAAGCATCTCCATCAGAGGCCTAGACAGGTTCACTGACACTAAGATGGATTAGATCAGCTTTAGGGGATAACACACAGTCCTCATCATTCTGCAGAGGTCCTTTATCGAGCACTGCAGTGTTTGCAACAATTCTTGAACAAACCTTCAACTTTGGGCTTATGTTTAATGTTTATGTTATTAATTTAGATGCCATTTTTTAATGATTTTATTTGACATTTTCTCAAATCTGCTAATACAAGTGGACTTTTTGATGCCAGAGGATTATGTGTGGCTGCTGATTTTAATCTTTTAGTATCATTCAATTGTTCTGCATCAAATGACCCGCCATTCCCAATAAATTTATGTGTTTTGAATATGTTGCATGAATTTAAAATTGCTGATTTATTTGAGGTGCCAAAATGAAAATGACAAATGACTTGTGTTGAATCAGCTTTCCTGTTCCCCCGTTTGCTTCTTAAATATATCTCATCCCGCAATAACTGCTAACTCATGCTTCTTTTTCTCCATTTTCTCTTTCTTTCTCTACCCTGCCCATGTTGGCTTCTTCCATTTTCTTTCTTCTGCTCTGTTCCCATCTTCAGAGACTATGGTCAAAGATAATATCTATAGAAAACCCCCCATCTACAAACAGCATGGTACAGTCCACTTCGTCCTTAACGCTTTTTTATCTGGTCTGGTCTCTGCACGATGTGTTGCATGCTGCCCGTCAGTCATGTCATTCATTCCAGTTCTCCTCCTTTATGTTCTAAGAACTGCGCTTGTCTAGAAGGCTCTATGGATCTACATGCATAGAACTGGTGTACTTCACCCAGAATCCATGATTGTTGAACAATTGGATGGTGGGCAATGCTATGGCAATTTAACAACAAAATATAATAATAATTTTAAAAAACCCTCAAAGTTTCTGATCAAACATTTTAGGTGTGAGTTACATGATGCTACCTACAGTATGACCCTTCTCTGAGAGCAGATGGCCTTGCTTTTACTAAAACCCAATCGGATATTCTGCAGTGTAAAGGTGTGGATGCAGAATATTGCCGTGGATCCCAGAGAATTCCTGTAATCCAAGCAGTGTGTCATGAACAGTGTTGGTCAAGTTACTTGAAAAAAGTAATCAGTAACTAATTACTGATTACTTCCCCAAAAAAGTAATCCCGTTACTTTACTGATTACTTATTTTCAAAAGTAATTAATTACTTAGTTACTTAGTTACTTTTTAAAAACACGATTTACAACCTGAATAGGTGATAAAGCGATAGATCTTTCAGCCCAATTCTACTTTTTCTACATAACCCATCATACAAAATGTAATCAAATTTAAAAGTCTCCTTTTTTAAAACTTGTTTTATTAGTTTTAATCTTTTAACTTTATGCATCAAGCAAAAATTTAATTATATGCAACATTCTCTGACTTGAATAAATTAGTTTAACATTTAAACCTATTTTCTGCACATTCCAGCACATAAAATAAAATATTTTTTGTGTTTACACTCAGTCTTTCAAATAGATGCAAGTAAAACACAGCAGAAAATAAATAAAGTCAAAGACTCAGCGGTCCTGTTGCTCTATGTTCACCTGTAAAGCAGGAGTTGGGTAGGCGGAGGTTTACCCTGGTGCAGGTGTGCCTCACTGTCGTGAGACATTCTCACAAAAAATCATGTTTTTAGTAACGCAGTAACACAGCGTTCCTACGGGAAAGTAACGGTAATCTAATTACTGTTTTTGCAATAGTAATCCCTTACTTTACTCGTTACTTGAAAAAAGTAATCAGATTACAGTAACGCGTTACTGCCCATCTCTGGTCACGAACAATGCAGTTTGCATTTCATTGCAACACAACAGATAAAATTCCTGCTGAAATGTCAAACAAAAAATGAAATGTATGATTTAGGATAATTTATTATTCTGGATATTTACTGTTTAGTTTCTATATAGTTTGAATGCCTTTCTCCATTATTCTGTTACTTTTTGTTCCTTTAAGGAGAAACAAGTATTTAATGTACCTCTCTATGTTAGCCAGCGTTTCAGAATATGCTAACATGTTTGCCTAAAATTGCTTAAAAACTTCTATGACTTGTGTTCACTGTTAACGAAATCATTTACCGCAGGCTTTTGGGAACTATCCCATTTAATGATGGTACTGGCACCTAAAGGATAGAGTATGTTAAATACAGTGTTGGTCAAGTTACTTGAAAAAAGTGATTAGTTACTTTACTACTTATTTACTTACTTAGTTACTTTAAAAAAAAAACACTCTGAATAGGTAATAAAGCAAAAGACCTTTCAGCCCAATTCTACTTTCTCTACATAATCCATCATATATAACGGAGTCAAATAAAAAAAATGTATTTTTAAAAATTGTTTTATTAGTTTTAATCTTTTAACTTTATGCACATTGCATTAAGAAAAAAATATAATCAACAGTCTTTGACTGGAAGAAATTAGTTTAACATTTAAACCTATTTTCTGCATATTACAACATATAAAATAAAATAATTTTTTATGTTTATACTCACTCTTTCAAATAGATGCAAGTAAAACACAGCAAAAAAATAAATCAATCAAAGAGTCCTGTCGCTCCTAAATCAATTTTCATCTGTTTAAATGGTAAAATGGTAAATGGCCTGCATTTGTATAGCGCTTTTCTAGTCCATAGGACCCCAAAGCGCTTTATACTACATTCAGTCATCCACCCATTCACACACACATTCACACACTGGCGATGGCAAGCTACATTGTAGCCACAGCTGCCCTGGGGCGCACTGACAGAGGCGAGGCTGCCGGACACAGGCGCCACCGGGCCCTCTGACCACCACCAGTAGGCAAACATGGGGTTAGTATCTTGCCCAAGGATATTTGGCATGCAGCCAGGATGCAGCCTGGGATCGAACCACCGACCTTCTGATTACCTGCTCTGCCACCTGAGCTACAGCCACCCCAGCGGTGGCTGTTTAGCAGGAGTCATGTCAGTGGGGGGATCCGGGGATTTCTCTCTGAATTTCACATTCCCGTGGCAGCGTGCTTGGTCCTCGCTCAGATTTGAAGTTTAATTTTTCGCTGTAGAAAGAGGTTTTCTTCCCACGCAGAGTGTACACTAATGTTTTTGTCACTTTTCACGAAATCAAACTCAAAGTAATATCAGTACTTCCACGCACTCCATTGTTGATCTGCGCACGTCTGTTACCACGGACGTTGCATGTTCGTGCATCATTGTCATGAGACACTCTCACAAACAAACTCACAGTTTAGTGACGCAGTAATGCAGCATGCTTAGGGGAAAGTAACAGTAGTAGTAATCCCTTACTTTACTCGTTACTTGAAAAAAGTAATTGGGTTACACGTTACTGCCCATCTCTGGTTAAATATCGGGGAGTCCCGATCAAACATATATACACATTTGCTAAATCAACATTGTTCAGTATATGTCAGGTTATCTCTCGTTTGGGGTCTGTAGGTAACATTGTTTCACAATGTTATAATTTTTTTTTTTTTACCAATTTTAGAAATACCCCTAATTTCAATATCTCACACAGTGAAACATTGATTATTCATCTTCCTAATCCAAACTATGTGGGAGTGGAGCTGTTTGGGATTTGGGCCCATGGGTGTTTTTTGCTCATCCTGTTCCTGCATGTGTGCACTCATTCCACCAGCTCATTGGTTGGTTTCATTGGTGATGCTGTAACTGTGTGTACACTGTGAATGGTCAGGCACATGAATCATGTTGTGTTAGTCTGTTCGGTTAGTATGGTGACGTGTCTCTGTGTGTCTCTACCCTAATCATTGTGTTGTGTACCTAAATTATATTTTTGGTCTACACTTCTAGTAACCCTAGACTATGTTGCATACTTTAAGAAATCTAGTCTAACTTCACAGGGTCACCCAAAATGCATGAACACGGGACTCCAAGGAGCTAATGTCACCACTACCACACAAGGATATCATCATCACTATCAACAAGTAACAGTGACATGTAAATCAACTGAGCTGGCTTTTGACAGCTAGATTGGAAGCATTCAAGCAGACATTAGATCACTGACAAAGTGTACTGTTTGCCAAAAAAAGAAAAACAACTTTACTGATCTCCTAACTGCCTTTAAACTTGTGATGTGTTTTAGCTTAAGTTCATTTTCAGTGGGCTACACCTACTTTGTGGGAATTGGATCCAGTTTTTTTAGGGCTCATCTCTAAAGTTTTAATGTTTTACACACTCTTGCGTATGAATTCACATAACATCATAATGTCAGTATGTCAGAAACATCACAAATAGCTCCACATGCTAATATGATAAGTTTACAACAAGGCTGTGACCAACACATTTTAAGATTTAGTTTCTCTTGGCCCCACAACCTGAAGATGTACATTAATTAACACTGCATTGGGCTATCAAGTGCCTATACTCCTGAAATTGTCTTGTGTTGCAATGCATTCTAATAAAACAGCTACTAGCCTGTTCCTCACTATGACCTCAGTCACACTGGCTTAGATACCATCTTTTATGGCCCTGCCAACCAAGATGAAATTTTATGAAAACACTAGCGCAGAGATAATAAGTGTGACGCAAATAATAAAAAGAGAATGTTTGCCTTTAGAGTAAAAGTTGTGCGTCACAGTTTTAACTTTTACTGCGAAGTTCTTTTGATTCTGGTTTGTGTTGCACCTGTTTTTGAGTCTCTAACAGCAGCCTCCACTAACTATTCTCCAATAGATATTTTTCCCAAGCAATCTGTGATTGCCAGGAGGTTGCCAATTGGT
Organism: Rhamphochromis longiceps; assembly: GCF_057381845.1. Taxonomy (NCBI): domain Eukaryota; kingdom Metazoa; phylum Chordata; class Actinopteri; order Cichliformes; family Cichlidae; genus Rhamphochromis; species Rhamphochromis longiceps. Next base: position 64,474,144 of record NC_140559.1, on the reverse strand, counting down.
CCCAAGCCCTTTCTGACAGAGGTCATGTTGAAAGTTTTGCTATTCGGCGTTGCTTTTTTCAGAATTGTGAAATCGTTAACAGAGAGATTAAGGATAAGTATATAACAATACTATTACTTATAAGTAAAAGTAATAAAATAATGTTGCACTTTGTGTTTTGCTTCCAGATGACGGTTTATTTATTTCAGTATTAACTACAGGACTGGAAAATTTAATTCACCAAATACAAAGAGTTGATTCTTTAGAGGAAATTGTTGCCCTCGGCCATTGACACATAAATTTGAAAGCTGAAGTTTGGTTCTTGAGTAAGATAGATTGTCAAAGCAACATTACGATTCTCTTCTGGCACAGTAATGATTCACAGGAGAGTTCATGGTCATCTGTCATTTAGCAAACTGGTTATAAATGTAAAAGAAATGCTTTTGGGGGGTCAGATCTAGCCATTTCTATCTATCCTCATGAGACAAGGGATATACATACAGAGTTTTATGGTGACTAGACTTGTAGATGGTCAACAAGCCAATGTCCCACGGTGTACAGTGTAATCCTTTTAGTTAAAGTATGAATTTTCTCCATTTTTGTAACATTGTGCTTGTGGAGCTCCCTGTGGATGCTCTCTGTGGCCGATGATGTCATGCAAAGGGGTCCAGGGATTACTATTGGTGTTAATAGTGCAGCACAAGGGAGCCGAGAGAGAGATAATCCAACACAACTGTCACGTCATGTAACATCTGACTGTTTTACAGCTTCTAGAACATCTTGGCAGGATGGTGAGGATAGCAAGGTGGGTCTGTGTGTACAGTTTCTGTCTTTATCCGTCTTTCCATATCTGTCTCTCTTCAAGTCATTTTCTTAAACTTTACAAATGTTGTACATCCATTCACTAATTTACTAACTCATACTATGCCATCATCCATCACCTCTTTCCATCTTTCTGTCCTTTTCTCTCTGTCTCTTACTTTCTCCTTGTAGAGGACCAGTTGGATGATTTTGAAGAGTGAGATTGATGGTCAGATCGACATCGACCCCCGCAAATCAACCTGCAGTCTGCCCACTGACACTTCCCAACCTAGTGAGTATCTATTAACAAGCTAGATGCTGAACTAGAGCTGACATAAATGAAAATAATTGTCTTTGCTTTTTTTTTAGATTTCCCTTACAATAAGTCTGCATCTTTACCTGGCTATGGAAGAAACGGCATCTACAAGGTGAGCAGACAGATTCTGATATAGAATGGCCATCAAGATGCACAATCTCAGATCTTTGGTAGATCAGCCAAAGATCTTATTTTAAAAGTGTCTAAGAAAGTCAGGTTTAATTTTTTAACAGGACCTGTGTTACTGAGACTTAGCACTGGAAACTCCGAACACTGAACAGTTAACGGTTGATGCCTAGCACCAAACCAATTCACATTTACAGATGAGATGTCCTCACCATAGTTTGGTGCTTCATTAACGCTACAGTCGCACTAGGGAAAACAGTGATTGGAGACTGGAGCATGACCAGAATTACTGTGGCAATGTGCAATACACTTGCAGTTTTGTTGCCTTTCAAGTGGTTACTTCGAAAATGGAGACCAGGTTTGTGACCACTCGCAGTCATTGCTGTCTTCAAAGCTATTTTTGTGCCTCAACATGGTGACTGGGATAAATCAGCAAAAATCACAAATATTTTACCGTCTGTTGCAAATTTCATGCACACAAATTCACATTAACTACTTACGCTCAGTGATCAGTGAAATTTTCACAGATCTGAAACAGAATTTCCTTCACTAATAATAATAATAATAATAATAATAATAATAATAATGATGATGATGATGATGATGATGATGATGATGATGATAATAATAATAATAATAATAATAATAATAATGATGATGATAATAATGGATACTTTATTGATCCCCATGGGGAAATTACTTGTTTTTCTCTGCATTTGACCCATTCACTCAGTGAAGCAGTGGGCAGCCCACTAAGCAGGCGCCCGGGGAGCAGTGTGTAGGGACGGTACCTTGCTCAGGGGTACCTCAGGGTAGCCGTTAAGTGGATTCGAACCGCCGACCTTCCGATCATGGGGCGACCACTTTACCTACTGAGCTATCCCTGCCCCATAGTGACAGTAACTGTGAAATGACAGACTTTGCTTGTATGTAGGAATACCAGCTGACTCAAGTCCCCTCTGGCAAAGAGAGGTAAAACAGACAAGCTGCGCTTACTGGCACAGAATGACTCAGATTAACTATAACGTGTTGGAATTCTGTTTGTGTTTTTAAATTAAAGCAGTAATTTTCAAAACCTTGTCAATGGTTCTGATACTGACTGCAGTCGGCTCAAGTCGGAGCATAGTTGTTTAGAGACAACTTGCCTTCTACCAGGCAACCTGGCAAACACTTCACATTGCAGTCACCACAACTACTTGTGATCAGTGACCAGATTTGAAAAAATGCATTCAAATCAGTACCAACAATGGCTCCTACTTGCAATGAAGTTGCCATCCTGTTTCTACTATAGTTTAATTGAGCAAATATAGAACAAATAGATGTCTGGATCTGACAGCTTTTGCCATTTAGACCACTAGCTGGTGCTGTTTCCCATTCAGGGTCTCCATTTCTATGTGATAACACCATGGCTCTATCAAACCAACACTTTCCAGCCTTGTATAGCCTCCCACTCACTACTAATCAACTCAGGAAACCTCAGAGTAGCATATAAACCATTTAAATGTTTTGCTCTACCTTAAAAATCAACCTCCCTTTCCCCACAGCTTTGGTATCAAATTTCACAGGGCCAGTCAGTACCATTCAGTCCACACAGGCAGTGCTCTGGTTTATTTAGGACTTTGGGGGTAGTCTATGAGCCACTGATGCAATATAGCTGCTCTCCCTCGGTGTTTGTTGATGGATAGAGGACAGGCAGACAAAACAGAACAGAAGAGGAAATGAAAGCTCAAGAGCCACAATAGAGTCATGGCAAACTATATTGAACTATTTTTCACATGCTGAAATTATTGTTAACATGGTGGATCTAGTGTGCTACAAGTACAATCAAGTGAATGAGACTTACTATCATCGGCTGATTGGAGAGTTTAGTGGTGCACAGTGAGGCCAGATGTATAAAGAGACTTGGATGAGATGGTACGCTTGACACACTGCCTGCACAGAGTTATAAGAACAGAGAAAAAAATGCATGATGATTGCAGCTGGCAGGGTTAACAACAGTGCAAGTCTGACGAAGTTACCTCTGGTCCGAGCGTGGTGTCTTTAACATGCTGAGTGATGTTGAAGCAGTCTAACAGTAACAAAAATTCTGCAGAAAAGGGGGAGCTGTGAGAGTCAGTATGGACAATCCCCAAGGAGTGTAGAGGGACACAAGGGACAAAGAATCCGATTATTAAGTGATGATGTGACGAATCCTACTTCCGGGCCTAGAGTAGTCTGCGTTTAATATGGCTTTTGTGTTGTTAACATGTTTAATGTTTTGTATTTTCTTCTATTTAATCTCAAAAAGCTCCTAAAAACAGTCAGTGATCACCGTTGACCTCCCTCGGCTTTTATTACCACTAATCATTTATTTAAGCTCAGTTTTTAAAACCTTAGGATGTAACTACAGCCCAGCCCATGCAGCAGTATATGAATGACTAACCTCGTATTGTGGATGGATTATCTCAGTTGTTCTCCTGGCTGAAGTTTGGTCCTTTTACAGCATCCTGCCATGCGATTACATTTGTTCCTGACCACCGAGAACACTCACGTTAACTTTTATCGAGTGGAAAAAAAGTTAGCTTGTTCATATTATGCTAACATAGCTGTGTCGCTAGCGGTCACGTAGCACATCATTATATACCAGCTAGCCAAACTTCAGTAACCCTACAAACGTCACTGCTGTTTAGTTTTCTGTCTTCATTTATGTTGAAAGTGATAAGAAAGCTGTACGTTTTAATTTGTTTCCAAAACCCCGCAGTCAGGACATGCGATATTGTATTTAGATGGAAGCTAGCGAGCTAACTTCCTGCTAACTTCTAACTCCGTTAAATGTCATAAATTCCGTTTTCATGGATGCCTGGATGTTAAACTCAGTTGTTACACCTGGTAGAGCAGAACGCTGATCATTTTATTAAAGATGAAAGACTTTAGACAGTGTTTTAACTCTCAGTAATGCCACAGTGATCATTTGATATATGGACCTGCAGCAGAGTTTAGGCCCAGACACGGCTAGTGACGTCAGACTGAACGATCGGATAGCTCAGAAATAAAGGTAGTTGAGGCTCTTGGGGATGGTAAACCTGAACTACCTGCAGTTGCATAAACAGCCAATCATAGTAATAACACCATTAACACAGACTAGTAACCCCAGGATCACAGAATGGCAATGAAGTTTGTTCTGATGATGATATCGTCTTGTTGGTAGAGAACAGCTGGGATACAATGCTCACTGTACACAAACCTCTCTCGGGAACATAATGCACATAGAAGAGGTGACACATAAGTAGGAAAGATTTCATGATATCAAAGCATTCAGGAGAGAGGATAGGAATTCCAATACTGAATATTTAATAGTTACCTGTCATACTCTAATCATCTTTGACAGACCATAGTAAGCTAAGCATCCAAGGAGTTTCAATATCCTGGCAAGATAGAAGCATCTTGGCATCTGCACGTTGCATTATGGGAATATAGCTTTTATATTCCTCTGTAGAGTTTTTTATGAGACAAAAGACTGATCTTTAACTAAGCTACATGCCAAATATTATGTGGACACTACTTATGTAGCTAAATAGATCTGACTTGTTGAGGAATGAACTTGAGACCTGGAGAGGTTGACCTTTGATGTCTGGTACCAAGGGAGCTAATAGTGATAGATTAGGCGTCTTACGGCACATCCCAATGAGATCAGGATGGGAACCTTTAGAGGCTGAGTAAATGCTTGGGCTGCTTGTCTCTTTCCTTGGACCATAATTCCTAAATGATAGTTTTAAGACTTTGTGCTTTGGAGCGAGTCTCAATTGGTCATTTTAGGAACTGCCAGATACTTCAAGAAATACTGTCTTGGCTTGATTTCTCAGATGTTTAGGCTGACTCTTGGTTTAGTTACAGACACCAAGAAATTCTCTGTACACTGTATATTAGTTTTCTAGCTACCATACCATATTTTTCCACTTTGCAAGCATGATGGTAGGGCATATATTGCATTTCATGTTGTTGCATGGAGACAAATTTAACATGGAACCATTAGCTTCCTGGCAGGCAAGATAGCTAATTAACTAGTTACTTGTGTCAGATGTTAGATGGTGTGGTCTGCCCTTAGCTTGTGTGTTGCAGGGCTACTACAGTGAGATAGACAACCATTCACACTCACATTTCACACCAGTTACCACTTATGTGTATATCGTATATCAATATCCCTGCCAGTTCAGCTCCATGAATACCGATTTATTTTCAAAAATTATTTTTCTTATTTTAAAGAATAGTATTTGTTTTTCACTAGTTTTAACACTAGAAAATGGATTACTGGACAAACAGCAGAGACTTTACAATATCGGTCCCTCCTTGTCTCATCAGTTGGCTTTCAGTCTCTCTGAGCAATGTAATCCAAACTCCCTATCAGACGTGTCACATCCACTTCCCGTTGCTAACTCTGAAAGAATGTGAGCAAATCAAGGGCAACAGCTTTTACTAAAAGGCTTTCAGATGAACCCTTGCTTTGATAAAGAGCAGCAGTGTTCTTGGCGGAATGACACAGAATATCTGAATTATGGTCTAACTCTGTGTTTGTTTAATGTGTGTGTGCCCGCAGGCTGCTGAGATGATGGAGGATGAAGTGGACCCAGACTCCCAGAGCTGGGGAGGCATGAGAGGTGAGAGCGGACATGTATCTTCAGTTCTCATCAAGTTTTTAAAGGTTTTATCAGCAAAACACTCATATACAGCATAGCACATTACACCCAGTGCAGTCTATAGTGTCTTTTTTAACCATGCACGATCATATACCAACCAAGACTACCATACTGGAAGGGGTTAGTAGTATGACAGTTCTCTCACCTTTCTCACCTTACTCATTCTGACCAGGCTACAGCTCAACATCCTCTTTACAGTCTAGGGCTAGCTTAGCATCAGCATGGAAAATACCAAGGTGTCTCTTGGTCTCTGTTGGTATTCTCAGTCTGTTCATTAACACGTTTAATATGCTTTCTATCCTCTAAGTTTGGGGAACCACATAAATTATCTGAGTTTTGCTTGAGAAAAACAACCAGCGAGTCATCCTGGCAAATTTATGAAAATTTATTTTCCCTGTTTTTGACAGTTAATAACATCTGAGTGAAGCTGAAACTTGCTATTTTAACTTTGAGGACTAATTTAGAAATAAATTCAAAATCTTCTTTCCTGTAAAGAGTGCATTCATTAACTTGTAAATCTGCTTTTGAATACAGCCTGGCTTTGGGAATTTAAAAACTTTTTAAATAAAGGTGTTAAGGAAGTGTCATCTGATTACTAGATGATTCACCTAAAATAGAATTTCGGTATTGTAGTTGTTCTCTTACATGAGAACAGCATGTAGGTGGATACAGTGGACGTGGGGGTTGTTGGGAGCCTATCCCATCCTCCATAGGGCAAGAGGCAGGTCACACCCTGAACAGGGTCTGTTGCAGGGCTAATACAGACAGCCAGACAATCACTATTCACAAGTTAACCAATTAACCTAACCCCACTAAATGTGCGTTATCTGATTGTTTTAAATGCAGTTTTCACGTTGCTAATTCACTGTTGCAAAATCTCACAGGCTCCATCCTCAAAAACTGAATGTTTCCTTCTAAAAAATATTAGCCAAGCTATAAAATGACACTAAATGGACCATATCATCTTTCTATGAGTCAGATCAAGGTTATTTTTACAATGCCCGATAACATTACATATATGTTGCGATCAAGCATGCAGAGCCCTGTTGCTTTGGCTCCAGATCAGTTACAAGAAGTAAGAGCGAGGAAGGATGATGTCATTTTTCCAGCTCGAAAAATTAGCGCTGTGTGTTTACCAGTGCGTGCGTGTACGGTCTTGGCTGTATCTGAGGCAAAGATTGAGTTGAAAGTATTCCAACCTCATAACAGTCTGTGTGTGTGAGCAGAGCGACCATTTCTAATGCTTTTTGACGCCTTTGAAACCCAATATTTTTGAAGAGATTTGGGTTTGCAAGTGTAATTTATTTTTAAGCTCACTTATGCTAGCTTTTATAATAGCTCTGAATTCAAATAAAAGATAACTGTTCCACCAGAGTAATTTCTTCTGTCTCTGTCTTTTCCCTCCTCAGAGTACAAGGTAAGAGTTTGCTCCCACTTTGCAAATATACTTTCATATTCTTGGCAGCACTGTTAGGACATTGGATTATAATTGTATTCCCTAATAAATCTCCCACAATGCTTACTTTGTGTTGCCAGGTCTACCCTTATGAAATGCTGGCAGTGACGCATAGAGTGAAAGTGAAGCTTCCCAGAGATGTAGACCGCACCAGACTGGAGGTGAGCTCTAATCTTACTTTCCCCTCTGTTGTTTCCCTCCTTCTATCCGTAGGTCGTTAACAAACCTGAGAAAATATGAAATTTTGGCTTACAGAATTTTGTCAAGTCAAGAATTTGTGGTTTGGGTAGGAGCTAGGCAGCTCAGCCAATGGGATAAAAGTATCAGCAAAAGCTTATAGAGGTGCCATCTTCAATCACTTAAGTGGTGAATAAACAATAAATAAACTATTTTGGGATTTCTCTTAGTATACACATTGTATGCTAAAATACAAAAGGCGCTTAGAAGTGAAGTGAAGTAAAATGTAACTTACGGTAAATGAAGTGTGTGTATTTGCTATCAGGATACATAATTGTATTTATTTACTTCTTTGGAGTCCGAGTCATGATCAATAATTACCTAAATCCTAGCTTCAAACACTCACACTAACCCTCTTTTAGACAACCAAAAACTACTCTTTTGGAAAAAAAAATATGTGTAGATTTTGATTTGTGTCCATTAGAATGATAGGGATGAAGATTAGAGTCTTTATCAGTGATGATATAGACCTCAGAGAGTAAAACTGTTCTCCAAGACAAAGTAAGTAATCGTTGTAATTGACACAGAAGAAAAACTAGTTATACTTTTTCTAAAATAGTAATTTTTTGCTTTTCTCTAAAACATACGGTTAGGGCTGGGCACATCACCAGCGATGACTTTTAGAAACAGGTTAAGGTCTTGTTTTATATACAGTCTATGTCTGCAGACAGAAATCTGTGAAATAGTGGAATATATGGATATATGCCTCTTTCTTGATTTTTTTTTTTAAACATCAACCTATATTTTTTTTATTTTTGGTAACTAGGAAGCAGAACACTACTACAGAGACACATAAAGACTGATGAATTAAACAAATGAATCTTTGAAACAAACATGCCATGCCTGTCATTAACACTCTGCCAAAGCCAGAGCCAGTATGGCTGAGAAAAAGACGAATGACATGCACAGTCCGACCTTGATTTTGTGGCTGCTGATAGGTTTTAAAATCTGGTGAAAAATCAGAAACCAGAGGAGACAGATCTGCAACATCGCAGTAGTTTAATTTAATTTGGTGCCAGGTCACAGCAAGTTTAACACACATATATGTCCTATAACTATAATAAAGAAATAAAGTGAAATTGGACTTAATGTCCCAGAATAACCAATTTCCTGCTGCTGTTATTATTACACAACCCATTTAAAGATTCAAAACTTTCATTAAGTTTGAGCAGCTGAAAAAAATGAACTGTTTTTGTCTCTAAAATAACCCATTTAAAAAAAATCCAATTGTGGTTTGTGTTGGGGTTCAGAGCTCATGTTTTGCAGTCCTCGGAAGAGAGGTTTTGTCTAAAAAACATCCTCTGAAACATTTCAGTCTTCAGTAACCCCACTATGAGAGTTCACTGTGAGGCTTTCAGTTAACAGAAATATTGTCCCAAGTGGAGTCTGACCATATTGAGGTTACTGAGGATACTCAAGAGATTCCCTCTGTGGTTGGAAATACCAGACTGGAGTCCTATTGTCAAAAGTGTGTGCAGAAGAGAAACTGTTTGACCTGCGTTTTACCCACCACTGATCTTGATCCTTGGCCCCAAACTGTTTTAGGTTTAGCCATACTAATCAGCTGCTAAAAAGTCAATTTTTATATGATGGAAACATATAAAAGTGAAAAGGGAAAAAAAACAAAGAAAACTATTCTTATGCACGTTTAAACCATACACTGCCTGTAAAATGTGTCTTTTCGGCTAGTCTCTCTTGAAGCTTGGGTTGCTATATTAAGTACCTTTTACTATTATTGTAGCCAAATATTTAAAGTATTTTCCATTTATTTATTTCTGAAAATACAGAGAATCATTGTAAAGAATATTAATGTTCTTTCTTTAACCTCCTAAGACCCGAACTCTTCCACGACATGCATTATTAATTTCTCTGTGATATTTGGGCTGATTGGGGCCCGATGAATGTAAAAACAAAGAATTACCAGATTTTTTTTTTTACCTTATTTTTGTTTTTAAGAAAAATAAGAGCCACATATGAGGATATTCATCTAAAATGTTCATTAAACAGTAGCACTACAATGTCCTCGTAAGTAGATATCAGGCCCGTGTAGAGCAAAATTGAGTATTTTAGTCTAAATAACCCAAAATGTGATGTCCACATATGTGGACGCCAGGTCCTAGGAGGTTAAATATATTTAACAAAAATATTGCACATAATTAAAGGCTCAAACTCACCTCAATAAGCCTGTTGTGATTAGGTCAATTAAGCTACCTGACCCATGCAACACCTCAAACTGACAGGTTTTTAATTGCTTTAAATTTATTTTGATTTAATTTAACTTTGCTTGTAGTCTTAATGAAAAGTAAAAGATGTAAGTACACACCGCATGTAGTTCTTGTGCCACGGAAAAATGTAAATTTAGGAGCACAAACTGAAGTCCAGGCTATATAAAAATTATAGAAATGCAAGAAAAAAGAGTTCCAAGTCTTTGAAATAGTAAATAAATGGATAGTAGCACTTTTCCATTTGGGCACTCAAAGCTAATTCACCCACACATTCATGCAAGTAATTTTTTTTTTATGCCTAAGCACTCATAACTGAAGAATGCAGACTGGAGGAGCTGGGGGATCGAGCCACTGACCTTCCAAATAGCAGACGACTCACTTCACCTCCTAAGCCAAAGCCAACCCCAAATAGGCCTCCAGATATATTTGCTCATGTATTATCTGGATAAACACTGATGACTCTGTTATTTAGCTAGTGTGTGACCCTCTGTAAGGATGCCTGTTAAAGTGTAAACCCGCACAGTTAGGTCCATGTTGGAGTGGCTATAGCCCAGGAGGTAGGTCAGCCAGTAATTGGAAGGTGTCTGGTTTGATCTCATGCTGCTCCAGTATAAATGCCAGAGTATCCTTGGGCAGAGAGTGTAGTCCTATACACCTCAGAATAATCTGGCTACTTCTATCAGCAGTCATGTCATCAATACATACTATTTCCTGGTTCCATTGGCAGCTATACATGGCTATGCCATAACCTCCACTGTGTTTGACAGATCACGTGGTATGTTTCAGATCATGAGCTGTTTCTCTCTTTTCTTCATGTTTTCTAAAAACCAAAGTTTTTGCAGCCTCTCTGAGAGGTGGAATTTGGTTTTTTCACCAAAAGATAACTTCCATCTCTTTCATCATAATCATTTCTTTGGACCTCATACTGACATTTCAGCAAAAAGCTACAAAATACAATTCTCATCATAATCTCCAGATTATACGATCTTGTTATACAATTACAAGGAAATAGGCCTCACTTGGCCATTAAACTACTTGCAGTTGTCCAGCTACTCTTGAGCCTCTGGAAATGGGGGAATGTGTATAAAATGGCTGTAATTTTGAAACAGTTGAAGAAAAACTTGTGTTAAAGTTGTTGAATTAAAGCTGAAAGTCTTTGGATTCAACCTCTTTAGCAGAATACCATTCAGTGATGTCACACCAGGTGTTTTGCTACTGACAGCTAACAGAAAACATGTTGTGTAACATACTGAATGGCATGAGTCATTGGTTTTACAGTTACACACTGTGATATGAAATGGGGAAGAGTATCCTCCTTTTTCATACCACCAGTGTCATTATCCTGTCAATTTGGCAGGTGAAAAATTTAAGGCACCTGAACATTTTTACCTCGGGGTGAAAACCAAACCTTCTGTTTGCTGATATAAACCAGGGGATTGGCTGTTTCACAGAAATAGCTTTACCTAGCTCTTGATAGTTGGCGATCGTGGTTCAAGAGTTGGGAGTTCGCCTTGTAATCGGAAGATTGCCGGTTCGAGCTCAGCTAGGACAGTCTCGGTCATTGTGTCCTTGGGCAAGACACTTGGCGCCAGTGTCCGGCAGCCTCGCCTCTGTCAGTGCGCCCCAGGGTGGCTGTGGCTACAATGTAGCTTGCCAGTGGGTGGATGACTGGTTGTGTAAAGCGTTTTGGGGTCCTTAGGGACTAGAAAAGCGCTATACAAATACAGGCCATTTACCGTTTGATCACAAAAAACACACACCTGCAGTGCACAGTGCAGGAAACATTTTATATTAAAGCTACCTACGCTCTGTTTCTGGGTTTAAATCAATGCCATGCAAGTTTTTGTTACGCTTTTTTTGTGTCTGTTTTTTAGAGAGAACTTAGTGAGTGTTGGCAACATGAGGTTTTAGGATAGGAGTTTTGGTTGGAAGAACTTATAAGGGATAAAATTCAAAATACTGTATTAAACATCAAGACAGAAGGCAATATTATGCCTGTTTACTGTGTGTGCACAACACAGACATGTCAGGATGTCCATCTAATATATGCGTCCAGGCTTAGACATGAAGCTGATACAGATTAATAAAAATTATGCTGGCCAAGATCCACAGATAGTACTGCTTCAGTTAGAAATTAATTTATTGTTCTATTGATTAATCAGTTTGAGCAGCTCAATGGCAGCACATTGCATAGCTTGCACTGCTGTGAAGGCACCCTTAATTCTGAATGATACATGTGTTCAAGCAACACAGGTTACTCTATTTTTTGCAGGAAGTGAAAAAAGGTCATCATGGGAGTCACCCAACAGCCTACACCTATTACAGCATAACTAAGGAAGGATTCAGGGTCACCTGATCCAGCCCTAACTATATGCTTTAGCAAAAAGGAAAGTTTGAAGCCTAATTTTAAAAGTAGAGAGGGTGTCTGTTTACTGGATCCCAACTGGAAGCTAGTTTCACTGAAGAGAGACCTGAAAGCAGAAGACTCTGCGTCCCATTCTACTTTTAGATATCCTTTGAACCACAATTCTGCAGTCTGAGAATGAATGATTGATACTATAAGGTCTTTAAGATAAGATGATTATTCTCATTATTCAAGACTTTTTATGTGATTTTAACCTTCTAAGACCCGAACTCTTCCATGGCATGCATTATTAATTTCTCTTTGATATTTGGGCTGATTGGGACCTGTTGAATGTAAAAACAACGAATTACCAGATTTTTTTTTTTTTACCTAAATTTTGTTTCTACGAAAAATCAGAGCCACATATGAGGATATTCATTCAAAATTTCAATAGAACAGTAGCAGTATAGTGTCCGCATAAGTGGATATTAGGCCCCTGTAGAGAAAGGTTAAGTATTTTGGTCTAAATAACCCAAAATGTGATGTCCACACAGCCTAGAATACACTAGGCTAGAAGTAATATATGCATGAACTAGTTTTTCAGTATCGTTCTGAAAGAAAAAGTTTATAATTTTAGAGAAAGTGTGCAAATGGAAGAAAACTGTTGATGAAAAACAAATATATGACAACTATTTTGCTGAGTTTAAAGATCTTTATGGTACAAAATAAATAAAAGTACAGTTGTGGTCAATATGTCTGAACATCTTGTCACCCACTTTGCTTCTTTATCATTAAAACGCCAACCACCACCAGTGTTTCCTTTGGTTATAAGGTTCACAAGAAGCTGCTGGTATTACTGTTGTCCACTTAAATAACAATGTTTTTTCTGCCACAATTTCCTAATCCAGAGACATCTATCTCCAGAGGACTTTCACCAAGTGTTCGGCATGACCCTGGAGCAGTTTGACCGCCTGGCTCTCTGGAAGAAGAATGACATGAAGAAGAAGGCACGCCTTTTTTAGACAGAAAAACAATGCTAAACAAAATCTCAAAAAGTATCGGGAAGAAAACAAAATACAAAAAAAAGCCCCATCGGAAATATCTATATATGCACCACCGTGATACTCCTTCTTCCTACTCTCCACCTCTAAAACGCCATGCCTGTGAAGCCACAGAGGAACCCTGCGAGGGCACAGTTTCACAAAGCTGCGGCGGGCATCTATAGCTTTTTGTATGCAGTGTGGTCCAAATGTTTGACTGACAACCTTATGGAGATTGAGGAGCTGTGTTTGCATGGCCTGTGCTGATGCTCCTTGCCTCCTATGTGGTTTTTGCATCGACCCCTGACCCTCCCATATGCCAGTGCTTTCATACTCCATAAAAAAACAACAGCTTTTTCCAATTCTCATGCAGGCCTTCCTCCAGGTTTCTGTGGTTTGGAATGTTTTATGTGCACCTTCTTTTAATCTCAGTATTGACTTGTTTCTGTTTCTGTACAGAGTTTGTTTTCTCTTTGTGAGGTTTTGCCATCTTGTCTCTTTCTACATATCACCTGTTTGCTGCGCTGCCTTTTCTCTCTTGCTGTGTCTGCTCCTTGCAATAGGTTACTGTTACATATTCAAGACAGTTCATTTTTACACCCTTGCCATTACATTAGGACAGTGAAGAGACTGTAGACATTCACTGTTCAAGCATGTCAAGGTCAAAGACAGGGATAAAAAAAAACAAAAAATATGTGATGTTTTACTTCAAAACTGTCAAAAACCACCTCATCATCTTTTGCTTTTGGTTTTCCTTCTTGTTCTATTCAATCAGAGAAGTTGGCTACATAGTTTTGATATGCGTGCTCTGGTACATTTGAATGTGGCTCCATATCTCACGCAAGCCTCTCATAAATCAGCCCAGATAGAGTAGCCAGGGGCTGGATAGCAGCCACAACTCTGAATCACAGTCAGCGAGAGGAAGAAAAGGAGGGGTAGAATACAGAAGGTTTCAGGGTGTACAAACATGTCAAACATGCTGCATTGCTAGGGTGACGTGCACTCACATGAAAAAAACAAAATAAATACAATTATTTTTATAAGCTATTTTTGACTTCTGAAAAGGATCATTAAACCAGTCAGGAGGATGCAGCTGAGAGAATCATCTTTTTTCTTCTTTTTTTTTTTTTGAACAAAATAAATCCTTGCAGACTAAGCTTCACATAACTGCAGCAGACGTAAGCTGAACAAGAGAGGTTTTGTTTGATTTTAAAGTCAATACTCTAACTGTATTATATATTCTCAGCTAGAGAGTTAACTCTTTGTATGTTTGTTGTTTGAAAGTATTGTTGCGTACAGTAATAAAGCTATACATTCAAGCTTTGCTCGACTTTCTGGACCGTAAATCGATCAACTTGCCAACTAACATACTGTAACATGTATGTAAACATATACTGGATATATATCAGATTTATCTGTCTGCCATGGTGTATAACTCTTAAGGCATGCATGAGGATGGGAAATGGGGTTTGTCAACTGACCTGATATAAGAAATGAATGACAACATTATCATAAATGTGTTTTGAGTGATTGATTCTTTTCTGGTCAAATGAAGTGCCCAGCTCAGCTCCTTACATTAGCTTGTGTTAGGTATTTATTTAATTGCAATACCGGGGAAGGGATTTTATTTTTGAAATCTTGAGTGTTGTGTCAGGGAAGAGTGCTTTTGAAGAGAAACATATCAAATTTTGAGTTTAATCTGAGTGTCAAATGTTGCTCATGTAAGTAACACACTAACTGTTGTCATGCATTGCCATGTCTTCTTTCTAATATTCATCTGCTATTAAAGTGCTTTATCCAAACTACAGAGTCACTATGGTTTTAAGTGCTTACGACTGTGAGATTTTAAAAGCCCTTTTCTAATGGATACCTTCAAGTAAGCGGTACGTGTGTGTGTGTGTGTGTGTGTGTGTGTGTGTGTGCGTGTGTGGGACCATTGGTAAACCTGCTAGTGCTTAGTATATCAGTCATAATCATTTTTAACAGCAAATATGTTTTAATGTAAAGAAAACTCACTAGTTTTTCACAAAATAGGTTTCTTTTATGTCACAAATGCAAGTGGTTAACATGAAAATATTTGCAAAATCTTGAAATGTCTGTCTCGTATCTTTCTCGCCCACTGCAACTAATGGTGGAAGATTATTTGGATTATTTCAATCCATTCTAAAATACTCCTTTACAAATACAAGTCTTCATTACTAAAAGTTTTAGTCATCATTTTTAGACACTAATCAACCGTCTTAATGTTGCTGCTCATGCTGGATAATACGTCTGCAGTAAATCATTAGTCTATACTGAACCAATGTGTCACATTTACCACAAACAGTGTCCCTGTGGGGCTGTTTCAAGGCCTTTTTTTGAGTGTCTATTCTTTGTTCAATGTGTACTCTCTGGTGTGCGTAACAGAAGCAAGACAAGGAACAGCTGACTGCTGTAAAATAAATAAATATAATAATAACAGTCCTCGCTGTCTTTGTCGTAGGTGAAAACTTTAACATACATATTCTGATAGACTTATGTTTATTATTGGGCTCATCACTGACTTGGACATTAGAGAATTAAGGATAACAAGCGAATTAGTAATTTAACGACTGGTAAATGTCATCTATACAAACATTTTCTCTTTTTAATAATTAATAAAAGTAATGTAAAGTTATTTCCAAGATTAAATCAGACTGTTTGTTAAAATGTTCCCTATTCATATGCTAAAGTCACAGAATAGTGACTGGAGAGTCTGCACTGTGAACTTGCAAGGTTGACAGCAACCTCGCCTAAAACATGTAAAGCATTTCCTGTAACGAAAGAAAAACTCCCTGATAAGAGAGCAACAGTAGTTCTTTATCATTTTGAGCCTATCTCTCTACTCTGTTACATATTGCACATGTACCTACGTGTGGTACTGTGTGAGAGTGTGTGTGTGGCAATTGTGATCGCATGTGGGAGCCTGTCTTGGCAGCCTCCCTAGATGCTGCCTAGCCCCTAACTACAAAAAAAAGAAAAAAAGAAAATCTCAGCTGCTGTGGCTCTAGCTGCTGGCGCTGCACACCCAGAGCTCGGCCAGGGGGCCCTCGCTGCAGCATTCCACCAGGCGAGTGAGTTCCTCCGGACATCGTGGGCCTCTGGCTGTTCCCGCTAACGCCAACCGTTGTCTGGCAGAGGGTCGTCTGTGTCATGTATGTCTATGTGTCAGGTCAAGTCTTAGACTCCCCTTAGAACATTTCAGGATCCTCCAGGTGTTGGGCCGCACTCCCTGCCAGTGCCTCAAGCCCCCACCCACTGGTGCATTGGTGGTTCCCCAGTGTCCTGTGCTGGATGCTCAGGTGTGTTTGGTATGGATACCAAAATTTGTAGTATCGCACAGCACTACATCAACACTCAGTAACTCTGTAAGTCTACATGGCCTCCCATTCATAGTTGCTTCCACTTTGCAATAATACCACTTTTTGTTGGAATTTTCGTAGAACATCAAGGAGGAAAGAAAGAAATTCCCAAACTGTTACAATACCATGGTCAAATTCAACAAGCTCTTTCTAAACTTCTTAGGGTTCATGAATTTATTGTCAAAGAATTGTGGTTTCATTAATATTTAATATCCCTTCTAGTTAAATCCAAACTGGATGTGCAGTGCCTTTAGGGGAGATCCAGAGATCTGTTGCATCAATAAATAATTTCCTTAGAGACTTAATTAGAAAATGAGCTTGTTCTATTTAACATAAACTATCCAGCCAATCACTACAAGTCGTTTTCTCCGTCCTTAGTGTTCAGCCTCACATTCAACTCACTATATGCTCTTTCTTTTGTCTTTGCCACTTCTCTCTTTGCTGTATGACTTGCCTTCGAGTACTCCTGTCTACTTTCTCGGACAATCCTACTTTTGCTTTGCTAAGATATTACTTTGAATGCCTGCATTTCTTCATTCCACCATCAAATTTTCTTGTCTTCTTTTTTCTGTTCAGAGGATTTTCTTTCTTGACAGTTTCCCCCACCATTTCTGCTGTACTTTCCCAGTCATTTGGCAATTCTTCACTTTTTACTCAGCTCCTCCCTGAACTCTGTGCAACATCTTTCCTTCAACTTCAACCATTTAATCGCTGCCTTCACTCTCCTCCTCTTCTTGACTTTGAAAGTCATGCTACAGATTAACTTCCAGTGCGCTCTAGCTACATTCTCCCCTTTGATTTCCAACTATAAACTCACAATTCCATCTGACGCTCTCTTCGACTCCACAAACCTATTCACATGTTCTTCTTTCAAGATGACTCCTACTCTATTTCTCTTCCTATCTACACCATGACGTAAGGCAAAGGAACGTAGTTAAAGCTATGACTGTAAAAAAAAAAAGACTATAAATGGCAAATAACTATAAATATTGTCTCTTTTTCTTACGTTTAAAAAAATAATATTATAGAATTATTTTCCCCTTTAAAAATTGTCTCATTTCCAGACATGGACCTGAGAGGTGATGATGAATAAAAAAAACTGTCAGAAACACAAGCTTTATAAAATACATGGTATTGTCTTGCTAAAGGTTGAATAATTTTCCTAAACCTATTTTTTGTTTTTGAGATGAAGCCTCACAGAGTTAAATACTTTCTAGTTATTTATCTATGTGTTAAGATTAAACATTAACTGAGCATTTTTTTTATTATTTTTTTACTATTTAATTTGTAAAAATGTGTACACACACACACACACACACACACACACACACACACACACACACGTAGGAAAATATTTAGTATACACATCCAGAAATGCATACACTATTATATATTGTACATATATTTATTAGTTTCAGGTTGGCCATTCTTGTATTTTGCTCGTTTGTGTTGTTGTGTTTGCACATCTCTGTTGCTTGTGGGGCTCGCACACAAGAATTTCACTCGCATGTGCTGTGCCAGTGTGCCTGCACATGTGATGTGACAATAAAAGTGATTTGATTGATTTATGAGCTCTATAGCTTCATAGTTTGTGTGGGCAAAGAGCAGCAGATTTTTTTTAGGTTTGTTTTTTTTTTAGGTGTGCTTTGGTGCTCCAGTGTGCTGCGACTGTATATGCCAAACAGCTTTCACTTGCTTTCACACACTGGCTACACAACACGTTCTACAGGCCCACGTGGCCACGAGACCCGCCTCCCGCGATACAGCCTGCGATTGGACGGCGCTCCTATCACTCACTTCCTGTCAGAACAGGGTGGAGGAGACGGAGAGGGGGTGCTTGACGGATGCACCCGCCCTTCCTTTATTGTGACCGGCTGGAGAGGAGTTATCAGTTATCCATGTTGTCCGTTGTAACATGGATAAGGAGAAAAACGACAAAGGTAAGCTGCTGGATTCAAACGACCTCTGGTCGTAGACTTTATTTAACGAGTTGCTCCCAGTTCGTCTGGGTGTGTTGCTGAATTCATTCAAACAATTGATGGAAGCTGTGTGCTGGGCTTTATTTACTGCCTACATTTTTAAATAACGCTTTAATGACACTAAATTCCTATTGGTTCGTTTGTGATATTTACTGTCCCCAACTCTCTGCAGTTGTACCTTTTAGTAGTCTTTTGGTGCGTGCGTGCGTGTGTGCGTGTGTGTGTGATACTGTGTAGTGACTACGCTGTCTTCAGTTGCATCTACTCTGATATTTTCATTTCATTTTCCTATTTAGACATTTTAGTGTATTTTCTTTAAAGTATTTTTTTACGTGTTTTTTGTTATTGGTAAATATTAGAGGACATTAGAATAAAGCTACAAAGGGCCATGTGGTAACACAGACGAAGGCAGGAAAAGGAGGAGGCAGGGAGAAAGAGGTGTGATTAATTGGTAGACCTTGGGTGTGTGATGCCTGTGTTTGGATACTGCAGGCTGCTCTCAGCATCAGCAGCCCTGCAGGAGGAGGAGGAGGAGGAAGGAGGGGGTGAAGAGGGGACCAGCTGGGAGCATGGATCTCTGTCAGCTTTCCCAGCTGTGACTTCCAGACAAGTGGTCGTCATTGAAATGAAAAGAGCAAAGAGAGGCCAGTTAACAGACTGATTCATTAAATTAAGATTTCTCAACATGAAAAAAACGCTCGGGAGAAAGTCGTTTAAGGCAACGTTACTGTTTTTTAATCCACTTTTGATCGATTAGAATGATATATCCAAAGAAAAACAAGTTCATGTTTATCAATGTATTTATGGTTATATGCCATCTAGAATCCAAACATATCAGAGGTGATTTCCATATTCGTTTTAAATTTTGAACACATTTGTTTCAAGAGGGTTAAGACATTTTGCTAGTGTTGCCTCGTGTCTTAAAGAGAGGCACAGGCATCAGCTCATCTGGCAACCCCCACCCGGATGCAGTTATTCAAATACAACAGAGCAATTAGACAGACGAAACATGAGATGAAGAATAATTAGGATGGAACAATTAATAGGATTAAAAAAGTCAGCTTGCACCGGAGATGACTTCTAATAAAAATGATCCCTTTAGTCACCTTTGAAAATGTTGAAATTGTAGTGATCAGTTACTCAGCCAGTTTGAAGAAACCCCAAATCAGCTGTTTTGTATATTAATGTTCATTTAATGAAGTCCTCTAAAATTTTTACTTTTTTACAATTTTTTACTTTGTTCCTCAACAAACAAATCTTTATGATGACCGATTCAAAGATATACTTCAAATGAGAAGCACTGATTCTTTGTCTTTGTGTATGAAAAGTTGTAACCATTTTACACACGTTCATGTTCACATTACATTACATTTGAACAGTCACCACATGGTTTAAGTTTTAAGAATTTCACAATTTTTAACTTATTTCTTTACTTCTAATCTGGCGTGTCTTTATCATTCTGTGACATTAACCGAGGGAGAAAGAACGTCAGAACAAATGACAGAGAGAGGAGAATATTTCCAGATATTATTACATCCAAAGAACCATGATAGACATAAAAGGCCCCGAGTAGTTGCTGTGAACAGGGGTTGTGGCCAGTAATTCCTTGCCTATTCTGTCATTTCCATGTTAATTTCTATGTTTACCATTAAAAGCCCCCCTATTATTTATAATACTATTAATTCCACAGCTCAAAATCCTATTTAGTAGTAATTTGTTAGTAATTGAGTTATTTAGGTTTGTGAGTTATAAGTAGATCAGTGTTTACAAATAACAGAAATCATATTAAATAACAACCAGTATAAATAGCTGATGATTATATGAGCAGCACCATATACAGGATGGGGCCATTGCCATCTACAAGCTGTGTACTTTAGACTGCTTTTCCAGTCTGTGTATAACTGACAGTTTGGTACCCATTTGATATTCAAATAGACACATATGCTGTGGTACCTAAAATATCAGTAACCCAGTAACCTTTCAGATAGCAGGCATCATGCTGGCCTACACAGACATTTCTGACTTCTGTTTTGTTTGTGGGTTAATCATGTACAGTTATTCCCAGACTCCTTCTTGCTTTTTTTAAACCCCTGTTTGTATCTCTATCTGTCTGATTTTTGTTGTGTCCTGGATTAGTTCAAAGGACAGACCAGCTTCCCCACAGCCAGTTACTGTGTGACAACAGACAAAGGCAGGCAAACAATCTATAAACATCCTGTAGACTGAATGGAGCTTTGAGCCAACAATGTAACCTGCACATGCGGAGGAAAGGTGAGAGGTGAGATTTGTAGCACACACTTTGTAGTTTCACTGGAGAGTTTTAGAATTCCTACAACAAATGTTACTAATAACTGGAAAAAGCTATTGTATAATGGCAGAAAGAACCTTAGTGAACTGGTATACCAGTTCTCACCACTTGTTATGACTAAAACAAAGCAGCGTCTGAGAAACTTGTCAAAGTTTGCCTTAAGTCAGTGAGGTGTTTACAGTTAATGATTTAAATTTGTTTTGTTGCTTCAGTTGAACATGTTCTAGGGCTTAAAATATAGTCATTAAAGAATAGGAGTAAGGCTTCAGTCTTAGAAACCAGTCAGCAACTACCAGTCGCTAGGAAAAAAATGTCTTCTCTGTTGTTGGTAGTCGCTAAGTGAAACTAGTCACAACCCTTACTCACGCAAGTTGTGAGTGAGGGTTGAGGCAACTGAGAAGGAATCTGTAATTGCTCACCTTTATGTGAGCAATTTCACATTGCAACTGTCAGCAGTCACTCACCAAACAGCTGGGGGCAGCAGCTGGTCTCCAAGCCTGTGAATGAATCTTCACCCAGTTTGGTTCAGGCACAAGGTCACGATTTACTTACTGGTTGGGTTAGGCATTAAACCCTACATCGTTAGAGTTTAAAGATCAAATCATTCTTCATTTACTTACATAGTTATAAATGCAGCTGCCTGTAAGCTGCAAGGATTGATAAACATTGTTCAGCTTTCCTCTTTTGTCCATTGTCCAGACTGCTGAGGCTATAGCTTAACAGAAACCTGACTCTGGCATGAAAGGCATGACGACAACAACAGAAAACAAATGAAAGAAATAGTAGTCACCAGTATTGACGGTGTATGTGTGAACGAGTGAACAGTATTCTGCCAGACTGGTGAAAAAAAATAAGTTCCAGTGGGACAGAGGAAGAGCAAATATTGATCATTCAGAAACACAGGGCCCAGGTGTCTCCATTTACCCTGATGCTATGTTCCCCCAACTACTGGAACAGCCTGAAGAAACACACATAAACAGGACAGAGCAAGAGGGAGTAGTGTAAGGACTCTTGACTGATGACTAATTAAGTATTACCTTAATCCAACGTAGTGTTTTTGTTGGTTTTTAAAATTCCTTTACATGCAAGTTCAAAGAACCCATTAGTCCTTCGCTGGATGAGGTACAAATACTGCCACGTCTTCAACGTCCTAATGCAGATTTTGTCATTCTGCTGTTATCTCTCAGCAGCCCCTATCTGAATCATTCAGAGGCTTAATTATAGCTTGAACTATTCCTTTGCTCACTTCTAAGAATGCAAACTTAAAAAGTCGAGTATAGCAAAATTCCAACGAGGAAAAGTTCAATGTAATATACATCATCTTTGGCATATCTTTTCAAACACTGTGGTTCATATATTTATTCCTATTTACACTCACTGGTTTTGAGTCTTAATTACCTCAGCTCTGTTAATGCTGTTGGTTCTGCTAGTGACATCATCACTATTGGACATCTGGGTCTGTTTGGGTTTGTGTGTTGAGGTGTAACAATGCAAGATATAATTCAAGCATGCACGATACATATTTATCTTGTTACAGGACTCAAACCACTGCTTTATTTATTTATTTTGGGTTTCCTTGATCAGGTAAAAGTCATTTTCTAACTAATCGGTGTGCCCTCCTTGTTTAACTTTGAACAGCTGTGTTTCTTTTGACCTCTCTTCTTCTTCTTCTTCATCCTCAGCACAATTTCCTTTGTCCTCTCTTTTGTCCATTTCCTCCTTTTGTTGGTTCTCTCTCTCTTAAACCCCCCAACCCCCACCTTTGGTATGTGTACCGTACTGTGCTTAGCTTTAGGCCAACATTTCCAGTCTGCTCCCTATCCTCCAGTGTCTCTCTCAGTTTGTATAAATCTCTGTCTTCAATCCTGCCTGCAGGTGGGGACTCTACACTCATAGTTAAAAGTCAGGAGGAAAAAAAGAAAAGATGAAATATTTGCTCTGCAGTGTGTGTCTGTGTGTAGTGAATTACAACCTGCTAATGGCCTCAACAAACAAAGAGTCAATTATAGTCAATGACTGGATCTTGAATCTGAATCTGAAAAAGTTGCTAACAAGCTCTTAGAGCAGAACAATACGTCTAAATAATTGTTTCCAACACGAGGAGGCATCCACAGAGCACAGCTGCCTTCCTGCCTCACTCTCTCCTGATGTCTGCTTCTTCTGGCCTGTCAGTGCTTGTGAGAAGACTGAAAAGAAATGAAAGAAATGCATGATTGTAATGCCTGTGCTGCGCAGATAGACTGCCTAATTTCAAGTCGGGACACGGCCGGGATCTGCAGCTCACAAGTAATGTGTTTGGATAATTCAGTGTCTGTCAGTATGAGCCCAGAAAGCCATCATTCCTTTTCATTGCTTAGGTGGTGGTTGCTGGTGGAGGTTTGTAGCAAAACTGAAACATCTATTTATTTGACAACCAGATGTTTTCCAGATATTCAATTTCAATTCTATTTGTGGAGGAAGAGTGGTGTATGTTCACAGCGTTGTACAGCGCCATGAAAAAGTATTTGTTCCTTCCTGAGAGCCATAGTTGCCTATATTCTTCACCTTATCCCTGCATGAATGATTCAAGCAACCCATCTGCAATCACACTTAAACAGGCACATACACAAATGCTTACATCAACATTTGTTCCAAATGCACTCATTTACGTGACCACGCACATAAACTGAAATCCTATATTTTCCAACAACTCTTTAAGTAGCGATAAAGAAATATAGAAAATAAAAATGACATTGGTGAAATAGCAGCAAAGTGTGTGGCACCTGAGATGATCATCTTCTAGGTGAGCGATTGAAGCAACTATGAGTGAGATTGCAGATCTATGACCTGGTAGTAAATACCAGAGCCATTTACCAAGAGGCTCTGGTGAATCTGAGCCCTAGAATATCAGGTTAATTAGTGATGGGCCATGAATGTGAGGCTGATAAAGTGCTTGGAGTGTATACACTAAAGCACTATTAGGAATATAAGGTGAAGTCTGATGTATAGTGTTTTGTCAGTTCAGTTCAATTCATTTCAATTCAATTTTTATTCTTACAGCACCAAATCACAGCAACAGTCACCTCAAGGCGCTTTATATTGTAAGGTAGAAGCTACAATTATACATACAGAGAAAAACCCAACAATCATATGACCCCCTACGAGCAAGCACTTTGGCGACAGTGGGAAGGAAAAACGTCTGGCAGAACCAGGCTCAGGGAGGGGCGGGGCCATCTGCTGCGACCTGTTGGGGAGAGAGAAGGAAGACAGAATAAAAGACATGCTGTGGAAGAGAGACAGAGATTAATAACAAGTATGATTCAGTGCAGAGAGGTCTATGGACACATAGTGAGTGAAGAAGAAATACTCAATGCATCACGGGAATCCCCCAGTAGCCTGTACCTATTGCAGCATAACTAAGGGAGGATTCAGGGTCACCTGATCCAGCCCTGACTCAGTTTTAAGCCTAATCTTAAAAGTAGAGATAGTGTCTGTCTGCTGAAAACTCTGCCTCCCATCCTTCTTTTAAATACTCTAGGAACAACAAGTAGGCCTGCAGTGTGAGAGCAAAGTGCCCTAATAGGGTGATATGGTACTACAAGGTCATTAAGATAAGATGGGCCCTGATTATTTAAGACCTTGTAGGATTCTGAATTCTGGATTTAACAGGGAGTCACTGAAGGGAAGCCAATATAGGAGAAATCTGCTCTGTCAGGACTCTTGTTACAGCATTTTGGATTAACTGAAGTCTTTTAAGGGAGTTTTTAGGACATCCTGATAATAATGAATTACAGTATTCCACCCTAGCAGTAATAAACGCACAAACTAGTTTTTCAGCTTTACTCTGAGACAGGATATTTCTAATTTTAGAGATAGAAAAGTGCTATATAATGGCCAGTTCATTGCATATTTGTTTTGGTGTTATTCATATCCGTATTAAATTATAAAGTTCAGTGTGAAGTTTTCTATGTTTGGTGAATAACTCTAACAAAATGTGATGTAAGTGCAACAGCTGGTTGAACCAACATGAATAAATGCTACAATCATCATTTTTGATTTAACTTGCCGTATTTAATTTGCTAGAACAGTAAGTCCATTAATAAAGTAGCTTTTATAAATTTTATTTTAAATCGCTGAGCTCTTTTTAATCCTGTCTTTTAAAGATTTCAGTATATTAATGAATTAATTGATTATTTTAAAGATGTTGTTCCCTTTAAGGGTCACCACAGTGGATCATCTGTCACCCTGTGCTTTGCATCTTCCTTTGTAACACCAAATCTTCCTTTACTACAACCATGAATCCTCTCTGTGGTCTTCCTCTTTTCCTGCTGTCTGGGAGCTCTATATTTAGCATCCTTTGTCCTGTATTTAGGCAGTATAGCCACTATCCCTCCTCTAAATCACCCCAGTCTCGCCTTTTAACTTTGTCTGTAAACTGCTCAACCTGAGTTGTCTCTCTGATGTTGTTTCTCATGCCATGTTCATTTTGTTTACTACCAGTGGAAATTGAAGAAGTCACTTGGATAAGTGACAAAATGTTTCTACCACTGAAAACACTACGTTTGAATTTTTTTTTCTGAGTTTTCCTGATTTTCTTACCTGGATGTTTGAGAATGCAGCTTTCTTTACAAACTCAGTGATGCTGAAAAAAACTGTTCATGTATTTATTACATCTAGATTAAACTAGTGCAATTCAGTATTTGATAAAGCATATATCTAAGGTTGGATCGGGTGACTGTGAACCCTCCCTTCGTAATGCTGCAATAAGTTGAGGCTGCTTCTCATGATATACTGAGCATTTCGTCTTCACTCACATTTTTTTAACTCTATGTGTTTGTACAACACTTTGCATTTAATCATTGGATATGATTACTTTCTAGCTTCTATCATGTCCAATCAGTTGCAGCAGATGGCTGCCCTTCCCAGAGCCTGGTTCTGCCAGCAGTTTGTTCCTGTTAAAAGGGAGTTTTTCCTTCCCAGTGTCTCCAAGTGCTTGCTCATAGGTGGTTGTCTGATCGTTGGACTTCTTTCTCTATTATTGTAGGGTCTCTAGCCTACAATATAAAGAGCCTTGATGTAGCTGTCAGTGCTTTTACTACAGCTCTGCACATCACCCCTGTTCTTGTACCAGTATGCGTCTCCCTCATTTCTTAGAAATCCTCTCACTCTCCAAGTTTGTATTAAACAGTCTGAATAAGAAGTCTTCTGCACTCTCTCCAGGACAACTCCATACATCCACAGGTATCTGGTCTAACTGCTTTAACACTCTTCATCCTCTTCATAGCTGCCCTCACTTCATTCTTACTAATCCTCTGAGAAGTGAATATAGTAAAAGCATTTATATCTATACATGACCTATGTTTATGATTTATAAAAAATGTAGATGTTCTTGTGCAAGATTTTTAATCCCGAAGAATCTTTCAAATGCCGTATGAAGATAAATAGTAGCTTCAGGTGATAAAGACTGTCTAAGTCAACATTTGCTCAAGTGTAATAGAGTTGCATGTATGTGTAATAAGTCAGCATGTCAGTGAACCAGGTTAGGGGGAGTTCTTCTCCATTAATATGTCAGATGCTATCCAGATTGTGCTGCAGGGTACGTACACGAAAAGCATTAGTGAGAAATACTGGAAAGGGGAGGGTTTCATCCTATGTGTTTGTGTAAAAGCAGAATGTGTGAAGAGTTTTAACAGATGAAAAACTGCTGGTGTGAGTCACAGTCTTAGGGGGTATGAGCTGAGTGTTGAGGTGTCTATGACTGTGTAGTCTTCCCACAGTTCAGCAAGGTTGGCACACAGGAGTGCCTTTGTCTTAATCTTCCTCTGTCTTTCTCATCCACTCTATAAAATCTGCCCATCAGAAGTCCTCACAGACTACCAAGATTTCCATTCAGTCTCTTTGCCTGTGACCTCTTTTCACGTTTACTTCTACTCCACTTAAGTCTTATGTTGTGAATTTTTTTAGGTGCTGTGTATAGTATTTTAGAGATAATGCATATGAATAGGGTATAAAAAAAGAAGAGTCCATCCAAAACAGACTAATATTTAGACAAGCTTGATAAATCTCTACAGTATTATGGTAATTTTGGGCTCTTGATGATTTCTTTGAGCTTTGAACCATTGTGGAATAGTTGTGCAGCATATACTAATGACTTTAATGCATGCATAAATGTAAAGACTTTTAAAAACAAGAATTAGGCAAACAAGTTAAAATAAATTTTATGAAATAGAAATAGACATAAATCCCAACTAATATTTGGTAAAATGTCCTTGTACTCTACAGTTCCAATTATGAGAAACCGTTGCCGTTGGCAACCATCACTTGCTAGTCAGGAAAGGTTTCTTAATCAAGTACTAGATCACGCTTTCCTTTGGGATCAAATACTTAATTCACTCTATGGCAGGCAAATCAGTTTATAACTTTTATTTAATGTGTGTGTTATTTTTTAAATTGGTTGATATTCTATTTCCATTTGATATTCAATTTCTCTACATTATATGATAGAGGGCCACCAGAAAAAAAGTTTTTTCTTCTCTTCCAGAATTCTAAAAAAACTCAGAGTTCTGAGATTAAACTCAGAGTTCTGAGATTAAACTCAGAGTTCTGAGATTAAAGTCAGAATTCTGAGATTAAAGTCAGAATTCTGAGATTAAAGTCAGAGTTCTGACTGTTTCTTCAGAATTCTGAGTTTTTTCTCAGAATTCTGACTTTTGCATTGCACTTCTCACAAGAGGAAGTCTGCGGCTAATAATGCTGGCAAATGTGAGGCAGAGAGAAAAGCAAAGTTAGCACAAGGAATACATGTTGCAAAAGGAACACAAAACCGGGACCATGACATGCTGAGGTGTCATCGTTACTGGTGATGACCATACCCGTAATCTTAACCATATGCTATTAGAATATTCTTGTTTTACATTGTTCTCCCAAGTCTTTTTAGTGAAGGGACAAGGCCTAGATTTGTGGCTAATACTGATAATGGCTTTAGACCTCAGAGGGTTAATGAATCTTCTTGTACACAAACCTTCCCTTACTAGAAAATCCAGGAAGGACATGTAAAGGGCATCTAGCACATGACTAAAACTTTCTGTTTTGAACTGTTTTTCAACCAAAATGAGATCTTTTAAAAATGCAGTTCCAATTGCTGTACAAAGAATAAATGGGTAGGATCAGCTTTGTTATTAGAGTCTGATCACAGATAAAGGCTGTTTATTAAAAGCCTGCAGGGGGAAGACTATGGAAAAAAGTAACTCTAGTCCCCCACAGAGAATGTAGACTAAGCCTCAACTCAGACTGAGAGTCAAAGAGACAGAGAGTATGGATGCACACACAAATCTTAGCTCATACCTATCTCCTTTGCATTCCTTTAGACCACATGCAGATGGAACAAGACATGTCTTTCCTGAGGCTGGAGTGTACTGACTGGATGGAATGTGATCCAGCAGATTCATGTCATCCAGTTCACTTCTACATGGGGATGAAATGCAGGAGATTCTCATGAGAACACAGACTATATTTAAAAAGAATGCACATAGAGCGTGCCTTGATTTTGGTGTGGGGACGTGTGTGTGTGTGTGTTACGCCCCCCTGCAGCCCCTAATCTCATTGCAGTGCCATTTTTTTTACTGTTATTATTATTTTTTTAAATATAAGTGACCCTGGGGCTAGAGAAGAAGGCCACAGATTGCGCCTCGTCTAGCTCCTCAGTCTGACACACAAAGTTTCAGGATGTATAAAACTGAAATCAGTTAGATAATTTAAACAGAAGCTCTTTATTTACTCACGATCGCCCTTTCAGGATTCTTCCGCTATTTTAATTAACCCGAGAAAGGCAGCAATCAGTTTGCTAAATGTTTCTGGACAAAAAAAGATACCAGCATGTGGTTAACTTAGTTTAACATGAGCCTCACCAGGAATCTTGATTTTTCTTGGGCCCTGTCATGCCCTATAAAGCAGAGGTCCTTATGCTTTTTCAGCTCAGGACCAAACAGGTTTTTCATTTATCTTCCAAAATATGAGACTCAAATGCAAAGAGCCTCCAAGATATCTTTAAAAAAACAAACAGTGGGGAGCTTTTTTTGTCCAGGTCTGGGACACACTGAGGTTACAGACAGTAATGAATTACTTAATTCCTTATAAAACACACAAGATTCATTTCAGTTCATATCAATAATATAAAATGGTATCAAACACACACATAATGCAACATTTTCAAAGACATTCGGTTATTTCTTCTTCTTTTTTCCTGGAGTCTGTTGCTTCCGTAGCTTCTCTGGAAACTGATGCGTTCCTTGAACAGTAGATGCTGATCAGTACTGTTAGTGTTGTATTCCTCCTTTTGCAGAGGTCGATTCCCACTTCAAAATCAGGTGAATTTGTCATTTAATAAATGATTTTTCACAGACAGCCTTCTTAAATTCGAAACTGAATACTGCAGAACTAAATACCTTTTGAATGACTTAAGTCCCAACCCAGTTTTACTCTGTTGCAATCACCACAAGGTCGACAGGAATACACAGACACACAGGGTTATCATTTTTACATTCAGACGTTGTTACTGTGCTCCTCATTTCGATTACTGATTCAGAAAGAAAACAACATGCTAATAAGAAAGTGAGAAATCGTATTAAAAGTGCAAGAAACAAAACAAAACCAATAAAACACTGCCACTGCAAAGTGATTAGGGGCTGCAGAAGGGCCTAACAGTGTGTGTGTGTGTGTGTGTGTGTGTGTGTGTAGTGGGACTAACAGTAGGTAGGGAGATGACGTAGGAAAAGGGAAAATTTCAGTCAAAGAAGTGTTACAATTGCTGTAGGTCGAAATATCACTTCCTACTGTGATGACTCACTAATTACATTTCACCAGTTGTTTAAATAAATGAGTCAGCCCTCTCTCTATCAGTGGTTTCACTGTTTTTGTTTGATGTAGTAAGCATCACTAAAAACACTAAATAGTAGTGCAGTGCTTTTATTGGCAAATAAGGTATGAATTTGAAACAGATGTAGAGTAAAGCGTATAATTGCTGTAGTAGGTATTTCATTTGATAAATATTCAATAAAATTAGAAATAGAATTTATGCGAAAAATTATTTTTAATTGCAACATTAGTGTGATCTGCCGTTGGTGTGGTCTGCTCTGCCTCCTGAAAGATATCTTTTTGTTCATGCCACTGCCTCCAAACCATACATCATTGCAGCAGATCTCACTACCATCTTGTAAACCTTCCCTTTCATTCTTCTGCTGTCCTTCTGTCTTAAATCACCTCCAACAACGATCTCTACCTACTCCACCCTGCATGTTTAGTCTTCTTTGCTTCTTTTATACACCATCCAATATGGATGGCTACGCACAGGTATTTGAAACTCACCTATCTGCTTATTTCCACTGCTCTTTAGATTGCATTAGTTATTGTTAAAATACGCTGATTGTGACTTTGTTTATGACTTAGTGCATTGTTAGGATTTTCCCTTCCCACTGACGCATTATTGCAATTGTGCTGTCACTTGGGCTTTGTTTTTTGATCTTACTAACATTTTGCACATATAAAACGTATCTGCCCAGCCGATAATCTATATTGCACATAAAACATGTAAATGCTGTAGAGTTAAGGTCATCCTGCATCTAACAGTAAGATGCAATTAACGTGATAAAACAGTATTAAACATGTAGTCGGTTTTTTATTTTTTTTTTAAAGAAGGATCATGGTTTGTATTTTTGTTGACACCAATTTCTCTTTTTAAACTTGCTGAATTGTTTCATTTTTTAAGGATTTACGAATACATTGTGGTTTGGGCTAAATGGTACTTGTTTAAACAATAACTTTGCACACTGAAAATTGACAAGCTGAAAGTGGCAGACACCTCTCACTAATGTCCTAGCAAGCATTCACCAGGCTGTATCAGCTTCTTTTTGTGTAAATGCACAATTGCAATGGCATGCCTACTACTAACTGTAACACTACTGAGTCTGTTAACTTTAGTGGCAAAGTAAACTGGTTACTAGACTGCTGTAGAGAAGTGCACTGCAAGGTCAGAATACATATTTGCAGTGGGAGAGGAAGTCCTGAAATAACAAAAATTACCAAGAAATGATGATGATCATCTTGAACAAATAATGACGTATATCATTAAATACACCATTAAATACACATCCTTTCCAATTATTTGTTCATTTAATTCAATTCAGTTTTATTTTTGTAGCACCAAATTGCAACAACACTCATCTCAAAGTATGCATTGTAAAGATCTATGTATGTAACATGAACAGCGGTGAACCATGTAGTTTTCACTGCATATAGAGTGTCTGAAAAAGTAGCAGGTTCAGATGAAAGAGCAGTCCATCGCAGTGGGCCATACGTGTAAATGAGAAAAGTGTGTGTGATTGTCCAAGGTCTGATCCTGACCTGGTCTCTCTACCATCTCAGAGAGAGACCCCCAGATGTGTTGGGTGCCCATTAGAAACAGATGTGACGAGGGAATGAAGCACACACAATCAAACAAGTGTTTCTACTGTATCATTCAATACTCCCTCAAAAAAGATTTTTTAGAGCTTATCAATTCTCAAGGCCATTATTTGTAAGTACATAGTTCTTTTTTTTCTCCCTCTTTCTTTCAACACTTTGTATTGGCCATGTGTGTCTTTTTGGCAAATTTAGTAGATGTTAATTGGCAGGACCTGGCATTTCTTTCCATTGTGTGTGTGTGTGTGTGTGTGTGTGTGTGTGTGTGTGTGTGTGTGTGTATGCATATGTTTCTGTCTTTCGACTACTATTGGTATATGTGTGTCTTTAGCTGGCAGGCCTGTTGAAGTCATTACTTATACGAGGCCCGCGTGCTAACTGCGAGGCTGAAAGTCAATTTCACGCAAAGTTTCCATTCTGTTATTATTGTAACCCACTGCATTCCTCCTCTCTCTTCATGCAAATGTCAGCTATTTTGGGGCTCCCTTCACCATATTTACCCTGAAAATCAGTGTATCACCCCCTAACAAAATAAATAAAAAAATAAGAGGTAGAAGAAAGAGAAAGCAGGAAAAAAATCATTGGATACACCTGGGAAGGGCAGCTGTGGTATTCCCATCTTGTTTTTTGTAGTGTGTGCTTAGTATTTCTGAAAATACACTGCTCAAAAGAATGCATCCGATCTCAAATCAAGATATAGATAGAAAAACAGCTAATGTACCACCGAAAACGTGATCACCAGCGTCTACTCCCCGGACTTTCAATTTGTGACTGTTGCAGGCTCATATTTCTGCTGTGGGAGTTTAGTGTCATACTGCTAACTGCTGTTTACATACTACCTGATGCTAGCATAGTGCAGATATTGGGCACATGTATGAGACAGCACATAACTGGAGGCTGCTTACATTATAGCTGTGGACTTACTCATTCAAGGACAGGGCTCTCTAAATTTCACCAGTGTTCAACCAGGGGAGCAATACAGGGTTAGGGTTAGAGCACAAAAGCACTAACTCTCCTTGGTCAGTCTGACCATATGTCCCTGCTTCTAGCATACACCCCAGTCAGGAAAAGGGCTCCCACTAATTAAGATTACAAAAACATGGCCTGAAGCTAACTCTCACCAGCTGCAGGAATGTTTCCAAAAAACAAATTGTATAGTTTTTAACCACTAGAGGACTACACAGCTGCAGATTTGGGCTACACCAAATTCTCCGTGGAGTCAATGTAAAGAGAGGCATATTTGAGGATAAGCCAGCTTACAGCCTGAGGACAGAGGACCACCTAAACAGCAAAAACAACACACAGGTATGGTGAAGGATCCACCACATCACTGGCTACAAGTCTGGCAACCTTTCAGCTACTGAGGGCAACGCCTTGCTGGCAAAAGAGTTAAAGCTGTTCTTTGCCCACTTTGAGGCTGTCTCAGCACCACTCCATCACCCACACCAGTCTGAAGCTCCAACACATTTATGATGAAGGAGTGTGCAGTAAGCCGAATACTGAGCACAGAGAACACTAGGAAAGCTCCTGGACCTGATAGTGAGGCTGGATGGGTGCTGAAAGACTGTGCAGACCATCTGGCTAGGGAATTGACCATGGTTGTCAACCATTCGCTCACTCTTGTCACAGTCCACCATTCCACTCTTCTTAAAGTCCTCTGTCATTATCTCCCTGCCACAAAAGTCCACTGTAAACAGATTAAATGATGACCATCCAAGTGGCACTCACATCCTTTGTCATGAAGTGCTTTGAGTAAAGTCACATCATTGCCAGCAAGTTCTTGAGCGATCCTTGGACAAACATCAGTTTGTCTGTAGCACCAGCAAATCTAAAGAGGATGCTGTTGCCTCTCTCCATTCTGCTCTGGTCCACCTGGAGCACCAAGAGGTGTATACAAGGCTGCTCTTTGTGGATTGTAGCTCAGTCTTTAACACGACCCTTCCACCATAGACTGGTGTCCATGATCAGAGCCTCTATGCTGTCCTTTGAGCCCGCCATTCCTAGCCACTGGCTGGATTTCTTCATCCACTTCCTCTAAATGTTGGTAGTACATCCCATATTGTCCATAATAGTAATAGCATGTGTTTTTTTTTTGGAGCAGTTCATTTTAGGGGGGGTATCTTCCTTATGCATTCGCAGATGCTCAGTGCTTCATCTTGAATTGTGGTATGGACACTCACTAATCCTTAAGTAGGCTCTCTTTGCTTTGTTTATAGTGCCTCAGGGTAGGGCTGTTCGATATAACGATATATATTGGATGACGATATAAAAACGTCTATCGTTTCATTTTACGCTATCGTTTGTTTCGTGGTGTCGCAAAATAAACTGTTTACGGCAATATTTTTTTCACCGTTTTGATGGTCACTGTAGTGGCTATGTTCATTTGTTAAAGTTCTCTCTTTCTCTTATATTTAATATAACCAAACTCTGGACGGACAAGAGCCTGTGTTTATGCGTTGTCGTTAGCAACAACGACAGTAATACGGAGCCCCGCAAGTGACATGGGAGGAAAAAAAATTAAGACAAACTTTTGCGTGTCCGCTTGTTTATTTTCCACATAAACCTTTCAAAATAAAGCTCAAGATCCTGTTGAGACTTTTCAAAATAAAATGAATCACGTGAAAGAGTATGCAGAGTGTTTACGGATGAAAACCAAAAAAGAGCCATCAGGTGCTAAGAAATAAAGCTTGGACTCAAACGTTAGAACAGGCTTTTCCCCGCAGCACACCGTGTAATAAATACTCACAAAGAAAACGACGGCCGTTACAACTTATGTCTAAAAATGTATAGTTTCATGCATCGGTTAAAACATTCGACTCCAGGTACACGACGCCCAGCTGGAAACACTTCACGCAAGTCGAGCTGCCCAAGATTCACAGAATTTACAGAAAATGTTAATTTTTGTGATTTATATTGTTATCGGGACGATAGATGTCTTATATCGGGATATGAGATTTTGGTCATATCGCACAGCCCTACCTCAGGGTGCTTTAGGTGGCGACCTCCATGCATTATGAGGAGTTTTCGCATGTCAACATCACTATCTCCCTCTGTGGCTACCTTAATATTCCAGCTAGGTATCCGGTGAATTGTAGGGTATATGTATTGATGACTTCTTATTTCTACCATTCAGCTGGCCTCTCAGTACCTGTCTTACCTTTTGGAGGTATTTGGCGGTGGCAGTGGTCTTTGTGCATCTTTATGACCGCTCCCATTGGCCTATGACAGTCCTATAGATCTCCTTTTCTGCCTTCTGCCAACTCCATCCCTTCAGTCTGGATCACCCTCTCTTTGCACCTATTAGGTCACACTTATCCAGTCCTGATGTCCTCGCTGTAGATCCAGGTGAGTTGGATAAATGAGTTAATGTGTCAAGCTGTTCTCTTGACGTAAGAGGACCTTCTGTAAGAGGGCTACAGATGCAGTGGAGGAAGCACACTTGGAGGCAGGAATTTTAATCACCTGATATGTAATTTATTTACAAATGCTGACAACAAGGCTGCTCAGGTTGGTGGTATGGACAACAACAGACTAAAAGTATACAAAAAAAACTTAAAACAGCTGAGAAGAAACTCAGAAATTAATTGAAACAAAAAACAAAGCTATGCCCATGGCAACTGGGCTATTAGCCAGCACTTGAGTGTTACAGTGCCACCTTAAACTCTCCCTCGGGACTTCAGCTAAGGCTTATAAAGCTTAAACCGCTCCCCAGATTAAAGAATGCAAGGATTTATCAATGAACTCACTTAATAGATATTTTTACACAAAGCATGACAATATTTTATTTACCACATCTGAGGCTTTTACAAATAACCACAAGTACACAAGATTGTTTACAATGTTTAAAAGAGTGATCATGACCATCATTAGATAACTGTCATAGCTGTGTTATGTTAAAGTGGTTATTGAGCCATTAAATTCATAAACAATGGTTTTAAAGCCTGTATTTGCAATGCAACAGTTTTCATTAGCAACTGAGTGAAACCAGAGTACCACTAAGCCGAGGGCAGTTAGAAATGTCATAATGCCAGTGTCTGTGAAGGTTCTCAGTCATCCAGGTCATCACAGTCTAAGGCAGTGGTTCCCAAACTTTTTTTGCTGAGCCCCCCCGTTTTACACGATAAATGTTTGCGCCCCCCGCGTGCACACGCACGCACGCACACATCCTCCAACCACACACCCATATTTTGCTCCATTGCGTTTTATTTCACACCTCAAACATTTAGTAAACAATTAAGCAAATACAAGTAATCTGCAATAAATTACAGGTAGTAATAAAATAAACTACTAACTCTTTTATGTTACGTCCACACCTACACGGGTATTTCTGAAAACGCAGCTGTTTTGTCCACACGTAAACGGCATTTCGAATCACCGAAAACAGATTTTTTTAAAACTCCTTTTTTGCATTTACGTGTGGACGAGGAATACAGAGTTCGTCACGCAACGTCAAAGGTATGTGCCTTTTTCACGTCATGCTGTACATCAGGTTATTGTTTACATGAGATGAATTGCAGAATGGCAGATAGAGACAAAATACTGTTAATCTGACTATCTGCAGGTTTTACACGCTTACATACACACGCAGTTACTGTCCCTCCATTTACAAAGGCAGAGGCGTCATGGTGTAATTATTTTACGTGTAGTTTTTTTCCTGTGTAATAATATTCAACATTGCTATCTAGAGCTGGGCGATATAAGATTTTTTCATATCACGATATGTTTTTTTCATTTCAGGCGATAACGATATCTATCACGATATAAGCCAAATAACTATATTTGTAAGATTTAAATGTGCCGTTGCTCACAAGTAAAATGTGAAATAATCAGCAGCTTGTTTTTATTTAAATATTTATTTCCCATAATAAGTTCAACAGGGTAGATGTACTTAAGGAACATGAGACTTTTTCAGATAAATAAAGGCAAATATTGCAAACTACACAAAAGGCAGCCGCTAAAGCGTTTAAGTTTCAAAATAGAACAAACGAAACAGACTAAATTGTCAATTCCACTTAGAAACAAAATATTAATTCTAAAAATAAATCTTAGTTTGTTTTACAGAAGAACAGACAAAACTGACTAACTTTTGTCAATATCAAATAAACTGAGAACTAAAAGGAAATTCTCAATCTCTCCTTGTTGTATAGCTTAGCTTTTCAAACAGTTTTAACAGTTACTTTAATCTGACAAAAGCCGAATGACGAATTAGCGCTTCCAGTCAGAGACTGAGGCTACGTCCACACGTACATGGGTATTTTTGAAAACGGAGATTTTCCGTTTTCGGTTTAAAAAATAATCCCGTCCACACATAAAGGGAGAAATGAAGGAAAACGCTGCTATGAACATGCCAAAGGAGCAGGTGGAGCTAGATTCCTAACTGTGCAGAAATGTTGGCCAATCAGAAGTCTAGAAGCCTCAGTGGGAAAAAGTAAACAAAGCTGGGGCATAGAAGCAGAACCGAGTCGTATGTGTGGAGGGACAGTAACTGTGTGTAAGCATTTAAACACTGCAGAGAGTAGAATTAACAGTAACAGTATTGTAGAAATTCATTTCACCGAAACAATAATGTGGCGCACAGTGTGACGTCAAAAAATGCGCACACCTTTGACGCTGCGTTTTCTCCGTTTTTCTAGTCCACACGTAAATGCAAAAACGGAGTTTTCAAAAATATCCACCCTGGCTGGAGTTTTTGAAAATCTTCATTTTCAGTGACCAAAAACGCCGTTTACGTGTGGACGAAAGGTGCAAACGCATAGAAAAATCTGCGTTTTCAAAAATACCCAGGTACGTGTGAAGTATTTCCAGACTTGCTTTCGGCACAATTTACAGTTTACGCTACTCTGTTTTTGTCAGACTTGAAATAGCCGAAATACCTTCACACTACGGAACTTCTCTGGCTCTTCCGTTCGACAATCTCTCCGGCATTGGAACCATCATCTGTTTTCTCTTCGGTAACCTTTGGTCACGCTCGTTTGATTTTTCTAGTCGGCACACTCATTTCCTCCATTACCCGGGCGGTACGGTGGCTGGCTGCTTCCCAAACAAATACACATGTGCGGCTTGGCACTTGTGCTGTACGTAACAAGTCACGTGATGTGACACTGCGGCTGTGATTGGTTCGGCTCTGCGCTACTTAGTTTGGATTGGCTGTTCTTTTTTTTCTTTTTTTCTTTTTTTTTAAGAGGACAAGAGCGGCGAGGTCTATCGCGATAGTTTAATTTTTCTATCGAGAAAAAGTTATATCGCGATACATATCGTTATCGTTCTATCGCCCAGCTCTAGCGCTATCAATACATTTTTCAAAAAATGCCTCTCTGTGCAAAATAGGTTTAAAAAAATAAACAGCTGTGGGATACTGTTTGTCTGAGATTTAGACAGGGGGAACAAATCGTGGCAGGCTTAGCCTGATATTATTTGTATCCCACTGTAACTTTACTGTATAAAGTATAGTATAGTATGTATATCTCCAAAATGTCAGGAGTAGTTAGTCATTACAAGAAGTGTTTGTGAACTAAAAATCACGAATGTGGGATACTGTTTACCGGAACCAAATTCCTTGTATGTGTCTGCACATATACTTGGCCAATAAACACGATTCTGATTCTGATACTGTTTGTCCGTTATTTAAACAGCCCAGCGCTGCTCCCTACAAAGGTAAAACCAATTCTGCAGGGGAGACCTACCTTGGCACTTGTGCAGGTGAAACCAAAGGGAAGATATGCTTCACCATATTTTCTAGTCTTTGGCTTAGAATGAAGTTGGTTTGGAAACATATTCGGCGATGCTTCATCTCCTGCTTTGCGTTTCTGTAGGCGCCCGTGCTAGCAGTGTCCAAGCGTTTTGTCCCCCCCCCCTTTTCATCCCGCGCCCCCCCTGCCATGGCTCTGCGCCCCCGCTAGCATTTGGACTTGTTAAAGTTTCTTCTTTAAGGCCATTTGACCTTAGTAAATCACATGATAGGTTGGGGTTAGGTTTCACAATGGGTTCACCCAAAACCTTGGTTGATTGTGACCCACACCCATTTTCACACCTTGACTCTGTGATTAGGTAGAGGAATTAATAGGGGGTCTACGACCTCCTTGGGGACACTCCCATAGGGCTTAAATCTAGGACTCTCCACCAATGACTCTTAAAACTGAAGAGGTTTCTTGGATGAGAGGTGAAAAGTCCCAACACTTTTCTTTCCTATTCATAATGTCAGTGTTTGCAAAGTGATGATCTTGTAATGGTGCCCATTTAAACTGAGATGCAGCCACTTACTTAGGAACATATGATAAAACAGTATACATAATCAAGACCAAGAATCTCTAAATTTAAGTAAATGAAATGATTTGGGGCAATCAGCTAAATTCCATTAAATGGTAATGAGATGGCAAGAATTTGCAGCAGATATAATGTGAAATGATCTCATCTCCTTTCACGTACCCATGTTCTTTCACCCTTAGCTGGAGAAACGGTCTTGGGTTGTTTAGACTACCATTCTGCATCCTTGTGATTATGTGGTTTTTAAAAGCTGCAGTGCGGTCTTTGTCATGCACTCTGTCCTTCTGTCTATGGCAAGACATATGAAAGTCATCACCATTTTCATTACCTCATCATCTTCTCTCTAATACTCCTTTTGCCTCTCATTAGGTTGTAAATCTGAGGCTGAGCTCTCAGGATTTACTGCATAATTTGCGTCTTCAAAAATATGTGTTTCCTTTGGCGGTGTGTCTTCACCTCAAATTCTTGCCAAGGAGGAAAATAACAAAATCTTTTCAATGTTTGGACTTGTTTTCTCAGTGTTGGCTTTTCAAATGGAGTTACCATGGTGTTAAAATCACCTACTGAAAGTAACCTGCCAGGCTGTCTCATAGTGAACCTTGCGTGTCACGTCATTATCTTAAACCCTTCCTATCCTTTGAACCTACAAGACATCTAGCTATGTTAGTTCGTAAATATGTACTCTGTGAAATGTTATATCCTCCATGGTAATTATCTATTGCACTGGATTTATTGCAAGCATTGGCGGAGCAGCAATGGAATCAATTTTCAAAATAAAAACTGTTTTTCCAACATATTCAACTCGTATTGAAAGAGGTTCTGTCAGAAAGACATATTTTGTTTGTGCCAATGCAATATGCCATCCACCAGTTCTCCACCATTCATAAGGGTTGGGTAGTGGATCTGTGAGTTAAACAAGTTGGCTTGGACAGCTTGACACCCCTGTCCATAGAGCATAACAGGGCATATCCACAGGAAGGCATACTGATCAGATGCCTAAACTACTGTTTGTGTCTGTGTCACAAAGAAGATGGTGATTTATAATTGATTACTTTGCTACTTTATTGTTAATACAGATAACTGAAATATTTTACTATGAGAATGTATGTTTTTTCACTACAGTTCACCCAAGCATGGTGCATTTGGTTAAACTCTTGAATCAGCTATTTATGAAACTTGTTTTTGTTTTGTACTTTAGAACTAAAGGAGACTACAGCGAGGCCTCTAATAGCAAGAATATAGGCATTTAAGCTTTTAATCAGATAGAGTTGTCCTTACATGGTTTCGGCTCCTTTGTGGGGTTTTTAAGCTACTTTCTTTGATACTTCTAGAACATGTGGTTCCTGCGCAGTTATGTACGTGTTTTATATTACACTGGTTTCCAGTTTATGCCATGTTTGAGATTAGATCTAAACTTCAAACTAATGTTTGTTTTCTTACTATTTCTTGGAAGAGACCAACAGGAGAGTGTGTACAGAAAGAAAAAAAGGCTAAATGTCTGTGAGAGGTTTGTGTGCTCCCACCATATCTGTCGACTGCCTAAAAACGTGATTTCTAAAGGGTTTTTTTTGTTTTGTTTTTGTTTTGTTTTAAGTTTTTTTTCAGTTGCACATTAACTGACTTAATGGTGCAGTGTGCACAAAAACAAAGCTCATGGAAAATGCATTTTGAAACCAGTTTCTACAGTGCTGAAAATTCACTCTTTTGGCATTTGTATAAACATGGGGAAAAAACATCTTGAAGCTGCTGGTCAAAGACAGAATTGGGGTTCATCTTCTTTGGAAAATAAATGTGTTATAATCTCTATGAGAATCAGAAAAAAAGTCAGTTTGCTGATCTGGAGCATGCAGCTTTGTGTTAATACAATGCCAAAATCTTTGGTACATGCCAACAAATTCAGCCCAAAGGTCAAACCATGGAATGCTAAGAGAAATTACAAAAAACCCAAGAGCTGCATTTCAGACTCTACAGGCCTCGCTTGACATGTTAAAAGTACAATTAGAAAAAGTTGCATCTGAACAAACGCACAGATGAGGCCAATGTTAAGTTGTTTGCCCATACATATTTGTAAAAACCAAAAAAGTCAAATGTGAGGACATCCGTCCCATATCTAAAGGTTTGAATTAAATTAGGTCATGCATCAGGACAATGATCCCATACACAACACCAAACCTGTAGTGGGATGGCTTAAAAAGAAAGATTCAATGAAGTTGACGTGCCCTATGAAGTTTGTGCTGTAATGAGCCTGTTTTTTTTCTTGCCAAAAGAATATTAGCTGGAGTATTATTTTATAACCTGTCAGCCCCTCTTTCTAATCCAAATATGGTCACATCTGATCTGGATTTTATTAGCAAGTACTAGCATACTTCTGCTGTTACCTTTAGGGGTTTCCTCAGTGGGTGATCTGCCTCCATCTCAGCCTATCCATAGCATCCTTTTCTGTCACACTGCATGTCTCCCTAACTACATCATCTGTGATCTTCCTCTTTTCCTCATTCCTGGCTAGGCCTGTGCAATATGACCAAAATCTCATATCCTGATATAAGACATCCATCGTCCCGATAACGATATAAATCACAAAAATTTAACATTTTCTGTAAATTCTGTGAATCTCGGGCAGCTCAACTTGTGTGAAGTGTTTCCAGCTGGGCGTCGAGTGTTTTAACCCATGCATGAAACGATACATTTTTAGACATAAGTTGTAACGGCCACCGTTTTCTTTGTGAGTATTTATTACACGGCGTGCTGCGGGGAAAAGCCTGTTCTAACGTTTGAGTCTAAGCTTTATTTTTTTAGCACCTGACGGCTCTTTTTTGCTTCTCATCCGTAAATACTCTGCATACTTTTTCACGTGATTCAGTTTATTTTGAAAAGTCTCAACAGGATCTTGAGCTTTACTGTGAAAGGTTTATGTAGAAATTAAACAAGCGGACACGCGATGGTTTTACCGTCACTATTGCTAACGACAACGCATAAACACAGGTGCTTGTCCATCCGTAGTGTGGTTATATTAAATATAAGAGAAAGAGAGAACTTTAAGAAATTAATGTAGCCACTGTCACTACCCGATCCGTACCGGAAACCCGATCGGTACCACGCATGTGCAAAAGGCCACTAGTTCCGCTCGAAGCATTTTACGATAGTTACGGGTCAGAGTATCTGTTAAGGTGTTAAGAATAATAAGTATCTCTTAAAATGTTTGCAATAATGAAACATTTCAATATAATGTAGACAAAAATGAAAAATAAAAAGATAGTTACAGATCAGGACTCGCCGATCCTTACTGCGCATGTGCAGTACCTTTTTGCGATGGGGATATTGAATCAACAGAACATTTATTTTGTGATTGTATATTCTGTAAAGCCCTGTGGATCGATGTGCACTACTGGCTTTTCCCAAAGATTCCAAACTTACTTGAATTTTCTAAAAATGATTTTATCTTTGGATCTCTAAGAAAAGAAAAGAAGCTTGAAAATGTTTTAAATGTAGTAATTATTATGGGTAAATTCTTCATTCACAAATGTTGTTTTCTGAAAACAAAGCCGTCCTTTTATACTCTTCACAAAGAACTCTGCCTCTTCTTCTCATCTATAAAGTTTATGGACAAAAAACAAGCTCTGGATCTGTATCATATGATTAATGAAATAAATCTGTTAGAAAAACCCCTAAGGTATAATCTCTTTTATGTCTTTTAGTTATCTTTTGTTTTGTTTTTGTTTGTTTGTTTTCTTTGCTTTTGCTTGGGGTTTTATTTATTTATTTGTTTGTTGTTGTTTGTACTTCCTGTTCATATAGAAGATATCTTTTATATGTTGGAATACAGCTTGTTCTGATACTATTTCAAGTTGGAAAAAAAATCTTTGTAGAGATTGCCATATTTGTTGTACATTATATTTTTGTGCAATAAAAAAACCCAAAACATAACTGTCGCAATGTTGGCAAAGAGAGGAAGTGACGTAAGATTTGCACATGTGGTACCGATCGGGTTTCTTGTACGGATCGGGTAGTGACAGCCACTACGGTGACCATCAAAACGATGAAAAAATATAAACAGTTTATTTTGCGACACCACGAAACAAACGATAGCATAAAATGAAATGATAGACGTTTTTATATCGTCATCCGATATATATCGTTATATCGAACAGCCCTCTTCCTGGCAGCTCCATCTTTAACATCCTTTGGCCAGTATATCCATTATCCCTCCTCTGCATATGTCCACATCATCTAAACATGTTTCTCTAATCCTGCCCATCATGGTTTTCTCAGAGAAAACCTCAACACCTTCAGCTCTGCCTTGTGTGTTTTTTTCAGCATCACCCTGTTGAAATGTACCTCTTCCTTCTCACTCTTGCTGCTGTCCGTCTGTCACAAATCACTCCTAACACTTTCAATACTGCTGGCTCCTTGAACTAGCTTCAACAACTCTTTTGCAAAGCTTCATGATATAGCGTATAACCTTTATCCTCTGTATTTGCTGCATTCTTCATAGCTGTCCTTCATAAAGTACTCAACACACTATTCTACATTTGTTCATTATATTTAATTTTTTTCCAAAAATTTATCTTTTATCATTATCCTATATGTAGGGTTAGGGTAAGGTTAGAGTTAGCATCTATGATGACTTAGACCTTAAAGGGTTAAAGTGTGTCTAATAACATATACTTTAATTTACAAATTAGAAGCATCATTGTACATGTCATATTTATCTTACAATGTTAATAGTCAGAATGTGGGTAATTTTATTAAATTTGAATGGTATCATTTGGTATCATGACCTATTGGTATGAAAAATGCTTATGTGCTTGTATGAACTCTGGAACCTGGTTTCCAGACAGGAAATACAACTGGAATTTGGCTAAATGCTGGCTGGCTGGATGGAGCCTGCTCTGATTATTTAGACCCCAACAGAATGCCCTCTAGCTCGCACACAGAATTACTTTGGTTGGTTTCGAGCTGTTCAATTTTCTACCTGCATGCCAATCAGTGCTGTTTGCCAGCATAATGAGTAATCCTGGGTATAAAGGTCAATATGTCCTGCACGGGTTTCATA
Organism: Rhamphochromis longiceps; assembly: GCF_057381845.1. NCBI lineage: Eukaryota > Metazoa > Chordata > Actinopteri > Cichliformes > Cichlidae > Rhamphochromis > Rhamphochromis longiceps. The sequence goes on along the minus strand of NC_140559.1, from coordinate 64,430,530 downwards.
TCTCTCTCTCCAATCTCCAAACACACACACACACACACACACACACACATTTATTTCCAGCAACGTCTGCACTATAAATACCATATGACAGTAAGCTGAAGAAGCATGATGAAACCTAACTCTGCTCTGTGTCCCACCTGCTCCACCCTTAATTCTCCTCTTGCACTCAGTGGAAAGAAATGAAGTCATTTCACTTCATTCCATCTCTGGGATCACCCACCACATTGTTGGAGCATATGGCTTTTATATTGGACTGGTGTGATTCCTTGTGCATGATGGATAGTGTTGCATGTATGCTGCACTGTAAAAAAAATCTCTTCAATTTAGATGACAGATTTTTTTTAATAATCCAAATTAGCATCAAGGGAAAAGCAAATTTGTTCAATGTAAGGCCTTAATAACAATTTAAGGACTGGTTCCTTTGGAGCAGGAAGTTTTTGTTTCCTGCTGTCCCCAAGTGCTTGCTCATAGGGTGTTGTCGTTGATTGTTGGGGGTTTTTTCTCTTATTGGAGGGTCTTTAATTTATGACATAAAGTTGCTGTGATTTGGCACTATACAAGGAAAACCAAATTTAATGCTGGGGCCCACACTGGATTGCCCACTGTGCGCTGTGTGAGCAAATGGTAAGTGGACTGAGCTTACTGCACTTTTGGCCGTACTATAAGTTTTTAAATCATGTTAGTGGCATTTAAAATAAAATAAAGTGTTAAATTAAAATGAGTTCTTCATTCACACTTAAGTTTTTATTCAAAAGAAAGATGGATATTTAGATTATATTTACAGAACGGAATTAATTCTAATAGCCACACTGTTTCAATAATGCAAATAATCCAAACTTTAGGGGAGCCCAATCCATGACTGATGGTGTTCTTGTGTGCATTGGCAGTGTGTTTAGGATCATAGTCACACTGAAAAATGACACCATTGTCAATCAGGTGCTTTCCAGATGGCATTCCATGGAGAATGATGATGGTATTTTTTTCTAAACTATAACACTCTACTGTGTTTTACAGACAATTATAGATGCTCCCTGTTCAACCTCCCCCCGATCTCCTTCATAGATAGTAACCAAAAATGTCAAATTTGGATACATCGCTCCATAACCCCCTTTGCTGCTGATTTTTAGTCCAGTTCTTCTGTAATTTGGCATAACTCGGCCTTTCCTCCCTGTTTCCATTCCTTAAGAACTGTTTCTGCCTGTTTTTAAGGAGATGACTTTCAGATACAGTTTAAATGTCTAGATAATATTAGGCCTGCCACTTGTTCTGTTGCAGATCAAGCCAAGATATAATAATAATAATGGATTGGATTTATATAGCGCTTTTCAAGGCACCCAAAGCGCTTTACAATACCACTATTCATTCACTCTCACATTCACACACTGGTGGAGGCAGCTACAGTTGTAGCCACAGCTGCCCTGGGGCAGACTGACAGAAGCGAGGCTGCCATATCATGCCATCGGCCCCTCTGGCCAACACCAGTAGGCAAGTAGGATAAAATGTCTTGCCCAAGGACACAACGACCAGGACAGAGAGCCCGGGGATCAAACCGGCGACCTTCCGGTTACAGATACGATTCCCAACCCCCTGAGCCACGGTCGCCCAAATGTGCCCAATATGCCACGTTTCAGCTAATATTTCCTGGGAATCACCTTGTTGACGCAAAAATATTATTTTATTCCAGTCAAACTCAGTTATCAGTTAAGTTTTTTGTATATTCAGCTAAAGAAATTGCAAGAAATTATTTGTTTTTGTGACAAACTGCTATTAACAAATTGCCTTATGATACAAATTAAAATGGGTTATTTGCTCAACTGTTTGTTATGTGTTGACAAAATCTTCATCTCTTAATTTAAGAGATGAACTTTCCCTTTTTCATCTTTGAATGACACACAGCTCGGTGTTATGTGGCTTAGGAAAAAAATCCTCTGAAAATGTTCGAGACTGGACTGGAAATTACTGAAAAAGCAGGCAATCCCCAAGCAAAAGTGTGGAAAACTATTGCTCAAGACTGCAAATTAGAAGACAGTCTGGCTTTTGGGAAGCAAAATATAAAGAAACAAGAACTGGCCTAAGACTTTTGCACAACACTGTACCTAGCCTTGAATAAACTCATACTTCGTCTTCTTTTTTTTTTTTTGCCTGTCCCATTTGGTTCTTTAGCCGTCAGAATTGTTGTCTGAAGACCAACAAGGATACCCAGTGGATTTACTTTGCCAAATGGATCATCACGGCCTTGCCGTATTGGTCCATTTGATCGACCTTTGTTGTTATTATTTATTTTATTTTATTTTCAGTTGTTACAGACGGGACAGACATGACTGAGGGATAGGAAAGGGAGAAAGAAAGAGGAAGGAAAAGAAAAACAGAAGGGAAGAGGGACAGTGAGAAAGGGCACTTAAAAAATCTCCTGGATCACCTGTTGAGAGAAAAAGAAGAGAAAACAAGCAAAAAAAAAAAAAACCAGAGCAACATACTAAACACAACACCATCACGTTAATCTAGCTAAATGTAAACAGCAGTAAATACTAAATATTGAATGTTGTTGTGTAGCAAGCAGGACCGACAATGTTCTTGTTCCCGAGATCCAGGCTCCAGACATCCAGAGGCCCCAGAGTGCGAGAGCCCAAGGAGGACCACCGGAGGGGCATCCGTGCCACCCTCCTGGGAAGAGCCCCAGATGAGGGGTCACCCAGTAGCCACGGAGCAGAAGCCAGAGGGGGCTGCAGTGGCGTGCCCGCCGGCTCTGCCGGCAGCCAGTTGTGCCAGAGTGAACCGAGCCGCAGGCCCAGAGGCCGGAGGCCCGAGGGCCCCCTTTGCCCCGGAAGAGGCCTGACCGGGCAACAGGCACCAGGCCCTGCCAAGTAGTCACCGGGAGTGAGCTGGTACATACCTGAGCGCCCAGCCCCGGACACCAAGAACCACCAACCCACCGACCCCTGAGGGCATCAGTTACCGGCCGCCCCGATGGCCAGCAGAGAACAGGGGTGTGTGAAAACCCCAAACCTCCCTCCTCTCGCTCATGTGTAGTGTTGCTGCGTGTTGTTCTAAGGTGCATTTAAAACACGGGAGAGCATACTTCTTGCCATAAGTCGTATTACTTCTGTAGATCACAGAATGCATGTAATAAATGCACATGTACAGCAGAAAACCTAAAACTCAGAAATCAAGTATGTTTGGCGTCCAGGCCTGAGCAGGAAGCCCCATCCACTCTTCGTTCCAGGTCATCCTTCACTGAACCATCTGGCCTTTCAGAATTCATGTGTGAACACAAACGTGTGTGTGTGTGTGTGTGTGTGTGTGTGTGTGTGTGTGTGTGTGTAGACATACAAGTACATCTGCTGCCATTTGCAACAACCGCCAGATTTTTATTGTGTGCGTTTCCATGTGTATTTGGTTAGCTCCATTAAAAATATATGAGCAAGTAGACAAACAGCCCAACAGAAAGGGGATTATGGGTGGAGGATGCTGACTCACAATGACCACATTTACATCAACATTAAACAAGCAAAACGTGTGAATATTATGATTTCTCAGAACAGTTCAGTAGAGGAAATCCAGTCTGATCTGACAACTGGCTGAAGGGGTGCCACTATACGACATTTTATAATGTCACGAAACATTCAGATGCAAATACCACAATGTCTGTTATCATAATGTGATGTCTGCTGACATTTTCAGTAATTCTGTCTTTATCTCTTAATGAGGTCTTAATTATGAGGTTTTCTCTTGTGTGCACTGCCTGTTCAAATCTTTCAGAGCAACGTTAATCTGGGTTTTGACTCAATAATTCATTCACCTCTGATTCATCTTTTTGAGCTGAGTCTTGGTGGGTGCTCTAGTGCTCATAGGTCCTGTTGAATGGATCACTTCCAGTTCAAATGTTACTTTCACACAGATGGCTCTTAAATTATCTCCAAGCACATTTTCCTATGATGCAAAAATATAGTTGATTCATTAACTGCAAGCCAGCCTTTCCCTGAGGAAAACAGCCATAAACTACAACATTTCATCTCCATTTGTAATGGATGAAATTAATTATTCCACTAAAAACTTTGGTCACTGCCAAGTGTATCTACTATTCCCGTGGCCAAACAATATTCAGAGAAGATAATACCAAATGTCTGGTCTTGACAGTGTAATCTAACTGTAATGCTTGACCATGCAGGTTGAATTTATGCTCTCTTTCAGATTGTAGAAACATGTACTTTGACACCAACAGTTACCTACAGTGATGAAACTGGGACTTCTCTGAGAAATTGCGGATACTACAGGCAGTGCTTGTGATTGCAGATCTATCGATATATCTATCAACCCTATTTTAAAGAATCTCATTGACCTTCCTGTAAACTCTGGATGGAAAAGAGAAGAACAACAGAGTTAGCAAAGAGTTAACTAAACAGAAAAGACGGAACAATTTTTCTTTGTTTACTGGTAAGTTAACACTTCCAGCTGGACCTGAACCTTGTGGACATTACTTCCATCTGTTTTTATGCAGGGGCTGGAGCTTTTGGAAAACCACCAACTACATTTAAAAGCAGGTACCTAAAACACTTAGATTTTTAAAATGATATATTTTCTTATTTTTATTACCTATTACAAAACAGGGTAATAGAGCTTGTTATTACAGTGATAGATAATATAGACAATCACAGTAAATCTTAACCTACGTTTGTGTGATAATTTACTAATAAGTTAATCAGCGGATTGTTTGGAGCTTAATGAGACATTTTATCCGTATATATGTGAAAACCATTTGTGCACATAGATATCTGAATCAGAGAGAGACAGAGCAACGGGAAAGCTCTATTTATGCACATACAGTACCTAAACTGCTAGATGTTTTGAGGGAGGTCCATACTGTTAAAGGACCTGGTCCATTCTTGACCTAGTTTTCCTGCCAGCAGCAGTACCCTTGTTCAGTCTGGATGAAGGCCATGGCTCCATACACTGCTGTAGAAATATCAGATTCAAGGATCACCTTCTTTAAAAGCTTTCTTACCCTGTGTATGTGCACTATTTCAAAGTTAGTCCAATTTCAGCTCATTTCAATCTTATTTATATAATGCCAAATCCCAAAAAACAGTTACCTAAAGACACTTTATTTTGTAAAGGTAAAGACCCTCAATAACACAAAGAAAACCCCAACAATCATATGGCCCCCAATGAGCAAGCGTGTTAGTGACAGTGGGAAGGAAAAACTCAATTTTAATATGAAGAAACCTACAGCAGAATCGGGCTCAGGGAAGGGCGGCCTTCTGCCCCAACCGGTTGGGGATGAGTAGATATGGAGAGGACAAACACATCCCATGGAAAGCAGCCAGAAATAATTAAATGCAGAGAGGTGTATAAACACATAGTGGAAAAGGTGACTAAAGAAGAAATACTCAATCTATAATAGAAATCCCCTAGCAGCCTAAACCTATTGCAGCATAACTAAGGGAGGATTCAGGGTCACCTGATCCAGCCCTAACTATATGCTTTATCATGAAGTAAAGTTTTATGCCTAATATTAAAAGTAGTAATGGGGTGATACAGTACTATAAGGTGATCAAGATGAGATTGGACTTGATTATTCAAGACCTTGTATGTGATGAGCAAGGCTTTAAATTCAGTTCTGTATTTAACAGAGAGTCAATGAAAGGAAGCCAACATAGGAGAAATATGCTGTCTCTTTCTAGTCCCTGTCAATACTCTTGCTGAACATTTCGGATCAACTGAAGACTTTTCAGGGAGTTTTTAGGACATCCTGATAATAACAAATTATGGTAGTCCAGCCTGGAAGTAATAAATGCATGAACTAGTTTTTCATTATCACTCTGAGACAGGATGTTTCTAATTTTGGAGATATTGCCCAAATGGAAGAAAGCGACTGCTTTCTTCCATATTTGTTTAATATGTGCATTGAATGACATATCCTGGTCAAAAATTAGACCAAGGTTCCTTCTGTTACTGGAGGCCAAGGTAATACCATCCAGTGTAAGAATCTGGTTAGAAACCGTATTTCTAAGATTTTCAGGGTTGAGTACAATAACCTCAGTTTTATCTGAATTTAGAAGCAGAAAATTAGAGGTGAACCAGGTCTTTATGTCTTTAAGACATTCCTACAGTTTAACTAATTGGTGTGTGTTATCTGGCTTCATGGATAGATAGAGTTGGGTGTCATCTGCATAGCAGTGAAAATGTATGCTATGTCTTCTAATGATACTGGAAGCATGTATAATGTAAACAGAATTGGTCCTAACACAGAACCATGTGGAACTCCATAATTAACCTTAGTGTGTGAAGAGGACTCTCCATTTACATGAACAAATTGCAGTCTATTAGATGGATATGATACAAACTGCTGCTCCATCCAAAGTGGGATGGATGCCGTCTCTCCCATCAAGACCAGGTTTCTGCCAGAAGGTTGCCCAATTATGTGTAAAGCCCACATCACTCAGACAGCCAGCAATTTCATTTAAAGGAGAATGTGTGGCTAAGCATGTCACTCCTGGGCCCACTGGGGAGGGGACCAGAGAAAACTACAGAGTCTGACATTGTTTTGGCAACACCGTTGGTTGCACACAGAGTCAGTATTAATTTTAATGACCTCCGTTTGACGTAACCAGGGGTCATTATTGCCCATATGAATTTTAATGCTCGGAGGAAATCCTAGTTCTACAAGTATTCACACTGTGTGTAGGGCAGTGTTTCCCAACCTTTTGGAGCCACGGCATATATTTCAAATGAGAAAAATCACACTACACCCCACCAAACAAAAATGTAACAAAAAGCAGAGCAAGAATAAGGGACTTGGCTCGGTTTGCCCCTTTTTGCTTTCTTCTGACCACTACTCATGCTAGGGCCTTCATCTGGGTCTGGATTTTCTCCACAATCCAGGTCAGATTAACTACTTTTTCAAACATTTGTCTATTGCTTTTACGCGCTGCGTTGTCTCACTCACAGCATGACTATTATGTAGTTTCTTCTTTGTCTTCTTCTGTTTTACTGGCAGTTGGCTACCCATTTAATTAGAGCAGGTAGTTGTACTGCCCTCTAGTGGAAGAGAATGCTCTGCCTGTTACTCATGCCGGTCGCTTAGGGTACTAATCAGGTGGAACCAGATAATCTTCCACGGCACACCTGATCATTTCTCACGGCACATCTATGTGCCGCGGCACAGTGATTGGGAAACACTGGTGAAGGGGTTATAGTTGGTGTCACAGATAAGCGTCGAGTAGTGAAGCTCATCCCTTAGTCAATTTCAGTTCACAGAGACCTGAATCGATTTGATTAAGTTCTTAAAATGTATAGTAAACTAATTTTAAAAAATTAAGTGACATTTCCTAAAATATACAAGTGTACACCTTTAAGGCTGAACTGCAAATATTTCCTAGTTGTCATTTGTCTCAGGTGATAGCAATAAGAATGTCGAGAGTTAAACACTCAGTTTTGGAACCTTGCCATTTATCTTCATATTTTGGGTATTTTATTATTTTGTATTTATTTATTTGTTAACAGATTAATCATTTTAAAGCAGAAAAGAAAAGGCAACAGAAAAAGACCAGACAAGGTTGACAGGTAATCCTGGATGCTGCACCAGTTAAATAAACAGTCGTGGTTGTGCTGATGGATATTGATCTTGGGAACTGCCAATAGGGGTTGACTGCGTCATGGAGATCACTCAGAGATCTAAAGATATTTTTGGTTTTAATATCCTTTGGCTCATGTTTAGATTATTGGCATACACTGATGCAGTGCATAATGGAAATATTTGTTTTATCCGTGACCTATGCAGTGGTGCTAAATCAGCATTATGTAGGCCAATTAAAAGTTCATACCAAAGAGTACACCACACATAAACACCATATATAAAGTTGTAAAAAAATATTGAATAAATTCAATATTATATTGTATAATATTCTGACACATCTAGCAGTTTAAAGGAATTTAACATTTTTCAGTTCCGTGATGTGCATCATGTTTCCGTTTAGTTGTCCAAAATGTTCACTGGCTCTACTCTAAAGACATGATCCTTACGTAGCTATTCCGAGAGCTTTAGACCATATCCCAAGAGTTGTTATGATTGGATTGGCTATGTCAGAGTATGGTTGCCAAGGCCTGAAATATCTTCCTTTTTTTGTGTTAACAATAATGATTTAAACTGGAAAAAAAAGAGTACTGTTGTATTTAGCCACACTGTAATGGATCTTTTCACAAACCCACACACCTACACAATCGTATGCATTAACTGTATAGGTTGACTGTAATGATGAGCTACACTCAAGTGTTGCCTTGAGTGCCACACACACACACACACAGCTCACTGACTGCAATGAGAATGATGATGATAATGGGACTTCCAGACCTGGACATTAGAGCTGGCTAACTTCTCAAATGTGACGCACTGCCACCAGAGATTTATAATGCCTTGACGTCAGCATTCCTCATACACTTCCCGTTAAGAAAGGTGAGCCTGCGTGAGTGTGTGTATGAAACAATACCATTTACAGTGCTGTCCCAGCAATGTGAAGCCTAGTTGATACTGATTTACGTCTTCAAGCCGTGTTTTACTTTCAAGTACTTTCAGGCCTTAAGAAAGTAGTTACCCCTGGCCCATGGTTTGTTATGGCAATAATGTGAAACATCTGATCATTTTATGAATGCTTGCATGTACATAATCATGTAAATGAAAGTGATTGTGCCTGCTACTGGATGCATTGTGAAAGCGGCATGGCTTGTTTGATGGGGATATTGATGCACTGTGTCTGTTGTAACACAGGCAGCAAGAGGTCTGGGATCCATAGGAATTTCTCCATTCCTAACCCACAATCAAGCACAATGGATTTGAAACAGGAAAGAAATGTGTGGTTTTCATTGTGTTTTAAACTTTATCTAAAGTCTTAAGACCAATAATTCTTGATTAACTAGCATATAAAAATGAGATATTCTACATGTCTGGTTGGCAAGAAATAGTGAATATATTCCAAGTTGATTCCATTAGTTGCTGCTGTGGTCGTTTTCTTTGCTTTCTATGCCTGTGAGTGAAAATTGCTTAAAGATTCTGCAATAAAAGGAAAAACTCAGATGACTCACATAGCTGAATTTTCTTAAATATCAAAGTAGTAAGAAAAGTCCAGAAAGCAGTGCAGTCTGAGTCACCCAAATTTATACACGAGGTTAGTGTGTAGAAATCACTGTTGCTGTTGAAGTTTCTATAAAGTTTGAACATGTTCAAAACAAAGTTAGAGTGTGGGTGCACCCACAGTGCCCCCACGGCATGTTTGCTAGGAAGGAACACACACATTTTCATGAACAATAAAATGCATAACAGCCTACCCTGACAAGTCTTTCCATTCTATTTTGGTCAAAAGAGGTGTGTGTGTGTGTGTGTGTGTGTGTGTGTGTGTGTGTGTGTGTGTGTGTGTGTGTGTGTGTGTGTGTGTGTGTGTGTGTGTGTGAGAGGAGGGGCTATGGCTGGGCATGTCTTAGTGCACACTGAGAGGTGCTCAGGTTGGCTGCTGTTTTGACAAGCATATCTTGAATACTTACCTTTTATCAAGTAAAGGGGGAAACACCCAGACTCAAAACAGCCAAACCACAGACACACACACACATGTACGCACACACACACACATGGATGACCTTGCTCAGAGAGAGTTAGACCACTTTCCTTAACTCTTAGCCCTCTGATACTGTACCTGGGCTTGTTGCAGTGACCGGAAGTTACTAAACTTCATGAGTGTGTGCACTCACTCCAAGAACCGTATGATTATAAATATGCATATAAATATGCTAAGATGAGATAGCTGACTTCATCTAACTAGCAAATGTTTTCCAGGCTACGTTGGTGATTCAGTTTTTTTTAATATGTATGATATTTTTGTCATGCGATTTTAAAGCCGGTCCTACAACCGCATCCAAGAATAACATGCAGCTTATCTCAGAACTGTCGGTGAAAATTATTCTTGGAGCTAGGTTTAATTGAGCTGCATTTTAAAGAGGTGCAATTTCACAATTTGTGTATATTTTCTAAGTTCACTATTTTGTCATGTGTTGAGAAAAACACAGATTAAAAAATTACATGGTCTAATATTTACATTTAGCATAACTGCAACATTATTTTTTCGTTTTTTTTTTTTTTTAAAGACTCGAAAGGACTTGAAATTCAAAGTTTCAGACTTGTGACTTGACTCGGACTTTTACACCAGTGACTTGAGACTCGACTCTGACTTGCCTGACATTACTTGAGACTTGACTTGAGACTTGAGGATAAAGACTTGAGACTTACTTGAGACTTGCAAAACAATGACTTGGTCCCACCTCTGATGTTGATGCAAACAAAGAAAAGTTGTGAAACACATTTCAAAAGGTACAACTTTTACTCTGAAGGTAAACATTCTCAGTTTCTCATATGCATTGCACATTTTGCAGTTTCACTATAATTTGGCGAGTCATTTGTAATGGTTTGACTGTCAAGCGCTGGACCTGCTAGTGACAAAGTAATCAAAAGGAGGTTTTCAGTGCAGTACTGTATACGTCATTGTGCCTATTTTCATGCTAGTGAGACCACGCAACCATCTGCAACCACTTGCTGGCTGTGGCTCAGGGAGTAGAGCAGGTCATCTGCTTATTGGCTGGTGGTTTGATCTCTGGCTACTCGGACCTGCAGTCTTTGGTAATGGATGCACTGGAGAGCAGCTTTTGTGAATGTTAGATAGAAAGCACTTAGGAACAGATAAATGTGCTTGTATGAATGAGTGAATCAGGCATGCTGTATAACACTAGGAGTCCCAGGCTTCTACCTTTCTACCTTTAAAACCCACCACCAGCCAAATGGCTGGTAGGCTTTAGCTTCAGCCAAGTGGAAGCTAAATTGGCTAGTCATTCATATGTAAATTAGGTTGTTAGCTGGGAATTCTGGAGGGAGGGGAGTGGGGGTGTGTGGATGAGGGGGTGGGGGAGCTGCTAAAAGCTGTGAACTTCCTTTTGTGTTTCATCTTGATGCATTCTCAATCATCCAGGGAAATAAATCTCCAAAAGTCACCAACTTGGAGTGTTTCAGTTTGCCATGTTAGGGAGAAATCAACACACATGGGTGTAGGTCCTTTGTTGCTGAGATTTATTGATAAAAACAGTACAAAAAACCAACCATTTGTACACATATTTACAAATAATAATAAAAAGTGAGTGAGTACATTTCAACATTTTCAGCAATCACTCACAATCCTGGCACTGCCATGGTATCTGTAGTCTGCCTTTACCACATGTGTATCTGTAGCAGTGAACACATCGCACAGTGGCATGATTGTTCTTGCATTTGTGTTTGACCTGACACATGGCTCTTTTTCCAGGACTAGGTGTGGAGGGTTGTGTCCGAAGCAACTGTTCTTTTCTTGCCTTCTTCTCAGCTACATGAGAGTGAGCCAACTCTCTTGCAAGCTCCACCACATTTACATATGAATGACTAGCCAATCCACTAGTGGATTGAGGAATTTCCCTGCGAATCTTGTTGACTGTGCCGAGGATGGTGGTTTTCAGTCTAAGAAGTTTTTGCGCAAGTGAAAGCGATGTGAAAAAATTGTCCGTGGTAACATTTCTGCCCTTGTCTAGGAATGGTTCCATCAGCCTCATTACTACATTTTCAGAAAGTCTCTCCCCAGTGGGACGATTGGGGTCCTTGCCAAGATATGGGAAGACATTGCAAATGTACTTGGATTTTAGGTCGCAAGCCACCCAAAACTTGATCCCAAACTTGTCAGGTTTACTTGCAATATACTGCAGGAAACAGCACCGAGTCTTTGATGGGAAAAGCTGTTCATCAACGGTGATATGTAGACCAGGGTTGTAGCACGTGATGCAGTTGGTGACCAATGATCCCCACACACTGGAAATTGCAGCGAACTTATCAGTCTTTGCTCGATTTGCTCCATTGTGGCATCAATCAGACCACTGGTATAATGTTGAAATGTACTCACTCACTTTTTATTATTATTTGTAAATATGTGTACAAATGGTTGGTTTTTTGTACTGTTTTTATCAATAAATCTCAGCAACAAAGGACCTACACCCATGTGTGTTGATTTCTCCCTAAGACGGCAAACTGAAACACTCCAAGTTGGTGACTTTTGGAGATTTATTTCCCTGGATGATTGAGAATGCATCAAGATGAAACACAAAAGGAAGTTCACAGCTTTTAGCAGCTCCCCCACCCCCTCATCCACACACCCCCACTCCCCTCCCTCCAGAATTCCCAGCTAACAACCTAATATACATATGAATGACTAGCCAATTTAGCTTCCACTTGGCTGAAGCTAAAGCTTAGCTAAAAGCCATTTGGCTGCTCTCCGGGTTTTAAAGGTAGAAAAAGCCAAATGGCAGTCCGTGGTGATGTAAGTGATAAAGCACTTTGAGTGCTCAGGTAGAGTAGAAAAGCCCTATATAAGAATCAGTTCCTATACCATTTATTCCCCTACCACTCAAAGAGTGGTTGCTAGGCCTGCATGAATGGGGCTTTAGAAATCAATTTTTACAACGACTGCCAGCAACCAGTTGCAACCAGTCAGGGAATACACAATTTTCCCTCATGTTCGGTACCAGATGGTTTCTAGGCTTATCTGATTGACCTCTTAACCTGCAAAATCCTCTGATCATTAAGCAGAGAAAGTGGATGTCTGATAGTCTAACTGGTCAAAACATCAACGTTTCATCATCAGCTTTAACATTTACGTGTTTGTGCATGTGTGTTTTCTCTCACTAGGGTGTCTGAATAACTTGACGGGTTGATGACTGACTTGGATAGGGAAGTGTCCAAGTTATTACAGTATCTCAATCTCTATTAGATTTAATAAAAGTAAGTGGGAAGAAGACTGATGTCACTATTGACTTTTAAAGAAACAGAGCCAAGTTAACTTTCATCTGGTATGCAGTTTCAGTGGGATCACACTTGCGCATACACATTACACAAAAGAAAAGTGTGTTTGAGACTCTAGACTTGAGTGAAGAATATACAGTCTGGTGCTTTTTCACTGTAACCCGTCAATCCTTTCATCACTTATTGCTACTCACCACAGGCTGCCTCTCCATCTCATATCTCACCCTCATAAGAGTCTCATAACTCAACCCGAAATCCTCCCACTAGATTTGTCCACTGCAGTTAACTGACTTTAGGGTCATCTAGTCTGCATACTGCCTTACAGTGCACCAACATACCTCCTGTGTTTTAAGCTCAAAAGAGTTTGGCACTAGCGAAGTTAGTTGCAATGGAGGTAAAATCCAAAGGGTTTTATGTTCACGTTAGCCTGCTGTTCATTTTGACCGGTGTGTCCAAAGCAATTGTCTCTGATAACACTGTTTTTGTGTGTGTGTGGCCTTTTGCTGTCTGTTGTGTTGAACTTGAGGCTCTATTGCCTGAGGAAAATTGGCAGCAAAACTGTGTGCGAGTGGAGAAGTTTTTTTTTTTAAAAAGCAACTCATATTTCTGAAAAGAAAGTTTTAGTCATAACTCAAACAAAGAGAAAATCTTCTGGTAACTTTTATATCAACAGTGGATCAAATCACTATGTGCACTGTGTAAGGGATCATCAGCTGGGAATCCAAAAGATATTATCACCCTGCTCTCGATTTTTAAATAATGGTGTTTATAATAATAGCGCTTGTTATACTTGTTTGTGATACAAAATGCTGTTGTGACCCTAAACAAATCAAGCCAATGCCAAAGTATCAAAAATTGCATTTTGTCTAGAGCCCATGTGGAGCTGAGATGTCACATTATGTGTCTTATTCTTTAGGGAAATGCACGTCAACAGCCTCTGCCAGTCTGTGGTTCTTCTTGAACTCGTGAGACCAAAAGGTGATCCGGCACATTATTCTTTCTCTCCACACTGCACACTGTTCCCTTCCTCACAGTCTCAAGTTCCATGCTGAAAAAGGGCAGGGTAGAGCAAGTCTTTCCTTCCCCCCTTCCTCCTCCCCTGATGGCAGATGGGATATTGAACTCAGACTGGCTCTTGTTTGCCCCTGGGGACTAGGACGTAGGGATCAGCAGCTTATGGTAATGCAGTGTACTGTAATTAGCGAAGGCATCCAATTCTCAAGCAAGTTTGTGGGTTTTTTTCCCTCAAAAATGAAAGAATTTGCACTTACATGATTTACTACTGCAAAGAACCAACATGAAAGAGATTTCAAATCATTTTTTGTACACAGTGTGGCTCTAAAGGTGTTGACATGCGCACCAAACAAAACATTTCTGTGCTGTGGAGTGACTGCACCAGGAAACAAAATGCTGTGTAATCAACACCCCCGGCCCAGTTACACTGGGATTTCTGGAATTCTCACATTAAAAAGTCACCCTCACTCCACAAGTAAAACAATGTGGAGTGTTGCTTACCATCTGCAACTTCTGGGCCACAAGAGTCAGCAGCTGTTGAGATACATTTTCACACAATCCTAGTAATAGTTTGTATATATTCAGAGCAGATGAAATAAGCTCAATGAAAGTGCGATCAAAGCATATGTAAAACACACACATATGCTTTCAATGACACGTGTCTTTGACTCAATTAAAAAACGGAAAGAAAAGAAGCGTATTAAATTAATAAATTGCAGCATATTAAAGACAGTACTGGCATCTAAATTATATCAATCTGCCTTCATTCTGAAGTCACATAATTTCGAATAAAACAGAATAGGCCAGAATGGAGATTATAAAGAAAAGCAAAGGGAAAATCTCATAAATCCAGCAGAGCTATCAGTGCAGGAAGATTGGGAGCGAGCGAGCGAAAGAGAGCGAGAGAAGGGGGCGCGTAGAGAGGGGAGGTTAAGGAGAGGGGAGGAGAGAAGGCACAGGGAGGGAGTAGGAGAAAGATCCGGGGAAAAACTTTGAAAGGGAAAAAAAGACGTTTCAGTGGCCGCCGGTTAGCTAGGAAAAGGACAGTCGGAGGTAGAAAGAGGAGGCATAGAAGACAACTGCGTGCCTGTGTGGATTTTTACCGCTGCCAGGAAGCCGCTGGGCACGCGCCTGCTCGGGACGGGGGATTATAGATGAGCTTGACTTTAAGATGAGGAGCGAGCCCATTCTTTTCACTTCCAGCAGGGGTGAGTGGCTTACGCTGTCCTTTTTTTCCCGTGAAAAAATGAATGCAGCTTGGTTTTCTAGCAGCAATAAACCTATTAAAATGGAAGGTTGTTAAAAGCGACTTTCTTACGATGTATCTCTTGTACAGTGGGATCTCCACGACGTTCAAACTGAAAGCCAAGAACAGCATGACTTTTCCGGGGCTGCTAGTGTACTCACTAACAAAGATTACCGGTCGATAACGTTTGTTTTGGCTTCCTTGCCAGCTTTTATTATTCTTCTGTTGTAGTTCAGAGTGTGTATTGTAGAAATCTGTGTGCATGCATCAGATTGGCGCACGTGCGCCGTTCAGCACATACGCAAGCGCAGAAAAAGGCCACAAATGAATAATGTTTCTAAAAGGTATGCTGAAAGAGGGCACGGGGAAGAGACTGCGGAGAGACAGTTGGCTCCTCGCAGTGTCATTAGGGTTGTGGTCGCGTGTTAAGTGTCTATGTAGTATATGGACTTTATGCCGGACTCCGTTCAGTCATCTGGCAATTTAATGTAGCTCTGACTACAGAAATGAATCCCTTTATAAATGAGAAAGCAATCTGTTTTGGTGATTCTGGTCTTCAAGAGTTTGATCTCATAATGATGTGTAACAGTAGTTAAACTGATATAACTAGACTCAGCTTTTGGGCTGACTTCATTGCTGCCACCAGTGAAACTTGGTGGTGTTATCATACAATTGACAGAAGAATACCTTTCATTGGTTCACCTATTAAAGGTGAACCAATGGAAGGTGCTCTTAACAAATAATGTAATTAAAGCTCATTGTACTTTACAAGCACAAGCAGTACTTTTTTCAGATATTTCACCATTTTATCGGTTTTCATTTTGTAATTACCCCCTATTATGCAACCCAATTCCTTTCTTTCTGGCATGGAGCTTAAAAGCAAGTCTGTTTCTTATTACCTCATTGTTGCTAGACAGCAGATCCACATACATCAACAACATGTGCAGTATCCGTCTCTGAAAATAATCTTTAAAAATCAGAGTACTTTCAACAGTGCTCAGAAAAACTGCTGCATAATTCTGAGCTGGAGGGTTACTCTTACTGTACACTTGGAGCAGTTAGGGGATAAATTGAGGAGTATTACCCTTATCTTTGCCTGCCTGAGATTTTGAGACAACAAACTCTGGCTCTCTAGACTTGGTTGCAACAGCAGGATAACGGTAAACCAACCTATTTAGTCAAAAATAGTCACTTTGTCACTGTGTACACTAACAGAACTGTTTTTTTCATCTTCTTATCCATTTAGCTTTATACAGCTGGCAGTACTCAGACAGTTATTAAACAGTCCAGGTCAGCGTTAGGGCAACTCCACCCTGAAGTCAGAGGTTTTCTAACACAACCCTGGAATGACAACACAAATGCTTGATATCTCTCACTTGTCCTCATGTGGTTGTGAAGTGAGTGCACAATAACAGGACCAATGCTAGCAGCTGCAAGGGTTTCGGGTGGCCCGGCAGTGCTTCAGTGCCCGGCATTTGGTGAGGTTTGTACAGACATCTATTGTGTACTACTGAAGCATGCAGTATATAATATTTTTGTTTAACCAGTGTGGATATAGAAGAGCCAGTATGCAGGTATAAAATAGATATCACAACTCAGCTAGGTCTTCTAGTTTCCCAGCTCAGGATTTTCTATGATACAGTAACAACACATACTGCAGTCCTTGCTGAAATATAAATAAGGAATCTTGATTTACTCTTAATAATACTAAGAAAAACTAATTAGGGCTCCTGTAGTGGAGCTTTGTTCGGTATTCTGGAAATAAACCCAACAGGTTGGTTTAGAGTAAACATTGTCCTCATGCATTCAGAGGAATTCAAAGAATTTTTTGGGGTGGAGTAGTATTAATTTATGCTTTTTTTGTTTTTATTGGTTTATGTTGTTTTATGTTGTATTGGTTTATGATGGTGTTCACTGATTGGAACTTCTCAGTTTAAACAGTGTTGGGAACACTGTCTATTACTAAAGAGGCCAGCCATGAGGTTTTACCTTCACCAATCTCCATGCTAAAAATACTTTGTCTCTGGATTTGTACAGGCTGCTTTAAACAATATGCAGGACAGTGATGATAATTATGGCATTTGTTTTTCAGGTCAAAATGGCACGCCCGATAAAGAGCAAACTTGTCATTGTCACAGACTCTCAAAATTAATCTTCTGTATCAACGTAGCTGTGAATGTATACAACATTTTAGTCAAATACCTTAAAACTGCAATTGATAGTTCTATGGTTTTTCTTATACATTAGTTTAATGATCTTCTCTGGCATGCCCCAAAAATTTTAAGTGTGGCTTCTATAATTATTTTTTACTGGGGTCATGTCCCACCATGAATTCCTGCTCCAGGGTGAAGCTGTCAAGCGTGGAGATCTACTGTAAAACACTCAGCAGAAATGACCTATTGTGACGCATACCAGAGTGCCATTGAAAAGATTTTTTGTCCAACGCAGTCATCACTCACCACCTGCCCTGTTTGTCAGAATTGCCTTCCTGCGATTTTTCTACTTCCCGAAAATGAAACCCAAGTTCTAAGACTGTCCTGACACACTGGTGGAGATCTAGTGCAAGAACAAAGGGGCATACGGGGACTTCTACAAAGTGACCTACAAATGGTAGAAGCTCAGAAAAATAGTACAGAAATGCACAAGAAGATGATCTTGAATGGAGATCAACCAAATTTAGCTCAGGCATATTTTTTCTAGATAAATCTTCTTTTTTTTTTTCCTTGCTGCAGTTGTGGCAGTTTGAAACAGTGGAACAGTGTTGATTGATACTAAACATAAAACATACAAAACTGCAGTGACATTTTGCAAACAGTAATGACTGTCTCACTATACAGCAGTTTAGTGATAATCAATGCATAGCTGTTGTTTTTGATGCTGTTGATGTTGTTTTACTAGCTTCCCTTTGTCTATGCTATCTGCCAACCCTAACCCACTGGATCGGACACAGGTCACAGCCAAAGACGTTAACCCTAACCCTATCTTAACCTGTAATCTGGGAAAAAAAGTGGATACTTTTTAAAATATCAATTAGGGAAATTTTTTGGGAGAACTGTTTAATGGAAAGCAAAATTGCATACTTTAACTATCTAGGTCAGAGTTGGGATCGTTACCAAATGTTACTTGGGTTAGCAGTCAAATTTGAGCAACTGCTTGCTTCTAAAACATCTCTGATCTAAGGGACCTGGCTTGCTTTCCTTTCTATGTTGTTTTGAGCTGGTGGTGGATTTGAGGCAATAATAGAAAACCAAAGTCAACGTCAACTGTCTCTTTTAGCAAGTCCATGCTCAATAGCTCTCCCATTTATGGGGTGCTGTGCTTTGGGGGCAAATACAAGTGTTAAAGTGTTTATTGCCACTTATTATTGCAGCTTTCCTCACAGAAACTCTGAGTCGACAAGCAATTAATTGGAGTGTGTGTGATGTGGGAACGGTGGGTGCATGGTGTCACCGTACTGGCCTGCCTCGCTCATTTGGTTCTCCTTCCCTGCCTCATTCACCCCAATAGTGATTGAAGTTTAAAAGCTTTCATCTGTCAGACGCGTGAGCCCCTTCCTTTTTTTGGTGATGGATCCCAGCAGTGGAGAGGAGAGATGAGGAGAAATGACTTTGCCATTTCTCCATCCTTCCCTGCAGAGTTGGCCTGTCAGTAAGCTGGCATGTGGGAAGAGAGACTTTAATTTTGGGCCGACTAATCATAGCCCTCCCAGCCTTACCCCTGTGTCAATATGCATCTGGAAAAACACAGGGAAAAAGAATGGGGAGCGAGTGCCAAACTCAAGCACAATTCAAAGGACCCCAGTGTATGCCAAATAGCACAGAATGATATGGCATACATCCAGCTGGCAGCCTGTTGGTAGCCTACTGATTTAACATCATCAAACAAGCATTTGCCTTTGGACTCGTACTTTAAAGAAGTTAAAATAGTTCTGCTTATTGCAAGCATATATGGTCGCCTTGAAAATTTGGATGCATTAGGAGGAAATCACTTCTCATGAGTCTCACTAGCCTTCAACAAGCTTATTGTAATAGGATGAGTGCATTCACTTGTTAGCCTGTCTGCCTTTAACAAAGCTTTTAGGATTACAGTACAAGACTAAAGCTGCCTTGGTGGGGTGTCCTAATAGGAGGATAAGGGTACAGGGAGCTGTAATTTTGTCAGTTTGAGCGTTTGGTTGTGACTGTGTAGCTGCTGTTTACACTCGCACAGATAAGAGTGCCTCTGTGTCCTGTTTCTGTAGGTGGTGTTTAATAAGTAACTGATGAAAAGACCAAAGGCTTCTATCACAGTCAGGACAATGGGTACACCTACAGGAATCTAATTTGATTTAAATCAAAGTTAGACAGGCTTTAGCTATTTCAGATTGAAAAAAGGGGCAATCATGCATGATGAATTTTGTATTTTCAGTGTTTTCCACACATAGACTTTATTTGGAGACTGAGGTTAGTATTTTATGTCTGACAGAACAACGCTGTTTGTGATCAGACAAATAGCTGATCACAGTGTTCAGCCGCTTCTAACCAAATGCCAGTTTTATCTATTGCCTGGCTCGCTGACCTGTGAGAACCTGACCAGAACCTGTAGGAAGTAGAGAAATGGTTTATGTGATGTTACTCCGAGCTCACCAAGGCTACAGAGCAGAACAAGGAACACAGCTGCCAACTTTAGCCCATGAAAGTGAAGTTAAGGTGAATTCATATACCATACACAAGGAAAACTTCAGACACAACGACTGTGTTTAACTATTAAATGGAAGTTTTTGAGTTAAATAAAAGATCTCATCCAAGGTGTCCTGGGATGAAATAGGCAGCATTGTGGAAAATTAATACCAGGGATGCCCAAATGCAGCTATAAAGTCCATATTCTAGGACCTCCAATCTTCTAGATTTCTCTTTACCAAATGTAGAAGGTGTGTACTACAGTTTGAGACTCAGTGGGATCGGTTTTTCAACTTGCTGTGACCAACCTGGTGCTAATAACAAAATGTATGGTGCATGGCAAACAGACTGCTTGTTACAGTATATTGCTTTTTGCTAGTCTATTTGGGTAATTTATAAAACTTGCCTCATTCACACAAGATGGCCCCGCCCCTCCCTAAAGCCTGGTTCTGCCGTAGGGTTCTTCCTGGTAAAAGGGAGTTTTTCCTTCCCACTGTCGCCAAAGTGCTTGCTCATAGGTGGTCATATGATTTTTGGGGTTTTCTCTGTATGTATTATTGCAGGGTCTACCTTGCAATATAAAGCACTTTGAGGCGACTGTTGTTGTGATTTGGCGCTATATAAATAAAATTGAATTGAATTGAATTCATTTATTAGATGACATGTGCTGCTTCCTGAGCTATCACAACCTGTGGAAAATCGGAATTTTCCTGTGAAATTACTTTGTGTTGAATGTTCATGAGTTCTCAGATAGTAAATCAGAGACGTGTGCCTGTGAAAACTCCAGTCCACTACCTATATCTGAATTGAGCCATTTTGTGGATGAAACAAATGATGATGCTTAGTAGACCTACAGCCTCTATATCCTCACCAGTCAAAAACCATGTATAATGTGACACTCATTTCTCACACCCATGCAGCTACAATTCCCAGTCCAATCAAGAAAACCTCATGTCCTCCATTCCCACCAGAAGATCAAAACTACAAGCAGGAGTGTCTCCCCCTCCACAACCCTTCACCCCATCTTTCTTTTTGTCCAATGGTTTTTAGCTGAGCTCCCTCTAATTATCTTTTTAAAAGACATACCAAAGGGCGCATCATTACTATCCCCAAATATTGTTTGGTTTTAGAGCTTGCTTTGGGACTTCTCCCACCATATTTCCACCTCTCTTATCTTCTCTACACCTCCATCAGCACTTCCCTATCCCATCACCTTTCTTTTCTTTTTTTTTCTCCTTTTCACATCAGGGTTTTGCAGATGTGTGTTTGCGGTCTGGGAAACATCTGCTTCTACAGTAAACCACCTGTACAGTTCGATAGCAATCAGCCCCCCTCTGTGATGTTTGCTTGGCATGCCTGATGGAAGACAGAAAACACACAAACCTCATAATTACAGACCTGAGAAATGGGGCGGGAGCAAGGCAGCTTGTCTTTCATCATAAGTTAATGCAGCATCACCCATCCTCTGATCTGTTCAGAACTCTCCCTCTCGCCTGGTGCTCATCCAAGTTGAGGCTTTAAAAGTCTTTATGAAACATTTATGACTGGTAATAGCACACAACTTTCACAGCTTTCCACCAGCAGTGGGAAGGGAAAAAAACAGTACACAAGGCTACCAGTATAGGACTAAAATATCTGTATGTAGCGGAGGACATTTAAGAGTTATTTTTATCTGATAAATTATAAAGTGAAGCTGAGAAGGGCAGTGAAAATTCAGATGGTAAGCAGTTACCTTTACAAGTTGGAGTTACGAAGGAGTTATCAGAGTGGAAAGGCAGATGATACTCTTCCTTTTCCCCCCAAAGTATTAAGAATTTTTCAGCTTGTCTGTGTGATGGTTTTTATGTAATCATGTGACAAATAAATACCTTCCAGCATCACCCTGTGTTTTGGTGGCATGTTGGAAGCAGTAACCATGACGATGCCAGACCATAAAACCAACCTCAATTAACAATAACCACCTTCTTACTGTAACACTGAACCCACAGTGCAGTTAAGCTTCCCAAAACCGCAGAAAGTGGGTGTTTGGAACTGTAAGTCTCTGGCTTCTCATGCATCTTTTAGGTGCACAAGGACTCCTTTAAAATCTGTTACGTGCCACAAAATAGCAGTTCTGGTTGAGCTGACCTGGTATGGCAGACAACATATTCAGCTGATTCAACTTTGGATAAGAATCTGAACTGTCAGGTCCATGAAAAAATAGTCTGAAAACATTATTGCGTCAAGCCTTGAAGTTTGAAGAACAAACAAAGGAAATATACTAGAAATCAATGTATGTGTTTGTTCCTGACATTATTGCTTTTATTACAAGTAAAGCTAATTAGAATCATCATTTTCTATGTTCTTGGTATATTTTGTATTGTTTTGCCATTCAAAGCATTTTATGGTTTTTTGTTAGAAATATAAACCCTACTCCTTGTTCACTTTTGGCACAGTGCATTTATACTCCCATCCAAGACTTAAAGACCTTTACCAAGTTTGTATGGCCCATTTATCCAAGTAAACTGAGCCCATGTTGATTTACAAAAGTGGCATGGCTTTATGATTATGACAATGGTTTGGTATTAGAGTGACTTGGACCATTTTCTTAAAGGAAAAAAAACAATTCAGTTCAATTCAGTTTTATTTATACAGCGCCAAATCACAACAACAGTCACCTCAAGGCATTTTACATTGTAAGGTCGACCCTACAATAATACATACAGAGAAAAACCCAACAATCATATGACCTCTATGAGCAAGCACTTTGGCGACAGTGGGAAGGAAAAACGCCCTTTTAACAGGAAGTGCCGTCCGGCAGAACCAGGCTTTAGGAAGGGGCGGGGCCATCTGCTGCGACCGGTTGGGGTGAGAGAAAGAAAACAGGATAAAAGACATGCTGTGGAAGACAGCCAGAGATTAATAACAAATATGATTCAGTGCAGAGAGGTCTATTAACACATAGTGAGTGACGTAAATTGACTGAAGAAGGAATACTCAATGCATCATGTGAATCCCCCAGCAGCCTAGGCCTATTGCAGCATTACTAAGGGAGGATTAAGGGTCACCTGATCCAGCCCTAACTATAGCAAAAAGGAAAGTTTTAAACCTAATCTTAAAAGTAGAGATAGTGTCTGTTTCCCAAATCCAAACTGGAATAATTCCAGTTCTAATAGTTGCATTGCATTTCAGCAGTGTGTGTATGTTGAGGCAAATCCTGACCTGAAGTCCTGTCAGATAATCAAACTAAACACGTCTTCGAAGTGTTAAAGGCGCTGCTGGTAACAAGAAACAGACCCCTGGAATATGTGGTGCGGGATAGCAACTGTCAGTGTTCCGTCAATCATAACAGCTGTATTCCAGGAAGAGGGCAGAAAGCCCTCCTCCCTCTAACCTTGCTAAGCATTTTTGCACAATAACAAAGCCGCAGGCTCTCAAGTTTTACATGAAATCCAAACGTGACCCCGTTGTCTCGTTCAAACACAGTCCTCACTTAGGAAAATCCCCTTTGATCTGAATACCTGGCAGTGAAAACATCCCTGTGAGTTGTCTAGGTGTTTTTAGTGTGTGTGTGTGTGTGTGTGTGTGTGTGTGTGTGTGTGTGTGTGTGTGTGTGTGTGTGTGTGTGTGTGTGTGTGTGTGTGTGTGTGTGTGGGGATTGATGTTTTGGAAAGAGCACGTATTTTTTGTCATGCAGACCGAATGCTAACACAGCAGATGTGGTTTGGGGTACATATGATTAATGTATGCAGATATCAGAAAACTGACTAAAATATTTATGGCATTAGAATCAAAAAGCTAGAATACATGACACAAACACATGCACTGCCTTTTATGTTGAGTACAATGAAGGGCATTATGGAAATGGAAAAATGAGGCTGAATGAACAGGGTGAGATGGGGAAGAAAGGACGTGGGCAGTTTGTTTGCACAACATGTTTTTTTTTTTTTTTATTATTTTATTTTCCTGCGTGCCCTTAGGCCTTCTTTGAGGGTGGTCCTTGCCTCCACCTCTTCATGTTCTCTGCCATCTTTGGTGAACTGGGGAGCTCACCTTCGGTTGTTAATGGCACACATGCGCACAGGTTGTGTTTTTTGGCCACCCCTGTGGAGGTAAAGTATTGCACACGTTGCACAAAGCTCTACGAAGCAGTAAATGGAGCAGTAAATAGCTGCTTGGCTGTTCAGAGTTTAGTACAAAATCAGGTAGTGCTGAAAGTGATCCAGGGAGCGTGTACCTTCGCAGTGAGGGATGTTACTACTTGTTTATCTGCAAGTACAGAGTGATAGTGTAGGTGAAGTGCAAGTAATCTTTCTGCTGTAAAAGGATTTAAAGCACTCCGACTTACAGATATTTGGGGTTGATTGTTGGGTTTTCTCTGTATTATCATAGGGTCTTTACCTTACAATGGAAAGTGACTTGAGGCTTTGAGATTGTGATTTGGTGATATATAAATAAAACTGCATTGAAATATGTTTTTCCATTGGTGGCTCAGGAGTTAAATATTTTCTGTTGTTATTGTCATCGTTAATTGCAGTTTTAGTGGTATTACATGCACAAACGGAGGAAACATGTTACTCCATGTTAGTCTCCCCATCACCCTCACTTTTTCTGTTTATCTTTCACTCCAGCCCCCTTTTCCTCACCGGACTCTCCTGTAGTATAATCAGATTATGTGAGGAATGTGGGAAAGTGTCTGTGTATTCAGTGTCAGAGCTGCTCTCTAACGGTCAAGCAGCAATAAAGATGAACCGTGGCTGCACTGGATACAAACATCTATTGATTTTATTGTCATAACGCTGAGATATTAATATGAAGAGCATTAATGCTTTTTGCCAGCTACCTGCACCATCATCTGTTTTTGTTTAGTTAAATGCTTGTGGGAATTGTGATTACATGTGGTATTCAGACCTGTTTTGAATAGACCCTCCAACTCGGGCCCAGTGGCATGGGATAGTGGAAGAAATTTTTGGAATGGAAAGACTTACCTTTGTCCTTAGACTTGAGCTTGAGAAATTCAAGAAGCTCTGGGAAAAATGGATTGTGTACTCCCTTTGTACTGAACAATTAAATATTACCATGATGTAAGTAGATACTAATGTTGAGACTGTGTATGTCTTCCATGCTGACCTAAAGTTTTGTATTCTCGTACTGTAAATTAATAAATAAAAAGTTATTAAAAAAAAGACCTGTTTTGAATGAGATATATGAGGTCTGCTACTTCATGACTTATGTCTGTTATAAAATAGCCTGAAATAGTCTTAATGGCATGTGACATGCTAAACTGCTGTGACATTTGGCACATGGGTTAGCCATTAGGCCAGCTTATCTCCTGTGCCTGTTGCTCAGATATCGGTTAAGCTGATTTCATGTGATTATATGGAAACACAAACATATCACAGCTTGCTTGGAAGCAAGTCCTGTCTGTATGTTTGATGCTAATGTCTCCCATAAAGATTAGTGTACATTTTTTTGTGTGTCATGTAACACAAGTTTAACTTTTCAAAGTCACTATAATCAAATGAAGGTAAGGGTCAGCGTTATTGGTCATTTAGTTTTGAATAGTTTTGAACAAAATGTGAATGTTTTTGAAAATTCCAGACTTTTAAATTCATACACAGTTGTTTGGCTTGTAGTTTAATTACTTCATCTTCAGTTCCTCGTGCCTCTTTTCTCGTTTTGGGCCTGGAGAAGTGGATTAAAGTCAGGTTCAGTGTCGTCACTAAGGCTACGTCCACACGTGCCCGGGTATTTTTGAAAACGCAGATTTTTCTATGCGTTTGCACCTTTCGTCCACACGTGGACGTAGCCTAAGATCTCACTAAGAAATTTCCTTCTGCAGCCCCAGAAAACAAAAACAGTAATCTATTCTCTGACGGGGAGAGTTTAAAACCTAAAAAAACAAAAACAAACTAGTTTGTAGATGCACAAAAAGTCAGATCCAGTAAATTTGCCAGGTTAGTCTGCTCAGCAGCTGCTCTCAGATTGTTTCTGAATCACGCTCGGACATTCAGTGACTCGACGTTGTCACAAAGGGCAGTAACCACAGAAAGTCCTCATTAACTCCACTTAACATTTTCAGTCTGCAGCTGCTGTCCAGGATGATGCAGTGCCTTTTGATACAATCAGGTGTTAACAAAAAGCTTCACTGAGCTGGGACCCTCATCTTGAGACAGTGCTTCTTATCTGAGTGTCTGTGCAAAGCGTGGCATCTCAGAGTCACGCTTCTGAGCCCAATCAAATGCTCTCAGATCAAGTGTGTGGAGATAGGTATGGGAGCAAGGTATCAGTGAGTCTATCTGCGAGCTATGTTCTGTATTCGGTTTCCCTGCTTTTGTTTTGCTCTGTGTGGGAAGCTGCTGGTGTATTTTTCACCTGCGGCTATAATTCCATCAGGTACATTGCCAGATCTGTCCCTGCCCAGCACCTATCAGCTTGCTGGCTCTGTGCACTTGAAGGACTGTCAGCGCTTGTGATTGATTTACTTGAAAATTCTGTTTTCCACAGGGCCACCTGGCTGCCCACTTATGTTACATAACAGTATTTTGTGCTTTTCCAGTATCTGTTTAATGTTGGTTTGTTGCACAGGGCCAAAAAATACTTGTCAGTGTGTTTTAACTGAAACATGCGCTACATTGGGACTGATTAATGAGCAGCTAATGCTGGGGCCTGTTTGTGTGCCACCAAAAGGTTGTTTGGGAAGCCCAGCACTTACTTTTCACATTCTGAAACACTCTGTTTCACTCAATACAGTATTAAATTGGTATTAATCCACAGGTCAAAATAGTTCAAAGAAAATAATAATCTCTTACAATGTAAGCATTAGAATGTCATCATCATTTTGGGTAAACGCTTACCAAATATGACTCGTGAATGAAAACTATGGTACAGTTGTGCGGTGTTGTAGTGATATAGTCTATACTGCTCTTCATCTGCAAACACAGTGCATTAGTGTTTCTGTTGGCTGATGGTGTACATCTGCTCAGTTAAACAAAGGTAAACAACTAACTAGTCTTTGATTTCTCACCCAGCTCTTAATTGCAGACAGTGAAAAACAGAAAAGCAAGCTGTAAGAGTAACGTTCCACAAATTAGTTGTTTTCAGTATTGGTGCGATCACACAAAGATAAAGTAGCGTAGGTCTCATTCCAATTAGACTAGAGTTCCATAACCTGACTCTTTGATATTTGTGTATTTGTTCTCCAGCAATGGAGGAGCTGGTGTGTGAGCTTCGTCTGTTTCTGGACCTGCTGGACAGAGAATATCTGAGTGCTGGGGTCCGAGAGAAGAAGATACACCTCTCCAATATTCTGCACAGAGTACTGTCCGACAAAGGTGAGGATTAAACTTATACTGCACCTTCTGAAACACTTTAAGGGACTCAGAGCTGGAGTAAGTCCATTAGGTGGTCAGATATTAGATACAACACCTGACCTTACTATGGCTGACTGCAGGAGTTCCATGAGCAGTCTGGTACATACACAAAGAATGTAGACCACAATAAGCTGGTCCTAGGTCAGTGTGGGATTGAATTGTATGGTTGCTGTCATCATAGAGTTATATTGGTATACATTTACTTATAAAACCCTTTACTTGTAAGCTAATATAGCCAAAAGTTGTTTATGACAGATTAAAAGAGTTAATTTCATCAGTTTGATGTTTTCTGAGCTTTTCTTTAACACAGACTTTTTTCTTTAAGATGTGTGTGGCTGCCATTATTGAAATAAAATTCAAATGCAAAAACATGTTTATATTAAAATCTGGATGAATCGAACATGAAAAGAAGATATACACAGAAATTTTATTGTATTTTTGTTTCTTGTTTGCATCCTTAAACGCGAAGATTGTTTTAGTGCTATACTGGAAGCCTCAAAACATGAGATTATTCACACAAATTCATAATGACGTTTCAGTTTTCTATCAACAACAAAATGTCACGTGTAGAAATATTTATTGGAGATTTTGCATTTTAACATTAAAAATATCCACAAAGGGACCTTGTAATGAGGAGCAGAAGTGAAGCGCATTAAAATCAGAGAAACACAGAAGCACAGTCTATTTGGTTCTATAATTTTAAGAAGGGAAATTACGACATTTTATTTTTTGTCACTACTTAGATTTGACACTAGTGGCACTGTAAAGCATCTTCTTGTTTATATTCATAATAGCCACTTGATTTCTTCTAGAGCCTTCATTCAAGTCAGAGATACACAGCGGACTGCCTGCTCCACCTCAGATGCCACTTCCAGAGATCCCTCACCCCTGGATGGTAAGACTGAAGTTTATTTAGATTTATTAATTTTAGTTCTCTGTAATTTGGCCATGCTGGAACTTATTGCAAGCAGTGCTCACAGTAAGAGTTATACCGAGTTCCAGTATGCGTTCTGGTTGTCTGACTAAAGAGAGATGTTTCTACAAATACCAGATAGCCCTGCGTCATTCTGCTTCCGCTGCTATGGGTCATCCTCTCAGCCCAGCTGCTTTAATGCAAAACCAAGCAAATCAATGGTGAAGGACAAAAGAATACTTTATTTTCAGGACACTGCTGAGTAACTACATTTTGAGCAATGAAGTGCAAGTCACATGTAATTTATGTGGCATAAGTAAGTGATAAATAAAGGAAAGACAGCTCATTTTCTTCCTAACGTTTCTGTATACGACCCAATTTGATCCCAGCGTTAAATTAAAAGCGACAATATTGACATCCAGGACGAAACTAGAAATTACTATTTTAAATAATACATTAGGCCTTATAAATAAAACATAGCCAATAAATATCGAATATAAAATGATTTGACAACTGTCTATAAAACAATGCACTATTCTTAATGTTAGGTCAGTGTTAGAGGCTTTACTTTATAGTGCTGCTATTTGCAGTTGCACTACTTTCCCCAAACTAGCTAATTTTGTCACATCATCTGTTCAAAGCTGAACATTACCTCCCAGTTTGCATTCATTTACAGCATTTCATTGAATTTAGGTCCAATTTCAAATCCCCTTTGGATATTTTTGGGTTTTGTTGTGAAGAAGGCAAACTTCTGATAGTAACAACTGTGTTATGTAACAGAAATAACTTCATCATGTTAACACTACAGGAATATTTAACATTCATGCAGGACTGATTACCAGTAACACACAACTGGTGCTAGTAGAAACTGCAGAGAAATGACCAATAACGCTGACCCTTACCTTCATTATTATCAGATGGTGAACTTGTTAGCAATACACTGAAGTTCTGTGCACAAGTTTTTGTGACACCCTGCACCTGAATGGTGTTAATCACGCAAATGCCAGCGCTACCAATGCAGCAGGACATAGAAACCATATGAGATGTGTTTTACAGTCACTTGTAAAGCAGTTGGAAGGCCTGTCATGGCTTCAGTATGTTTTCCTCTCTCGTACTGCGCCTCACATCGCCATGACAGTCAATGAGGACCGTAACATCTCTGTTAAAACAGTGATGTGTGTGTCATTATTGTGAAAGTGAGATGTGCATGTAAAAAGACCCAGTGTGAAGAATAACAGTGTGTGTCTGCCATTATTGTGGGAACAGATGCCTGTGATAAAAAGCAGGTGGCTGTGATGGCTTGCAAAGCCTTTATTTCATAGCAATAAGCCACAACACCTTGTTCTACATCTTACTCACACACACACGCAGGACACGCACACATTCCAAGGCACAAGGCCTTACAGTGCAGTTTGTAATTAGAACCAGTCGTCAGCCTCAGCCTCCTCTGGTGACCCCAGTGTGTGTCTGGAAATCACAGCCGAGGGTTTCCCAGAAAACTAGGCGAGTGAGGAGGAGGAGTTTCTGATGTTTCTGTGTCTCTGCTTGTTGTCTCTCTTCTCTGCTGCCCCAATCAGAACCAGTAACATAAGAAAATACATAGCAGAGCCTTGCACGACACCCCAGACTCTCGGGCCTGTTCGGTGCTTACCGTACCTTTATTTAAACAAAGCACATAGGCACACAATTACACAACTCTTTCTGTCTTTTATGGAAAGAGTGAAGTTTTTAGCAGGTCTTCATCACTGGCTGAAGGAGACCCACTCAGGACTGGGTTGAGCATTTTGATTTTTAACTTACTTTTTGTTGAATTTTGTATTTGTTGTTTGGTCGAGCGTGTGAGACGGATAAACACTGGAACAGCCTGTAAACACGGTTATAGCGGAGAAAAGACGCCAGCTTCTCCTTGTTTCCCTCCCCACCATTGTGTGTTGTTTTAATTTAAATAAAATGTTTATGTTTTTTTCTGAACATAGACTACTGCCTTTCTTTCCGTTATGAGTTTGAGTGAATAAATCGCCACGTTTGGGCGCACTCTCAGGAGGGTGCATTTGCTTGCAACTGGAAGAGGATGCCGTTAAACAGTGCTATTATTTCTTCAGTTGACTCCTTCTCTTAGCCTCAACCAGCATTATTAGCAAACTTACTCATGGGCAGATAAATAGATGAATAAATCTCTCTTAGTTGATATATTCGTCCAAAATCATCCAACCATACTTTATACACTTTATCCAACAATATCATGCTCTGGACACTGGCTTTATATGTGTACAAAGTAATCATAATACTAACGACAGCATAAGCTGTGACAAACATTCAACAGCAGGGATTTTCATCAGCAGAAAAGAAAGCAGCTAAAATATATTAAGTGGTTAAATAGAGCCATTCACATTAGAACAAAACCTCTCTGAGTAATATATGTGCAGGGTTTGCAGAGTCGCAGCAGTAAAGTATAATTCTCATAAATATACTTGGATGGAAACCCAGCTACTGTCTTTTATTTTGTGCCAGCTCTCTGTCTCCCTGTTGCCGTCTCTGCTCTGAAATTACCATCTATCACATTTCCACACTGACCTCTGGAGAAGCTGTCCAGACTGAGGAAAAAAGTGTTGTGCTCCCTTTCTCCACTCTTCATTTCTTGCAAAATTTCCACCGCCTGCAAATGAAACAACGGACAAATGGTTAAGAGGAAAAGAGAGAGGAGGCGGCTAGAAAGAAAAGAGTAAACAGGGTAGAGAGTTAAAGAAACAAAGATTTCATGTTGATCAAAAACAACCTTGTTAGTCATGAGAAGTTGCAGTTATTTGTGTTATACGGCATCAGTCTTTAGTTGGTCTTGGTGAAGAAGTGGAACATGGACTAGAGCAATCTGGTGAAATAATAGACAAGGAAGACAGTCACTTTGTGACCCGTCGAGCCTCAAAGCCAAACCGACACTCACGTACACAAAGAGCCTGTGCCTTTAGAAGCTGAATCAGTCCTTAGCTTCCACATTTTGATTACTAACAGTTACATAAGGAATACTTAGTTTAGAGTAGCTCACTTGATGTACAATACTTAATCAGAGGACAGTGGTATTGGAATTTATTACTCAAACCCAAACAATATGCAGATTGAAGACTCTTCCAGAATATTCTGCTAGTATATGAAGTGCAAAAGAAGACAAATGGCTTTGCACAGACTTCCACGATAAGTTTATTTACTGCTGAATTGTTCTGGAGTGTGTCATCACATTTAGTCCATTTCAGAACTTATTCGCTTGTTAAAATAATTTTATTTCCAGGTGTTTGTGGCATTTTTTTTTTCACATCTTAAGGCCTTTGTTCAAGAGTATATACGATCTTGAAAAGACATTCTTAGTGTTTTTACAAACTTAGTGGGGCATGTTAACACAGTGTAGCTCTTAGCAGAGCATGACAGTCACATGTGTGACACCCGTTAGCCTTTGCATGAGCAGAGGAAAACAAAGAAACAAAGACATGATGTGTGTAAACTACTCCAATTCTTTCCCAAGGGCAAACTTGTGATTGACTCTTACACACACACACACACACACACACACACACACACACACACACACACACACACACACACACACACACACACACACACACACACACACAGCAGGATATCCACTAACCAAACAGACTTCCACTGGATCCTGTTTTAGTTTATCAAGCTGAAACTGGTCTACTTTGAGCCACTATATTGTCTTTCCCTAATTGTATATGCATATAAAGTTGGTCTTTATATATTTATATAAAAGCACAACAAAAAGGGGGTAGTGTCCACTTTAAAGTTTTTCACCAAAACTCCAAAACCACAATGTTAACAGCACTGATTCGTGACAGTGTGATAGGGTTACAAGTCTGAGATGATGGAATAGGCTGTCATCTGGAATAACTTCATTTCCGAGAGTTGAGTGCCAGATAACCCAGAAACTAGAATATCTGTAAACCTACAGAACAATAACACTACTGATCATGTTTTTTCTCAGTATAAATATAACTAAAGTTCAATAATTTTTTGATGCAACAGCACAATATTTTGTCACCTTAAATATATTTATCTGTGTACACTGGACATGTTGGTGATGCCTGCTAATCAAAGACAGACAAAACAACGAAGCAATTTATAGAAAGTTAGAAATTATGCCAAGCCTTTAATCCGTACAAGTAGTGGGTTTGCTGACAGAGCAGCTGAACCCTTTTATGTCAGATTGATCCTTTCCACAACACTCACCTTATAAATCTCTACGTTCCTCCATGGAAGAGGATCACAGCACCATTTTACAATGTGCTACATGCCACACGTAAATGCACAGAAACAGTAAAAACAAGGTCTGGCTCTGATTGGATCATAATGACTAATAAGTATGACGAAATCCCACTGAAGTCCTCTTCTTGTCATCCTGTCACTTTTCATATTCAGGATTTATGTTACATTAATATTTCTCTTTTATCTTTGGCATGAAGTACATTGCTGTCATCAAAAAGCTTGCCGCTTCAGCCACATGAATGGTTTTCATCCAAAATTTGAGCAGTTTAAAGAAGAATACTGGAAAATAAAATGTAAATTGTGCGTGTTTCCATTAAACTCCTTTAAAGAAAACAAATGGACTTCCAGATGGAGAATGGAGCTCCACCCAACATGAAAAATAGTAAACATCTGCCTAAAATGTTTCTGCATTGTTCATGCTTCGTGTTGTCACGTGATGAAAAAAGGAGGTGAGATATTTAAAGTCATCTGTTGTGGCAGTGCACCATTGATTTGTGTTTTTTCTTTTAATTTTAATAGCAATGGAACAAACATTCAGTTTTGATGAATCTGAATTTTAACTTTGGTCTCAAGCTTTTTTTGTTTTACTACTCACAACTACTTTTACCAACATTTCGAGCACACAGCGGTGAAGAACTTTTTTGGGTCCAAAACAATTTCCCCAGTTGCTTTGACAGTTCATTCGACATTTATGTTACAAAAAACAGTTAAAGCTGCTCTTAAATGTCCCGCAAGCCCAAGGTAAAGGTTTGTGTCTAAGATCCCCACACCACAAAACAAATACTGTAAACCAGAGAGAAGAAGAAAATTCTTAGACTGCAACCTCAAGTGTTAGGAATTTTTGTTGATTTTTTTGAGTTCTAATGTTTGCTGCAGTCACCTTCAAGTCAGGATTCGTTTCCTCGGCTGTATCCTAAGGGCTGCACTGTTCGAGCAGAATGTGAACCAGTCCTCCTGCTAGTTGAAACACAAATGATTTCCATCTGTGTTGATGTTGGAGAACAGTGCCACCTCTCCCTTTCTCCTCTCTTCCCTTGCTTTTCCCCTGACACAGACCCTCCCGCACACCATTAGTTACCCATGTAATGCACACTAAAGTTAGTTGTATCATGCATGAGAAACTCACGCCGAGCATCCCGTTCTTCCGTGCTTCAAGCATTCACGTCACAGAAGTGTGCTCACGTGGTCGACGTGCTATACACGGTAACAGGGCTGCATCATCCGTAGATCCGTATGTCTAGAATTCATTTGGAATTCATTTTCTCCTCTTCTCATTTTGATTCAGACATCCCTCCCTCCCAGGTCTTTTTTAAAGATGGATATTCATCTCAGCACAAATGTAGCTAGTACTATAACCATACAGTATTCTGTATGGTTATGTATTACTGGAAGTTGTGAGGAATCTTTGTTTTTTAAACCACCATCTTCTCTGAGTGTTTTTTACTCACTTATAAAACATTGTGTATTGCTGTATGTCTGTGAAGGTTCTCAGTCATCCAGGTCCTCAGAGTCCAAGGAGCATCTGGACTTCTTTAAGTTTCCTTGAAGACGTTTCACCTCTCTTCCGAGAAGCTTCTTCAGTTCTAAGAGCGTGGGTAGGTAGAGAATCAATAGGGGGGTCCAAGACCCTCTAGGGGACACTCCCATAGGGCTTAAATCTGGGACTCTTCACCAATTGCTCTTAGAACTGAAGAAGCTTCTTGGATGAGAGGTGAAACGTCTTCAAGGAAACTTAAAGAAGTCCAGATGCTTTTCTTTCCAAGCTCCTTAGACTATATTGCTGTATATTGCCAAACCAAATTATTCCTAGCCTGAAGGGGAAACACTCACCCAACTAAGTGTGTCACTGTACAGTGTCAAGCTACACGGTGCGTGCGTGGCAACAGTTGGATTGCTATCAAACATATTGAGTTGAACCAGCCCTGTTTTACTTTTGTATGGCCTCAGAAATTATTTGTCTTCAGGAGTTTTTCCACGCAGTGTGTTTTTCATTTGGTGCTGATGAATCTGTTTTCATATTTGACTTAATTCCTCTGTGGGGTTTCCCTACTTTGTGGCTTGGTATACCACAGCAAAGCATTTCGTGACATCAGCAGTATTGTGTCATTGACTTGTGACAGGAAATGAAGTTGTTTAACAGATTGTATTGTAAGGTGTCACGCTTTGTCACTGGGATAACCAAACAAGTGGGAAATTGGAGATTGAATAGGTCTTAACTGCAGAAAGCAGTAGGCCTTTGCTTAATGACACATGCACACAACATGGTTAATCTTAAGGGCCAGAACTGTTTCAGTTACTAACACTCTTTGGAAAAAGTCCCCACTGAGTAACTGGAGCATGGATGGAAAACCTATTTCACAACTTTTTCCCCCACTCTAGTGCATTTGAAGGCTTTTTACAATGCCAAGTTTCTTTTTTTTCTTCCTGACACATGATGTGATTGAAGTGACTAAATAAAGCACGGAGGGAAAATTGAGTCTATTTCTGCAGTCTAGTAGAGAACTAACAGAATTTACAATTGAACCAAACAAAAGTTAGGGGTGCTCGGTAGAAAAATAGCTTTTGTGGTTACTAACTGATAGGTATTTGACCAAGATGCCCATTAACCCATGAATTCATACTACAGTGTACTCTATACACTGTCGGACTATTGTTCAGTGACTCTGATCACAGCATGTATACAAATGGGAATGGTTATTGGAGCATGGAAAATGAATAGCCAAATTCCTTTAGTGGCCTAAAGAGATAGTGGATCTGATTGATAATCCCATGTAGTTCCTGCTGCTATAAATTCACAAGAATTGAATTGAATAAGCCTGAAGAGCTTCTAAATTACAATTTTAGGTTTTGTCTCAAAAGGTTACTGGCAGTATGATATCATGCTTGTAGCTATATAGATATAATTGAGTGATCATGTCATAAAATCAGCCAGTCCATTTAAGGGTTAATCTTAAATACCACACACTTCCTTTTGTGTTTTATGAATTAATAAACATTCAGAGAACTGCTGCATGCGGTGGAGGTGAAGTTTAAACTTACCTTGTATTCAGTTGGCTGTTAGCAGTAGTGACAGCAGCTTGCAGAACGAGGGTGGTCTTTAATCTAGTGTTTTCTTGAAGGCACCACCTAATGGCCATTAAAGAAACTGCTTGTTCGCAGAAGATGTTGCAACCCTATTTTAAAACTCGACAGTTTAGCAGTTAAGTCCTTGGCTCAGTTATCACAGTAATTGTGATTATTTGTTGGAAATAGTCCTGCATAGCCAGACTTTTAACTGGAATGAAAGAAGTCTGGGAAAAGGTCCTTTTGTCTGAGCCAAACGCTGACAGTCGACTAGCAGTATAGGCTAGAGGGGCTGATCATGATAGCATATCATGGTATTGGTACTGAAATGTCATTCTTTCAGAACAGAAATGCAGATGGACCACATAATATCAGGTAATTTGAAAACAATGGGGGACTTATTAGATAGCTTATTGAACAGAAAACACTGGCAAATGTATTTTCCAACTGTAAAATGTTTCATTTTGTTGCAATCAGATTAGTTGAGTTCATACCCAGACAAAGAGCAAATGTGCAGAGCACTTCTATAATATGTCTAAATATTTTCATGAAACTCTGCTTCACTGAGGTGACTTCTTACTTATTTGCAATACAGAACACTATTTAGATATGACAGGCTGGCCCACCTCATCCTGCTTTCCAAAATTGCAGACCACCAGCTCATGCTGGCTTCCACTGGCTCCTCATTGTGAGGTGTGAGAAATGGAGGAAATGCCCAACCCTGTCTGAGTCTCACTCTGGTTATTTTTTCAGGCAAGGTGGCACTTCCTCCAGTAACGGCACTCTGGTGAATGCACCTGTCCTGCAAAACGCACATTTTACTGGCCCAGCTGAGGCAGGAAAAAGTAAAAAAACGATGCGGGGGAAGCAAAGAATGAAGTTTCAAAAATGGGAGTTGTGTGAAAGGTTTTGTTTTGTCAGAGGTAACACTAGCATGGGTGGTTCATGTATAAACAGGGAGCTGGAAATCTTAGATATGTATCACAGAGGCTGGCAGACACTGAGCTTGGTCCTGCAGTCCTGCAGAGAGAGTTTTTAGGTTTCGTCCCATATTACTGTGTCTCTTGTTTGAAATGTTTAGCGGTTTGCTAATCACCTGACTTCCAGATTGAGTTCCCCTCTCAAACAATGAAACTTTCAGTGCTGCTACTGGACAGAAGCCACTCCTCTAGCCACCATAATGTATGCTGTGGTTGGTTTCTCACAAAACTCAAATTGGCTACGGTGCTGCATTAAGGTTTCATAATCTTTCAAAATGTTATAGGTGTGCTTGGTAAGACTGCTTCAGTAAATGTAGATTGCAGTGACATTGGAATCTGAGCAGGAGTCTCTGGATAAATAAAGCTGGAATAATCATGTATTCAGCTTCAAATAAATCTCTTTTGGTTTTAAATGTCCCCCAAATTATGGTTACCAAAGTCTTTGTATTTCTGTTACCTTTAGGTTTGAAGTGTGTATGTTTTATGAAGTAGACACTGAAACATTGAATACCCATCAGAGTTGGATAAGCTTCTTTTTTCAAAATGTTTTTTTAAAATTCAGTCAACTCATCACCCCCCCCCCAAAACAAAAAAAAGAACAAAAAAACACTGTCTTGGGTAAATGATATACTAAAACACTACCCAGGCCTGTACTTTAGCATTCTCAAGAACCAGATATTTCTAGTGCTTTGGAATATTTTTTGTAATGATGACACAGTGAGAGTTTGGAAGTTCTCCAGGAAGTCAAGTCACTTAGAAAAATCTTTGGAGAAGATTAAAGGAACATTTTACTTCAGTTTTCTGGGTATATTCAATTAATTCTTTCAATTAATGACAAAGCCACGGCTTCTTTAGAATTGTGAAACTGTTCTTTCAAATCTTTTTTGCCATCATGGCCAAACGTTTTGGCAGTGGCTCAAATTTTGTTTTTCATAAACATTTCTCAATCTGTTTCTATGATATACTGATGAACAAACATAAATATTTCTTATGCTTCAGGCCTTTATTAGCCAATAAAACAAAATTCAGTTTCGATAGGGGTGTCACTGTCAAAACCTGTAGCTACTACTGCAGTTTTCCCTTTCCAGATCCTTTCCTAAGGGAGTTGCTTTCGTATGTCCAGTCAGTTTATCCATTCCAGTGTCCTGCTGGCAGCATGGCAGAAACATTATTCAGGTCCAGTCCTCCTACTCAGAGCAAAAATGGATACTTGGCATAAATGTTTAGATGTGAGTTTCAGGTCAGTGCCTGAGCAGCAGACAAACCTCCCACTCAAAGTCTCCAAACCAAGGTCAGGACTTCTTTACCACTATCTAATTACACATTATGACTGTGGAATTCTGGTATTTCGGATCCACATCCATGGACATGAGCTGATGTAGGCCGTGATGGGTCATGAAAACTCCCTTTACAATTTTAATATAATTGCTTTAAGCAAATTGGGAGTTCTTTGCAATATAAAGTATAAGCAACACTATAGAAAGTATAAATATATAAAGTATAAGTATAAAAATAAGTATAGAAATACTGAAAATGATGAAAATAATGAAAATTACTGGTAATAGTGATTGTGCTTTTCACACAATCAGTAACTTTGATGGCAAATTTGTCTTTTCTTTCATTTCACAACTTTGTGTGGAAACCAAACAGATTTAAAAAAAAAAAGAATTCAAACTAACATAAAAATAAATAAAAATACAAAACTATAATAGCTCTGACTATGACAATGTAAGCGACTTGGTAGTGGCAAACAAGAACTGCTGGAGTGGAAATCAGGGCCTTTGTGTTGTCCACTAGGGCTGGGCCATATTATACCGTTCACGGTAATACCGGTATAATGTTAGGCAACGATAGGAAAATGAAATATCGCGATAGAATGGGAGTAAAACGCGCATGCGCAGTGCCTTTGTTTTCATACGCACATGGCCGATTGTTGAGTGAAACAGATGAACCAGAATTGGTTTGTAAAAATGGTGCAACTTCCGTGATGTGGAACTGGTTTGGTGTTTGTCCGTCAGATACACAACAAAGCACATTTTTTTGCAGAACATGCAAGCGGCCGTTGTTATTGTCATATTTGTCGGACTAAGATGCTCTTAAATCTGGGAGTAATCTGGGTCCTAAACTCCGTATGCTTCAGGTCAAACAACACTGCAGCATCACTTAGAGTTAAAAACTGTCTAAATTCTTTCATCTTTAATAAAACGATCAGCATTGCTGCTTTACCAGGTGTAACTATAAAGTTTAACTTCCAGGCATCCATGAAAACAAAAGTTATTACATTTAACGGAGTTAGAAGTTAGCAGGAAGCTAGCGGAAGTTAGCTCGCTAGTTTCGCTAGTTACCTAAGCATGATATAGCATGTTCTGACTGAGAGATTTCTGAAAAAAATCAAACGTACAGCTCTGCTATCACTTCCAACATAAATGAAGACAGGAAACTAAACAGCAGTGATGTTTGTAGGGTTACTGAAGTTGGGCTAGCTGGTATATAATGATGTGCTACGTGATCGCTAGCGACACAGCTATGTTAGCATAACATAAACAGTGAAGCTGGAGGACGAACACTAACACTTTTCCACTTATAAAAGTTAACGTGAAGGTTCTTCATGGTTAGAGACAAATGCAATCGCATGGCAGGATGCTGTAAACAGACCAAACTTCAGTCAGGAGAACAACTGAGATAATCCATCCACAATGCGAGGTTAGTCATTAATATACTGCAACAACATGGGAATAGAGCAGCTGCCAGAGAATTCAACATTAATGAATCAATGGTACAGAAGTGGAGGAAGCAAGAAGAATGAGTTTAATAAAGTTTGATTTATCTGACTGCTTTGTTTCGCTTAATGTGCCTTATAATCCCGTGCACCTTATGGTCCGAAAAATGCATACTGCACACTGCAGTTTAATGTTGCAAAGCACCTCTTTTTAACTTCAGTGGATACTATACATGGTTATGCTCAGGATATGTCAGCCCATTTCTACTGGAAATGCCTTTTGGTTAAACTTTCAGCAAGGAATTTGCATTTGCACTGTTAAATTTTTATAAAGCTTTAATGTACATAAAAACCAGCTTCTTGTTTATGTGAAAATAAATGGAAGGTTGTCTTTTTGCACTAGTAATGTTGTGGAGTTGTATTTTGTCTCGCATCAATTATATCGTCGGTTATATCGTTATCGCAAATTTTCAAATATATATCGTGATAAATATTTTTGGCCATATCGCCCTGCTCTATTGTCCACCCACACAAGCAGCATGAGCTGGGTAACTGGTGCATGTATGTGACTCGCGAGCTATTTCTTCCCCAAACTGTGGTCACCTTTATACTAAGAAAAAGGTGAAATAGCATGACACACAGGCATACACGGAAATTAAAACAACACTCCATAAACATCAATTCATTCCTATGATTTGGTGATTAAGGGATACAAATGACTCACGTGCTCATACACAATTTATTCAGACATTGTTTTAGCTTTGTAAATTAAATTATCATCAATTTTGGCTGTTTTCCAAGTCTCCCTACTTTTTGACAAGTTGATTTTTTTTAATAATAAAAAAAAAATATTTTAAAACCTGCAGTCAGCTGAGACTGAAGAAGCTCATCAGATGATGATAAAATAGTAATTAGGTCTATAAAAAACAGCAAAATGCAACACTGCAAATAAGACGAGTCTAGTGCTGCAGAAAAACTGGTGATTAATCACACAGAGAGGGGTAAAATAAACATTTTCTTCCTTATAATTATTTTATTGGTGAGGGCACGCGGTTTACTTCAGAATGCATATTAGCGTTCTGAACCCTTAAACTGAATACATTACTGTATACAACACTATAAACATCCTAATACTGTCTACTAATAAAGGAGATGTGGAAATTCCTTTAGTTTGTTGTCAGATCAGGGGGATGTTAATTTGATTGATTCAACTGTGTTCTAATTGCTGCAATTCCACTGGTGTAAAATAGACGCATCAGCACATTAGAACCAAGTTAACGTGAAGGAGATGTGGAAATTCCTTTAGTTTGTTGTCAGGTCAGGGGGATGTTAATTTGATTGATTCAACTGTGTTCTAATTGCTGCAATTCCACTGGTGTAAAA
The DNA here is from genome assembly GCF_057381845.1 of Rhamphochromis longiceps. Classification (NCBI taxonomy): domain Eukaryota; kingdom Metazoa; phylum Chordata; class Actinopteri; order Cichliformes; family Cichlidae; genus Rhamphochromis; species Rhamphochromis longiceps. Next base: position 64,390,068 of record NC_140559.1, on the reverse strand, counting down.
TAGACGCATCAGCACATTAGAACCAAGTATTAAAACATACAAATTCTGAAACAGCAAATTAAAACATTCTGCTCATTCTTTTGACATTAATCTCTGTCTCTCTTCCACAGCATGTCTTTATCCTGTCTTCCTTCTCTCTCCCCAACCGGTTACAGCAGATGGAGGTTTCTTCCTGTTAAAAGGGATTTTTTCCTTCCCACTGTCGCCAAAATGCTTCCTCATAGGCGGTCATATGATTGTTGGGTTTTTCCTTGTATGTATTATTGTAGGGTGTATACAATATAAAGCACCTTGAGGCGACTGTTGTTGTGATTTGGCGCTGTATAAATAAATTGAATTGAATTGAATATTGTGATTTATCCAGGTAAATAGTGAAAACTTTAAGCTTTATATAACGCACTATGACATTCATTTTGCTTTGTAGTACACCCCTCTGAGGGATAATGGGAATTAGACACAGTTGGGAAGAAATAAAACACAGATGCAAACGATCAACCAAATTACAGGAAGTAAAACTGAATATACAGAAAAACAACTAACAAAGTAAGATAAGGAAGTAAGCAACAATACCTAAAGAGAGAAACAAAGGCACAAAAATAAACTTTCTGTCATGGTCCTGGGTCGGTGACCCAGCGCTTTTAGTTTGTTATCATTTTCTAGATGATGATTGTTTAAGTTCTGTGTTATTTTCGATCTGCCTCTAAGTCTGCGTCTGTACCTGTCTGTCTATGGTGTCTCCCCATCTGTTTGTGAATCTGTCTGTTTAGTTCAATGTCTTGTCTGGTTCCATGTATCTGAGTTTCCTGTTTTATTGTGAAGGTCTGTGTCGTATGTGAGTGTGATCAGTTTACGTTTCCCCTGTCCCGTCAGCCCAGATTCCTCCCAGCTGTGTTGCCCTCCTGTCTCTCATCCCCTGATTACTGGTGTGTGTATTTAAGCCCTGTGTGTTCTCCTGCCTGTTGCCGGTTCGTCTGTATTACTCAGTGTCAGTCTGTGTATCCACCGTGTCTTCTCCCTGCTGTTCATCGTCATCCTCCTCTGCTCGTTTTCATTCAGGTTAGTGCTCTGTAGTTTAGTTGTTTCCCAGTTTAGTTTAGTTCGAGCCCCGTTTGCTGTTTGTCCACATTCCTTTGTGTTCAATAAATCACCTTCACTCCTCTACGACTGCCTGCGCTTGGATCCTCATTTATTCCACACGGCTCGCCTCGGCAGCCCTGACAGTACGAACCGGCCACTATGGACCCAGCAGCAGTCAACCCGCCCGAGGAGCTCCGGGAGGACATTATTTACTCGGTGGACAGATTAATTAACTTATGGCTCGAGCATGAGGGGAGAGAATTCCGCCAAGGCATAGCTGTTCGGCTACAGCGCTTAGTTTCTGGTCTCCCCTGGTTGCTCAGCTCACTTCACCCGCTCACACAGAATTTCGTTCTGAACGAGCTTCATCTTCTCCCCCCTGCTACCACCCACTCTGCAACTCATGCTTCACTCCCTGACCCGACGGAGAGTGTCCTGCCCGGCCCGTCGGTCCAGCCGTCAATTGGGAAACGGCACTCACGCCGTCGACGCCCCTCGCCACAGTCGGACCCCAGGATATCAGAGCGGCCGACTGTGGTGAGTAAAAAGGATAACGGCTCCAATCTGAACTGTAAGACTTTTTCTTCTGGGGTTGTTCGGGGTGTGTCAGTGGGAGCTAATTCACAAAGCTTACCTACCTTCGTGATAACCGATCTCTCCCAGGTTGGCATTTTTAAGACTTCAGCGAAAGCAAAGGGCTGTTGTTCTTCTGAAACTGTTAAACCCGTGTCAGCCAACCTAGGGTCTGCTAAAACTGTGACATATAACCCAGAGACCATTAACACCAGCTCTGATAATACTAGGACTGTTTATTCATTTGAACCGCGGCCTCAAGCTCAGTTAGCCGCACGGCCTCAAGCTCAGTTAGCCGCACGGCCTCAAGCTCAGTTAGCCGCACGGCCTCAAGCTCAGTTAGCCGCACGGCCTCAAGCTCAGTCTCTAATTCCACCACCGTTGTCATCACAACCACTATGTCAGTCGCCCTCAGTTCAGCCTCCTGTTCAGCAGCCACCAGCCCTGCATCCTGTGTCAGTTGTTCCACCTGTAAAACCATACAAGTCAATTCAACCCGAAAGACACTGCTCCTCGCCCATCCACTCCAAGCAGAGAGACAAATCTAACAATACTGTCAACAGTCCTCAAAAGCTGGCCAGTTCTGAGACTGCGACACGCTCCAGGGCCTCCCCAGAGGCCGGGGTTCAGTCCCCAGCTGACTCTGGATCCCTGGAGGTCAAGAAACCAGCTGAGGACTGCACCCAGCTGTCACTGCCTGAGCAGAGTCAACGCTCTGGGCAGCTGAAGTCTGCTATGTGTTTGCCAGGGGCCACTGTGCCTGCTGGTCCTGTTCTGTCTCTGCCAGAGGCCCGTGTGCCTGCTGGTCCTGTTCTGTCCCTGCCAGAGGCCCGTGTGCCTGCTGGTCCTGTTCTGTCCCTGCCAGAGGCCCGTGTGCCTGCTGGTCCTGTTGCGTTCCTGCCAGAGGCCCGTGTGCCTGCTGGTCCTGTTGCGTTCCTGCCAGAGGCCCGTGTGCCTGCTGGTTCTGTTGCGTTCCTGCCAGAGGTCTCCGCACCTGCTGGTTCTGTTCTGTGTGTGCCAGGGGCTCCAGTGCCCACTGGTTCTGAGACTGTTTTTGCTGGGGGGCCCGAGGAGCCCATCCAGCCTTCTTCCTCGTCAACTGGGGGGCCCGAGGAGCCTGTCCAACCACCAGCCGCTCCACCAGCAGCCTCATCCACGCTTGCAGCAGCAGTTTCATCCATGCCGCCACCTGCTGCAGCGCCTCCGTCTGCATCCCCCACGCCGTTGCCTGGCCCGGCCTCTGCTGCATCCTCCACGCCGTCGCCTGGTCCGGGTTCATCATCCTCATCAGCTGCTTTGCCTGGTCCAGCTTCAGCGTCCTCATCAGCTGCTTTGCCTGGTCCAGCTTCAGCGTCCTCATCAGCTGCTTTGCCTGGTCCGGCTTCAGCGTCCTCATCAGCTGCTTTGCCTGGTCCGGCTTCAGCGTCCTCATCAGCTGCTTTGCCTGGTCCGGCTTCAGCGTCCTCATCAGCTGCTTTGCCTGGTCCGGCTTCAGCGTCCTCATCAGCTGCTTTGCCTGGTCCAGCTTCAGCGTCCTCATCAGCTGCTTTGCCTGGTCCAGCTTCAGCGTCCTCATCAGCTGCTTTGCCTGGTCCAGCTTCAGCGTCCTCATCAGCTGCTTTGCCTGGTCCAGCTTCTGCGTCCTCATCAGCTGCTTTGCCTGGTCCAGCTTCTGCGTCAGCATCGTCTGGTCCAGCTTCTGCGTCAGCATCGTCTGGTCCAGCTTCTGCGTCAGCATCGTCTGGTCCAGCTTCTGCGTCAGCATCGTCTGGTCCAGCTTCTGCGTCAGCATCGTCTGGTCCAGCTTCGGCTCCAGCATCGTCTGGTCCAGCTTCGGCTCCAGCATCGTCTGGTCCAGCTTCGGCTCCAGCATCCTCCTCTTCAGCTTCGGCTCCAGCATCCTCCTCTTCAGCTTCGGCTCCAGCATCCTCCTCTTCAGCTTCGGCTCCAGCATCCTCCTCTTCAGCTTCGGCTCCAGCATCCTCCTCTTCAGCTTCGGCTGCTTCGTCTGGTCCAGCCACTGCTTCATCCTCATCAGCTGCTTCGTCTGGTCCAGCCACTGCTTCATCCTCATCAGCTGCTTCGTCTGGTCCGGCTCCAGCATACTCATCAGCCTCGCCTGGTCCGGCTCCAGCATACTCATCAGCCTCGCCTGGTCCGGCTCCAGCATACTCATCAGCCTCGCCTGGTCCGGCTCCAGCATACTCATCAGCCTCGTCTGGTCCGGCTCCAGCATACTCATCAGCCTCGTCTGGTCCGGCTCCAGCATACTCATCAGCCTCGTCTGGTCCGGCTCCAGCATACTCATCAGCCTCGTCTGGTCCGGCTCCAGCATACTCATCAGCCTCGTCTGGTCCAGCCTCCGCTTCGCCTGGGGCTGCAGGGGCCACGCAGCCTTCAGGTCCTCTACTACCACCTCCTCATCGTCGGTCATCTGCCAGGCCGCTTGTTGGGCATCTCCGCCACCATGGACGCCCTCCTGAACGCCGCCGTTGCCGCCCGCACGGTCGGCCCCCGGACTTGTTTCCGCGCCGCCGTTGCCGTCCGCACGGTCGGCCCCCGGACTTGTTTCCGCGCCGCCGTTGCCGTCCGCACGGTCGGCCCCCGGAACTGTTTCCGCGCCGCCGTTGCCGTCCGCACGGTCGGCCCCCGGAACTGTTTCCACGCCACTGCCTACTGCGCGGCCGGCATCCGGACCTGCCCCGTTGCCGTTCGCATGGTCGGCCTCCTGAACTTGACCATCTGGGCCTTTTTGGACTCTGTCCCTCCGTCCTGGGCCCCCTCCGCCCGCCCTGGTCGGGTTGTTTTCTGTTTTGTTTTGGTCCGTTTTTTCGTTTCTGCTGGGCTGTCTGGTGCCAGCCCTTGAGGGGGGGGTACTGTCATGGTCCTGGGTCGGTGACCCAGCGCTTTTAGTTTGTTATCATTTTCTAGATGATGATTGTTTAAGTTCTGTGTTATTTTCGATCTGCCTCTAAGTCTGCGTCTGTACCTGTCTGTCTATGGTGTCTCCCCATCTGTTTGTGAATCTGTCTGTTTAGTTCAATGTCTTGTCTGGTTCCATGTATCTGAGTTTCCTGTTTTATTGTGAAGGTCTGTGTCGTATGTGAGTGTGATCAGTTTACGTTTCCCCTGTCCCGTCAGCCCAGATTCCTCCCAGCTGTGTTGCCCTCCTGTCTCTCATCCCCTGATTACTGGTGTGTGTATTTAAGCCCTGTGTGTTCTCCTGCCTGTTGCCGGTTCGTCTGTATTACTCAGTGTCAGTCTGTGTATCCACCGTGTCTTCTCCCTGCTGTTCATCGTCATCCTCCTCTGCTCGTTTTCATTCAGGTTAGTGCTCTGTAGTTTAGTTGTTTCCCAGTTTAGTTTAGTTCGAGCCCCGTTTGCTGTTTGTCCACATTCCTTTGTGTTCAATAAATCACCTTCACTCCTCTACGACTGCCTGCGCTTGGATCCTCATTTATTCCACACGGCTCGCCTCGGCAGCCCTGACACTTTCTATTGGGAAAATAGAGGGAAAAATCTAACTCTAATTTAAAGAGGAACTAGAACTAAGAACTTAAGATTAAACATTTAAATAAACACTAAAAACCAAATGATAAAAATCTAATATTAAAAACATTATGTTAAGTCACAATCACAACAGGCTGTTTTAGAAATCTGTGGAACAAATGATCTGCCACGTTCTCCATGTGAACATGGAGTGTGTGTGTTTTCATTTGTTTATGGTTAACAGATGGGTTATATACATTGTGACAACAGTCAGCTCATCTTCATTGTGCTCCTGTATTGCAGTGTAGTTAAGCTTCAGGTCATTTGTGTGATACAGCTAAGATGTTGTGCTGTGACTTGTGTAAGTGCACAGGTGTATATTTGTACACGTGTGTGCGTTTGTGTGTTTCATGTGTGCTAATGCTCTTTCTTCACCAGTTGTTGCAGTGTCATGGGGTCACATTCTCGCTGGTGTGATACTGCACTCAGGCAAAATGCTTAGCCAAACAATCGACTTCTGTGTGATTATTAATGGTGTTATTGCTGCTCAAGGGTCTTTAAAAGGAAGTTATTGTGATGTGAGATATGGCGCTGCAGTTTCCATATCAAAAGTCTTTCTCCACCAGCACAAACAAGTCAAGTTTCTAAACCATATATTATTCCCTGTTGTTAGACTGTCTGGGCAGAGTGCTTTCATTCTTTTTCTTTCTCTGCCTTTCTTTTCTTTCTGTCTTCTTCTCCAGGGAGACATTTTTTTCCTTTGTTTTTTTTTTAGGGCTGGGCTAGGGTGGAGAACGCTAGTGTTGCTGGCGTTTAACAGGGCAGCACATCCATGCCAAAAAGTGAGTTCACCAAACTGCTGTTTCCCCAGAGGAGATGCAATAAGATTTCTGCTAGAGGCCCAGCCAGACACTTGACTTATAGATGAAAAAGGAGACGTGGGGAGGATGAACAACAAGGATTAGGGGGTGAGGATGAGGGTGTGTTTGGGGTGAAGAAAAGGAAACTTGGTTTGCTCAACAAAAATGAATTTCAGATAACACAAACTGGATATTTTTTCATCTGAACATTAACAGGTGGATGGGGAACTGTGGTTTGGCTTGAGAAAGGAAAACCTCATGAATGAAAGTGTCAGGTCCCAGAACTTTGAATAATTTATAATTGATTATTTTGTTTTTAAGTGTTTATTTCATCTTTTCGACCCAAAATGCCTCATTTCTTCTAATGATTCAAGGATGAAGAGTTGGCTTGGCTCAGTTATTAACATAAGAATTTCGCCAATATTATGTTTTCAGTGTTAGTCAGTGTTGGTCAAGTTACTTGAAAAAAGTAATCAGTAACTAATTACTGATTACTTCCCCAAAAAAGTAATCCCGTTACTTTACTGATTACTTATTTTCAAAAGTAATTAATTACTTAGTTACTTAGTTACTTTTTAAAAACACGATTTACAACCTGAAGAGGTGATAAAGCGATAGATCTTTCAGCCCAATTCTACTTTTTCTACATAACCCATCATACAAAATGTAATCAAATGGAAAAGTCTCTTTTTAAAACTTGTTTTATCAGTTTTAATCTTTTAACTTTATGCATCAAGCAAATATTTAATTATATGCAACATTCTCTGACTGGAAGGAATTTGTTTAATATTTAAACCTATTTTCTGCACATTCCAGCACATAAAATAAAATATTTTTTGTGTTTACACTCACTCCTTCAAATAGATGCAAGTAAAACACAGCAGAAAATAAATAAAGTCAAAGACTCAGCGGTCCTGTTGCTCTATTTTCACCTGTAAAGCAGGACTGCGGTAGGCGGAGGTTTACCCTGGTGCAGGTGTGCCGCGGTCAGTTGAAGAATCCGCGAGTTTCTCTGTGAGTTTCCCATTATGTCGTTGCGCACTCGGTGCTTGCTTGGAAGTTTAGGGGGTTTTTTTCGCTGTAAAAAGAAGTTTTCTTCCCACGCACGATGGACACTAATGTTTTTGTCACTTTTTATGGAATCAAACTCAAAGTAAGGTCAGTACTTCCACGCTTTAAACGCTGCACGCTCATACTCTCTCCCACAATCGATATGTGATCCATTGTTGATCTGCACACAGCTGTTGTCACTAACGGCGCACTCGCTTACGTCACTGTCATGAGACATTCTCGCAAAAAAATCACGGTTTTAGTAACACAGTAACGCAGCGTTCCTACGGGAAAGTAACGGTAATCTAATTACCGTTTTTGCAATAGTAATCCCTTACTTTACTCGTTACTTGAAAAAAGTAATCAGATTACAGTAACGCGTTACTGCCCATCTCTGGTGTTAGTGACGTGTTAAACGTTTTACGAGCATTGACACTAGGGCTGCACGATTAATCGTTAGAAAATCGCGATCTCGATTCATACTTATGTGCGATCTCATTTCCAAATGACAACGATTTAAAAAAAAAAAAAAAAAAAGACGACGACGACGATTGTACCGCATTTTGATCCGGAACGTACTCTGCATGAAAACAAGCTCTCACTCTTCCTTCTCAACAAATGACAAATAAAAACAAATTAAGCCTACGTGAAAGTGGCAAAAACTGCAGTCCTTCGAGGTGCCTTTTGAGGCTGGCTTCAGTCAATTTCCAGACTCCGATGTTAAAATGCCTATCTTTGCAGCAGTGAAAAGCAAAAGTACAAAAGTGATGTTGTACTTCCTCCCCTTCATAACAAACCCGAATGGGCTAAAAAGTTATTTTTATAACTACCTGTATCTGTTGGATCCTTTTGGAGCATTTTAGAAGGGATTATTTGACTAATATTTTAGCTTGCTATGGAGATACAGACCATCACACAAGTTTATACTTTGGCTTCAGTGAGTGACTTTTAGCATATATGTGTGTTTGTATGTTTGAGTCACGATTTCTACTGTCTTACCAGAGAAAGGAAAAAAAAATCAGAACAGCCCAGGTCCAAGTCGAGCCCCTTTGCTACAACTCTTCCCCACTCCCTCCCAGCTTTCCTCTCCACTCAACACTAGAGATACTAGAATATAAAAATGACGAGAAGGATACTCAAAACAGAATGGCTTTTTCTTGGCATCTTAATTCACTAATAGACATGTACAACCAAAATTCAATAGTGCTCTTTCATTACAGAAATGCCATAATTATGATCAACGCTGTGATGTTGGACGGTGCACTGTCATGTTGTAGTGACACACACTTTCTGTGCTTTGAGAGCATGAGCCAAGTCCTTTTTATGTCCCAGGTTGCTACAGTAATGGGTGCTTACATCAATGCAGCCCTGACACCTGATTGGGCCGGCTGTAACCTATGGCCCATAGCACATAGACTTAGACTGCACTTATGATGTTTCTCCCATCTATAACTGGAAAATCGGCAATACCATCAGTAAAGAAAATAAAAAGGGAAATCAAAGAGGTTTTCCATAAGTGTGCAGCCATAGCAGCCGGGCTTGGTCTTTTTTAAAAGTGCTTTCAGGGACGCTTAGAGTGTGGCCTTATAAGGTCTTTACAACTTGACAACATGTCATGCACTTTCAGTTTCTCTGGCTTGTATTCGGTGTAGGCTGCTTATTAAACTGAGGCTCTAGAAGAAACATTAATAAGCTATGCTACACTCAGCTGGGTCATATTAGTGATTTAAAAGAAGGGTTATGTTTTTAAAGCGTTTTGAAAACATCTATATTACTACTTATGTGACATCACCAACATCAAAATAGAGAACCTCAGAATCCATTAAACACAACAAGGACACACTCATCAAAAAGCTGTTCCACAGAAGTCGTAGCACTCCATGGGGAACTTTCAAAAACTCCCAACTCCACAGCAATGGAAAAAATATATGTACATTGACGTATGCCGGCCACTAAGCTATTTGTTCCAGTGTTAAACCACATTATCAGATTTGATGTTTGTAGCCACAGTGCTGTTTTAGTACGAGGTGAAATGTCTGAGAAGTGCGACGCAGCCAAGATGGATCACGTCAGGCTGCGCAGTTGATCCCTCACCCTGTTGACTAGATTTGTAGGACTGTGCAGTGCCAACGAGAACACGTCCAAACAAAGCACGTCTCACCCCCACCCTTCAGCTTCACTGCTCATGAGCTCTGCAGTATAATGGCATGAAAATATTTTAACTCCATTTAAGACCACAGTTAATCATTGTGGAATTATGTCAGTATCTTTCTGTTGGTATAATTTCAGCCATTTTTAGTGTCTTTAACACAACTTCGGATTTGATTTCTTTTACCGACACTTTCTTGTTTTCTCTTTCAGACACTGTCTAATTATATTGTCTCGTCTTTCTACCTAATATTTTCTGATTTTGACCTGAAAAGTGAAAGACTCCTCAGCAAAACAACGGCAACCACTGTGCCTCTGTTTTGCTCTGTCAGTGTCTATTAAGTGACACTTAGTAATGAAGTAGGCTCAATGCTGCACTGACAACATTGTTAATGGCTTCCTCTAAGTTGTATTGGACCAGAAGAATATCTCCTTCTTCATGTTACAGCAGCTAATTACTTCCTTTTTGTAGTTCTGACAGTGATTAAAGGCAGATGGGGAGATTAATCATTTTGAATTATCGTCACCACCTTTAAAGACTGAAGACAAAAGATCATGGCTGGTATCCTTAATTCCCCTTTGTGTTTGAGGCATGATGGGTAGAGTTTTGTATGAATGAGAATGTATGAAAATATTGATACATTTGAATGTAAAACTGGTCTTTTATCTCCTCTCATTATTGATGATGAGAGGAAATAAAGGAAATAATCCCAGGAATAGTGTATAGCATTTTTGTTTGAAAAAACATCTCTGCACAGAAGAGCCAGGCGTCATGAATGAAAGCAATTGATGTGCCTGGTGATTGCTAATGTAGAGGGCTGTTGTTTTGTCAGTTGAATTGCAAGTGCTGAAATGATTGAAGGTTCTAGACCAGATCAGTTCAGTGCCATGTTTCAAAGCAGCTAAAATGTCATTTGAAGTTTCATTATTAAAAGTAGAGGAAACCTGTGTTCACTCTGCAGACTCCAAATAACGGGCCCCCTCCCCTGCCCAGCTCATCTCTTCCAGAAGGCTACTATGAGGAAGCGGTTCCTTTAGGTCCTGGAAAGGCTCCAGAATACATCACCTCCAGTAAGTGACAAGCTAATATATAAAACACATCAATCATGTAACAGTAGTTATGTTACAGACTTCTGAAGAAAAAAGTGAGTGTGTCCCAAGTTTTTGCGTTACCTGATTTGAATATAAAATGAAGGGCAGTCTATTCATACCCTCTCAGACTATGACTCGGATGCCATGAGCAGTTCCTATGAGTCGTACGATGAGGAAGAGGAGGATGGGAAGAGCCAGAAGATGCGTCACCAGTGGCCCTCTGAGGAAGCGTCCATGGACCTCGTGAAGGACGCCCGGATTTGTGCATTCCTGCTGCGCAAGAAGCGCTTCGGCCAGTGGACCAAACTCCTATGTGTCATCAAAGACAACAAACTGCTGGTGAGAAACACTCAGGCATGTTACTGTCTGTGTACGTACAAATGGTGAGCATAAACTGCACTACAAACAGAATCTTTCTCTTCATGCAGTGTTACAAATCCTCCAAAGACCACACTCCCCAAATGGAGCTGAACCTGTCAGTGTGCAGCATCACACACATCCCTAAAGATGGCAAGAAAAAGAAGCACGAACTAAAGATTGTCCACCAAGGTGCAGACGCCCTGGTGCTGGCTGTGCAGAGCAAAGAACAGGCCGAGGAGTGGCTTAAGGTACATCAATAAATCTCAAAACTACTGCTTTTACCATCACACTGGATAGAGACGGTGTTTGTTTGAACTCTTTTTCCCATAAAGATGGAATTTGTACCAATAATGACGAGCTTTGACATCTTTATTGATATGTATCAATAAAGTTGTGGTTTGACGACCATAGTTTCTGGATTTTTCAAGGGTGCACACCCAGTCTTTTTTTTTTTCTACTCAAACGACTCAGTTGAGAAGAGAACTTCAAAGGTTATGCCTGGCAGGCTTTTAAGGGGTAAAGAGTTAATCAGTAGATAAAGAGCATTCTGTGTGGCCCAACTTTGAAGCTGACAAGAACACCAGTGCAGCATACTAGCTTTTCTTGGAGCTTTACTAGCTTTACTTGATTGCTGAACATCTAAAATATCTTGGGATCAGCCTTTAAGTTGCTTTCACATGTTTTAGAGAGTGGGTTCAAGTTACTTTTAAAGAATAAAGGGTGTAACTGTCTTGGCTTTCTTCCTCAGGATGGGCCTTTTCCTCGTATTGTATGACTGGTTTGTTGTGAACAGGTGGTTCTGCTGGTTTCTCTCTCATGTGGAGATGTTTGGTTTGCAGTCCTCTGAGTCCTTTCTTCTGCTTCTCTCTCACAGACTCCCCCCCCCCCCCCTCTTCCTTCCCCTGTCTTCTCTTTCACTCTCTGATCTTTCCTTCTGGCAGCTCAACAAGTCCACAAAACAAACCCGCCCCGCTGACATCAAATAAGCTCCGGTACTGCTTTTCTATCCCTGCAACCATTTGTTGTTGGAGAGCACCTCTGTGCTCTGTCTGTTTCAGTTACATTGATGGTGGGTGTCATCTGGTCTTTTTGTTTTAAAAGGAAACCCCCACCCCACATTCTTCCCTCTCATCTCTGCTCCCTTCAGATCTCATATGTATCTCCTGAAATTTATGGTTTCTCAACAACCTATCGTGTGCTATTTTAAGATGCCTCCTAGCGCATTTGTGTGATGGTATTTTTTATAAACATTTGTGGCCTCCAGCAGTTCCAGTGGACTTTTAGACTTGAATATGTGATTTGTCTTCTTGTTTTCCTCCTTGTTAAGAAAACAATCCCTCAAGCATATTTTCCCCATGTACTGATGGAAACACCAGTCTTACTATATGCAGTGTTTCCTTTTGGTCTTTCTCTGGAAGTTTCAGCTGTAGCATGTTTATTGCAGTCAGGAAACAAAGACCCAAACAGTTTGGATTTTTTCTTCTTCATTCAATTACTTGCTCGGCATGGTAATTAGATGTTGTTTATTGATTGGCTGGTGCAGGTAACCTCATCGGGGGGCTGAAGTATCTGCAGGCGGTTTCAACCAGACCCATGAAAATATACAAATCCCTCAACCATCCGAGTGATGGTAATGAGTGCACAAATTGTTGCTTGGAGAAACTGGGTCTGGACACATATTTAGTCAGGTGTCGGGATTGTGGAAACAAATTGAACTGATAGTGCCGTGGCAGGTATTTTGTAACTCTAGCAATTGCTCTGGGTTTTTTTGTTTACTTAATTGATGCACATGTAGTTCGTCATGCCACTACAGTTGGCTTTGTTACATGCAGGGTTACGTTCCTTGGCTGGTCTGTGTTCCCTTCAGCTGTGGGGTGTGTAAGAGTGGCATCAAGTCACACAAAGTGGATATGTCCCAGTGTGTCTGCTGCCCCCCTCCCTCTTTGTCTCTTTGTGGTTGCCACAACTGAACATGCAGACTACAATTCAACTTACTAAAACTGCTGGACAGGACAGGTTATTAAAAGAAGAAGGAAAAAATAGTAATTGAGACTGTTTTTGGATATTTTAAGTATTCGTTGTTCCCCCTCATCTTTTACCCAGAGAGACATTGAGCTTCAGTAACAGTCATTCTTGAATATTATCGATCTGAATCAAAGAAGTTCAAATTTATTTGGATATTTTTCCCCCACTGGCCAACAGTGAAATAGAAGTCAGCATGAAGTCAGCATGTGAAATAGAAGTCATCGGATTCAACAGAAGGAGCAGCTCTGCTTTGCTCCACAAAAGAAGGAGAGGAAAGAAATGAAAGAAAGCAGGGTGAAGGGAAAGCTGGGAGAGTACCTGAGGCTTTCCAAAGCCCATAGTTTACAATAATGACTCTCCCAGACCCTGTAGGCTAACGATGTGTTTATGGAGCACACATGTCCATATTGTGTCATTGCTTCATTTTCCTTTTCAGTGTTTTTTAATTGTATGGATTCCCCACGCCCTAACTCCTTCTTTGTCTTCATCTTTGCCTGCTGATATAGTCTGACCTCATTTCTTTGTCTCGCTGACTGACTAACTTCTCTTTTCTTTTCTTTGCCTGCATAAATTTTGGGGGAAGTAAGTGGAATGTGCACTGTTAGTCACAGCTTATCTGCTCAAGTTTCCATTACAGTCCAACCCCTTGTGCAAACTCCTTGACAGTGTATGGTTGTCCTGTGCATGGCAATGCCTTCATCACTTTCAAGATAAGCATTTACAATACATTTATAGCTTGAGCTGTAATGCAACTATTCCAGCATGAGCCTTTAAAATAGGCCTCAATGAATTGTCAAAAAAACAAAAAAAACAAACAAACCCTGAGACAGACAGATTAGTTTATTTTTAGTTTTGTTTTGGTTTTTTTGCATCAATTGGATAAGTGCTGCCAAAAGCAATCACTCAGAAAACAAAAGGTTTGTGTTGGTTGATTATATCATTTTTTTCTTTTATCTTTTGCCAGACAAACAAACAGACAGACAGACAGAAAACTTTATTTCAAATCCCTTTTAACAGGAAGAGAACCAGGGTCATGGAGGGACAGCCATTTGTAGGTTTGCAGATATTGTAAAGAATGGGTTTCACGTCTATTAAATGCTTCAAGTTGCTTCATCTGTAAAGAAATCAAGCTGTTTTTATACCATAAAATTGCAAAATGTGCACTGCAAGGAGGTGAACAAGCAATGAGCAACAAGTCATCAGTCAACACTATTTTCTTTTTTATTGCAAGTTGTGTTTCAGCACCCATAGTTATAGCCTCCAGTCTCACCACCTCCTCCTCTTTTTGATTTGTAGTGCATTATCAGACCTACGTAGTACACTGGCATGGCAGCAAAAGCTCTCCGAAGGAAAGATAGACATGATGTTGCTGTCTATCCCATTCTCTGGCCTCTTAGCTGCTCTCAGAGCCAAACCCATGGAGCCACAGCCTGTCATTTCCCCCACGAAACCCAGTTATGCTCCTTCCAAGCCAAAACCAATGAGTTGAGGAGCCCAGCGCAGCTAGAGATGGTTCAGACGAGTGGGAGTTTGTGTGTGTGTGTGTGTGTGTGTGTGTCTGCATGTGTGTCAGGGAGTGCATTAGCCAACTTGCGCACACAGCGGTTCAACTGAAATCTCATTTTGCTATACCCACTGTTCATCTGCACTCTCTGTCACTGCCACATGTCTGGGATTGCCAGATCCCATGGTGGGTTGCCAGGTCAGACATCCAATGAGGTCATGGTAAAGCACGCTGGCGCCCTATTCACAGCTCTGCAGATCTCATTCACCCCTACTGGACCTTATTGTGTATGGATTCCATGAATGCAGGCAAAGTCTTTGTGTCTCATGTTTGTTACAGACCTGCCAACCCCCACCCCACCACCAACTACTGCCACACACCACATGCATGCATGCTCTCCCTCCTGCAGTTCATGCACTGCTTGTTGCTCCCTTGGCTGTGATTCAGTAGCATGATGAGATGTGAGAGAGTTCACCATACATGTGGCCTGCATTACCCCAGTCAAACCTTCTAGACTGAAGGAATGAGCTTCTTAATCATGTGGCAATTCAGCGAGGAAATATTTTAGGATTTTTAAATTAGGAATCCACCCACATGGTATGATCAGCAGTCAGGAGCCGTTACAGATGGCGGCATCTGATCTCCCACAGCGGCAATCAAATGTGTGACTGTGGACTTGTTTAATGTGAATGGCAGCCACGTTAGCTAATGGCGTATTTCCTTGTGGTGTTCCTAGGTGATGAGAGAGGTGTGTGTTAATGGGAGCATAGATTTGGATGGAGTTGGATCTGGATCTCCAGTGCATAAACCTGAACTGGAAAAGGTAAACAGAACACACTCACACTGATAGATGATAGTCATTTTAACAGCTTGTTGTATTTTGTTATTAAGCGTTGCTTTTGTAGGGTTTGAATCAGGTTTCAGGTTGGTAGAAGATTTGCGATTTGCGGTTTTATCTATCTATCTATCTATCTATCTATCTATCTATCTATCTATCTATCTATCTATCTATCTATCTATCTATCTATCTATCTATCTATCTATCTATCTATCTATCTATCTATCTATCTATCTATCTATCTATCTATCTATCTATCTATCTATCTATCTATCTATCTATCTATCTATCTATCTATCTATCTATCTATCTATCTATCTATCTATCTATCTATCTATCTATCTATCTATCTATCTATCTATCTATCTATCTATCTATCTATCTATCTATCTATCTATCTATCTATCTATCTATCTATCTATCTATCTATCTATCTATCTATCTATCTATCTATCTATCTATCTATCTATCTATCTATCTATCTATCTATCTATCTATCTATCTATCTATCTATCTATCTATCTATCTATCTATCTATCTATCTATCTATCTATCTATCTATCTATCTATCTATCTATCTATCTATCTATCTATCTATCTATCTATCTATCTATCTATCTATCTATCTATCTATCTATCTATCTATCTATCTATCTATCTATCTATCTATCTATCTATCTATCTATCTATCTATCTATCTATCTATCTATCTATCTATCTATCTATCTATCTATCTATCTATCTATCTATCTATCTATCTATCTATCTATCTATCTATCTATATATATATATATATATATATATTGTGCGTGATGTCATTCAGATGGTACCTTAATTTATTAGCCTTGGCTTACTATTATTTGTGCAATAGATAACTTCATGGAATAGCAGTGTTTTGAATCAAATATCTGTCTTCCCACTGTAATTAACACCAGTTTAGTTTAATAAAATGTGCTTCCAGTGTCAATAAAAGGTTACACGTACTTAATCTGTTAAACCAGGATTTGTTGCTGTTTTTTGAAGCAGACACTTGCTTCTTATGAGCAATTTTCTTTTTTTTCTGTTGACACACTACTGCCTTTCCAATGAACACAGGAAGGAGAAAGATGACATAAGGCTATTGGCCTTAGCCAATAAATTTTCAAACGTCAATAATAGATTATTTGGTTCCAAAACTCCTTAGATGAATGTATTCTTGTAGACATAACCTTGTATTTTCAAAATCACAGTATGTTTTCAGGCGGTGTCTAAAAACATTTACTTCTATATGGCACAGACAGGAAATTTGGCTTTCATGGGAAAAAGCAGGTAAAAAAGCAGGTAAAATCACTGTGGACAAACTGCACTCGGCACATGTATGTGTGCCTGACAAACCTCTTCCAACTTGGCATGGCAAACGTAAGCCCAGCCTAATCTCATCTGTAACATGTTGCAGATGTTACTGCAGTGTAATTAGCTGTGTTGATTAGCTTCTTGACTTGTCTGTCCTCAGGAAAGTACAGTTTTGTTCACTATGTACCTTCCTGTACACCCATTCTTTTCTTTCTTCTTCTTTTTTTCTCTGTGGTTGTCCTGCCTCCAGAAGACATCGTGTGACAGGCCAAGCTCAGATGGGGAAGCAACCCATGAGAACGGTCACAGCGACTGCAAGGACCAAGGTGAGAGTCACAACGACAGTTGCTACCAGAAATGAATCATTTTCATCCATTTTAGTTTGTGCTTAAAACAAAAAGGTCTGAACAATCTCTGTGTTATGAGTAACAACAACTACAACAACTGCAATTCTGGATCTCTGGTCAAGGTGAATGAAGACCAGTAGTTGCCCTTTATGGTGCCAAACAGAAAGTATCTTTTCATCTGGATGCCATGGATTAAATAAAATCAGCTTTGAGCTTGCATGTCAACAGATCCATGACAGATGAACAATCTAATGAAGACTGTGTGATTGAGCTAAAAGCTTGTTTTCATAGTGCCATTCCGATCACATTGCATTCACATAGTACCTTTAATCATAGCCCCATGGCACAGTACAACATCAATAATAAAATTCAGTGAGGGACAGGAGTTATTAAAACTGGTGTTTCTTGGAACCGTAAAGAATTGTTCTCAGGCTGAATGGCTGTCTTTCTCACGTAATCTCCCTCATAATTCAGAGAGGAATCTCCGCAAGCTGTGGAAAGGTCAGCCTTTATTGAAGGCTGAAGAATGAGCATTTGGATTTATTTAACATGCTTTTTCATGGGGATGGTCTTTCCTCACTCAACTAAAAGCCAAAACAAAGAGATACCGTTGAAATATTCTCAGATTATTTACTGTGTGTTTTCTCAGCTGGCACAATTCTTCTGGGAGAGAAAACTCACTTTACTTGTCAGCTCAGTTATTTGGATTGTCAACTAAAATTTAACACTCTTATTTTTTTGCTCTGTTTAGATTGGTGAATTTTTCCAGAATTGTATCTGAAACAAATTTCCCACCAGCAGTTGATTTAAAGTCTAACAACCAATTGGGTTTCGAGATTTGAAAACATTTGGTTGTGCAAGACATTTTTCTGTGTTGCTTCCATGAAATTATGAGATCTGGGGTAATATCCAAGATGTGTACTGAAAAAAGAGTGCATCTTTGAACAATGAAGTACGCTTTGGGGTGGTTAGAATTAATTGGATCCCAAAGACCTACATGCTGTTACTGACTCTGTGATAATTTGCTATATAGTAAACATTAGCATTCCATTAATAATAATAAAAAGATCTCTCTCTCTCTCTCTGTCTGACTGTTTTAGCACAGCTTTTCCTTTGCTGCACTACATTTACTCAAATTTAGAATATAGGTCCTCAGCCCTGCTTATAAATAAGTTGCTATTATTTCAACCTGGTCCTGTGATCTCCTTTCCTGGTGAGTTTATGAACTCAGTCACTTAATTTGGGTCAGATTGAAAACAGCATTTATTTGATCAATCTGGTCATTGTAAGAGCCATAAAGGGGCATTATTCATTATACGGTCATTGGTTAATGACCTATGATTGAAAAATTGCTAGTAAAAATTAGCATGTGGCATCAGGGTCAGATCAACGCCTCATTCTGGTTTCAAAACACCACGATGGTGTCATGGTAGATTTGTCTTTCACGCTGTCCACGATACTAACCCAGAAAGAGGGAAGAAAAATGAATCCACTTCCACTCCAACAGTAGTAAAGTGCATAACATAGTTTTAGAACCAACATTGTGAGAAAATAATTCAGCGACTACCAATGTTCCCTCTAATTTTTCACGTGTCTGAGCGAACACACAAACTCCCTGAGCGACATCAGACGTGTGCACTGTGGTCACGCCAGCATCTAATCCATCCAAGTTACATGGTTTATTAAAATAATCAAATTACAGCATTTACATTTATGTTAGACTACTTTTAAACTGCTTCAGCCCATTTACAATGAAAATGTAAAAAAAAAATCTAGCCATTGGCCTGTGTAGTATGTTAACACTATTGGAAGTAAAAATGACTTGAACTCCAATTTCGAAAAAAAAAAACCAACTTTCTTTTTCTTTTTCTTTTTATAAAGCTCTGACTTGTATTATGAGTCTGTGGTCTGGGAGAGAGTCCTGTAACTCTCTGTATAATTATATAGTTACTCCTCAAAAAAGTAACTCAGTTTGGCAAACAAAGTTTTTTGCAGCTATTTTTTTAAAATGCAGCCGAGGCATTTTTAAATAAACATTTCAAACTATTTACAGAACAATCAGCTGTTCTGCATCAAATTTGATGCCACACAAATTATTTGTGACACTCCAAAAAATAATTTCTGTCCACTAGATAAAGGAGAACAACAGCCTGATACCTGCAGGCCTGACAACAGGAGATGTATCACTGCTGTAACACCTGTAACATTCAGCAGTCGCCTCATTGTTCTGACGCACACAACAAATATATTGACTACACTACACACTAACTACACAAGATTTGAGCTAAACGTCTCAAATCTCTCACATCTCAAAATACCGCCGTCACTCCTAAAATTTCCCCCCGTTTCTAACTAGTTGCCACGTTGCCATACCATTTTTTTGATTGGTCGACATGGTACTTTTTTGGACGAATAGGAAAGAAAGAGGGGGGTGGGGGTTTGTTTTTGCTCACATACAGAGAGTGCTTTCGAGCCTTTTTCCTTATAAAACGCCGTTTTTACCGTTTCTTCCTGCAGTAAATATAAACAATGACAGTATTCAGGAAGGAAACCAAACATTGCAGATATTTTTATCATAACTCTGGTTTTACGTGGCCTATCAACACAATTTAAAAACTGGTAGAAAGTCCACACTTTTTCCGTCAATTGTTCCGTCTGTCCTGCTCACATCTCCAATAGTTGTACACGTTGTCATTAACGTGGCTTCACTCCACATCAGCCACGCCGCTTTGCTAGTTAAAACGCCAGTGTCGGCACATAAGGACGCTGTCATAGCCTGTCAACCACGTTGATTGGCTGCGTATAAAAATGTGAATCACATTATCGGCTGGACTATGGGATAAGGTGGCATCGTTCTAATCCCATACGGGAGCAGCCAGTCACTTACTGACTAACACTGCAAAACAGAATTGTTAAAGTTTTATTTTCAATTCAGGTTAGTTTTTTTTTTTCTGCGCAATGCAGATTTTCTGTGTGCAGAAACCGTGCCTGCAGTGCGCAATTGCGCACGTGCGCAGCTTAGAGGGAACATTGGCGACTATTAATGTGACTTCTGTCACACCAAAATTTATTGCAAACCATGTTTAAAGTCTTCAGGAAGTTTTGGATGTGGTTTTTCTCTGACTGATTGGGGCAGAATTCACATATATTAATCATGCAGTATCGTCACAGCAACATCATCAGCTGTAATAATTGCCAAAAAAATAGTTAGTAGTTCTCATCCTTTGCTCCTTCTCTTATTCAGTCCAAGAACTCTCATAATCTTAATCAGCCACATTCTTTCCATGGCTGGTAACAAAAAAAGCTGATTTACTGGAATTAAATTAGCCTGATCAGAGTTTTTTTTTAAATTACTTTTACAACTGTGTGTCTACGCTCCACCTCAGCCCTGCATTGTGTCTTTGTATTCTTTTGTTATTGCAAGAAAGACCCTGCATCTTAAATTGACTGCAGACAGCTTACTGTTTAATTAAGACAGTTGCCATGGTAATTGTCATCTTGCATTCGGGGAGGAAAATGCAATGTGGGAAAAATGCCAAATCGGGAATTTTTGACTGCAAAGAGGAAGTTAACACAGGGAGTTGCTGTCATTATATCATATCAGTTTGGACTGCTATTCACTGTTTTCAGCAGCCAGGTGCTGATTCCTGTTAAGTATTAATGGGTGTGTGTGTGTGCAAGTGCAAGTGCAAACTGGCCTCAGTGATTATACAGATCTCACATGTGTGTTTAGAGTCAGTCCAGACGTTGGCTATGACATAAGTGAAGGGGAATGCTTTATATTTCCCTCCCCCGCTTGTTCTCCACTGTCTGTTTTGCCTCGATGTCTGACAGTACAGAGAGGTTAAAAGTCAAGCTTTTTTTTCCTTTCTAGTGTAGAGATACAAACACATTAAAACACACATCTTTCTTTTGTCTTTCTTATATTTTCTCACTCTCTTTTACACTCATTCAGATACATCACAGATCAGAGTATCAGCAAAGCAAGAGAGTCAAGCAGAAGCTATTTTCCTTACACAGACAGAGCGACTCAGACATAGCCTCTCATGGCCTTTTTTTTTTTTTCACTGTTAGCCCTCTTTCCAGCAGAATGTGCACAGTCATTCAACTCTCTTTTGCTATTTGAATAGAAACTAGGGCAGCTCAAATCAGAACACTCAGACCAGAGGGAATGTTGGGATTTTGAAATGAGTTTAATTCTCCAACATTGCTTTTTTGAACACAAGGGTCTGATTAAACCCGTTCGGAACTCGGCGTTGTTTATAGTAGAATCTAAGGTTTCTCTTCTTTTTTACATTATTACAAAAGCATCCAAACATAACTGAATCAACATCTATCTTGGTATTTTCCTGTGCTGAGATCAAGATCATAGATTGCCTTCAGCAAGGATCGTTAGAGTTCTTTTTACTAATTTACTCTTCAGTGTAAAAAAGGAATTAATTTCAAAATGTTCTCTCAGGAAAAGGAAAGAAAAATACAAAGTCGGAGCAGAAGACTGGCACTGTGGGGAAGGGAGCAAGTAAGAAAATCACTAAGATCATTGGACTTGGAAAGAAGAAGCCCTCCACGGATGAACAGACATCATCAGCTGAAGAAGACGTACCTACATGTGGTAAGAGAGAGAGACGCAAATATCCTGACATGGTAGAAGTATGGCTTTTATATGGATCTTGATTGATTGACCGGTCTATAAATGCATTTATGTCCCAATGAATCTTTGGAATTTTGGTTAATTAAGAAAATGTTTCAAAGTAATGCCAGAGGCGTTTCAGAATGGCTGCTGAGTGGTGCGACTCACTTCTAGGAAGTTTTTTCTTAAGATTGCTATGTTAGGGTCCTGAAAGTAAACAGTTCAGACAGGTTGCTTTGATTTCCTTATGCTTTCAGACGTATTATAAAACATAAAGATTGTAAAAGTTTCTTTAAAAAATTCATTTAGAAGTGCACCCCATTGTGTGCAATGAGGACCAGTGATGGACAAACAAATAGAAATGCCTTTTATGTCTTATTATTTCCTTCATTTAGGCTCAAATAGGTACGACTAAAATGTCTCCCAACTAGACAGGCCTGAAAAAATGTTGCCACTGTAACGGCTTCTTTAAGATGGTATCCTCCTGACTGTGTTTGCTCTGACAGGCTACCTGAATGTTCTCTCTAATAACCGCTGGAGGGAGCGCTGGTGCCGCCTCAAGGACAACCAGCTGCTCCTTCACAAGGACCGGGATGACCTGAAAAGCCACATAGCTTCACTGCCCCTCCGAGGCTGTGAGGTCAGCCCCGGCCTCGATCACAAACACCCCTTTGCCTTCCGCCTCCTTCGTAACAGCCAAGAAGTGGCCGTACTGGAGGTGAGTTTGATTACGTACTTGAGAGATTTTCATAGAAAAAAAACTTTGTTGAGGGAATTAGAAATGCCTCAAACACCACTAAATCACACTTAGGCTGATGCAAGAAAAGATTGCTCCTTATTTTTTTATCTTCCTCTCGAGTGCTCAATATCTCCTCCACCCACAGTGATTTTTGTGTTTAATGTTGTTGGTCTTCACAAACTTCCTCCAATTGCCATCCAGTTTGTTTTGATTCTATTTCCTCACATAGTCTGCACGCTATCCTTAAACAATCCAATTATTATTATCTTCATTTAAACAGATAATAATAATAAGGAATTTAAAGTTTATAAGGATCCTCTTCTTGTTTTGGCTGGTCTTTTTGGGGGATCATTTGCCTCCATCTCACCCTGTTTCTACTGTCCTCCTTCACTAAATCATAAACCTTCTCTCTTTTTTAACATTTAACTCTTCACAGACACTGGCGGGATTGCATATTCTGTAACTCTGACTTTTGCCTTCAGGCCTCCTCCTCTGAGGAGATGGGTCGCTGGTTGGGGGTTTTGCTAGCTGAGACTGGATCTACCACAGACCCAGCCACCTTGCACTATGACTACATTGATGTTGAGACCACTGCTAACGTCATCCAGCTTGCCAAACAGTCCTTCTGGTGAGAGATGCATCCACATCATTTCACATGAATCTTTTTCTCTCTGGTTAATACCTGGAAGAATTCTTAAAGAATTAGTGCTTAATGTGTTTTATTTCTTATTTCATTAGCTCACAATGACTTATATGTTGAAACGTAGTATGTCTGGCTATTTTCCATTTTCCTGTTTTTATACGATCGTTACAACCGTTAATGATCCATTTTTAACTATTTTGTAGACTAAGAGATACAAAAATCCCAGGTAATGAAGATATATGAAGGGCACTGTATTTTTAAGCCTAAATCGTGATGTTTTATGTTTAGTTTCACCAGTAAGCGTGCCGTGTCTCCTAACCCATATCTGGACAACCCAGTCAGTGGCTATGCCTGCCCCACTGGTATGGCACTACACTATGATGATGTGCCCATAAATGGAATGGTAAGGACACAACTGCTTACTGATGTTGCATATGTACTGCAATGAAAAAGTGTGAGATAATTCACTTCAACACCCTCTAGTTTGCTTACAAACTCTTGGCTGATTCTTTCTTTGCTTTTCATTTTTTGCATATCATTAACATATTATTGGAAAATGTGTCATTTTTGTTATGACACTTTCAGAAGTTCCAGTGAGCCTGCATGATATAAATCTTTTTCTTTCCTAAAATCAAATTAGACCAGTTAAAGTAACGGTATGTACTTTGCTATTTGCAATAATGGTGCTCGGGCCCCTTGCATACCACAGCTTTTACCTTCTGCACTCATTGACCTCCTGACAGATTTACATATGAACCTGAGGGCTGAGTCAGTCTGCACCCAAAGAAGAGCAAAATTACACTGTTGCATGATAATAATGATATAAAACTAATAAAGACAAGCAGACAGAGAATATAACATTGTTTATTCATAAAAGATGCTATAATAAAGGAGTAAAGAGTAACCTGTGATTTAACGTTATAGGACTTGGATAAAAGCTCATCAACAATTAAAAAGAGGAAACATTAAATATGTTTTCAGTCGTGGAGCAGTACTCTCCATTTTGGGAAGCTAAACTAAATTTGTTAAGTATTTCACATACTGCAGTAATGCTGCTATCATCTTCTTCCTTTCTGTTCTCCTTATCCCCCCCCCCCCCCTTTATGGCATCTCCTTATTCTTAAATCCTGTCTTCTGCTTATTGCATGCTCACCTGGTCTAACCCAAGGACCCAGAGATGCAGTACTCCACTCCCAGCACAGGGGGGCGCCAGCGGAAAGAGGAATTGCACTATGAAAACACTGAGCTCTATGAGAACATGCCCTCACCCAAGCTAGTCACCAGCTGTCCTCCCAAGCCTTCTTCTTCTACTGCTGCATCATCTTCTGCTTGTCACTACAAAACTCCTGTTTCTAAAATCTCCTCTAAGTTCCTCTCTGCTGATTCTAAAACTAAAGACTCCGCTCAGGTGACTAACACTGCTGCATAACCTTCATGTTTCTTTTTGCATTTCTGCATATTAACTGTCTAACAGTTCAGGGTTTGTTTTAACCTCCTCTTAACTTTTAGTGTTTTTAATTCTCCTTCGCTGTTTGTTTACTTTATGTATTTAACTGAACTGGAGTTTGTTTGCTGATTTTCTTCCTGTGTCATTATGAACACCAAACAACAAAAGTAGAGATGATGCCTGTCTCCTGAAGCCGAAAAGGAAACTGTCTCCTGTGATCTGTTAGGATAATAAGGTGCAGTCGTTTAGATATGTCTGATAATGCAAGAGAAGGATTTAAATTCAATTCTGAATTTAAAAGGAAGGAATGAAAAGAAGCTAATATGGGAGAAATGTAGTCTCTCTTTCCAGTCCCAGTTAGTGATTTGGCTGCATTATTCTGGATCAGCTTAGACTTTTTGTGAAACTTTTGGAACAAAGTGATAACTGAATTACAGTAGTCCAGTGTAGGAAAATTAATGAAATAATAAAAGTGTTTGTAACTTTTGTGATATTGAGTGCAATCCAAGTAGAAAACCTGTGGCATAAACAACAGTGACACATTTTTCTTTGAAATGTTTTTTGTTTTTTATTTTTATGGAAGAGCATGTTGGTACAGTTTTGTATGTGTATAGCTTATATGCATTGCTAACATCTATTTGAAGGGTCATTTGAATTGTGTCTTTCCTGTTTGTTCAGCTAAAGGGAAAGAAGGGAGCAACAACCAATGGGGTGGCATCAAAACAGAAGGCAGAGCCAAAGAACCAGCCAAAGAAGAATGGAGTCATTGCCACAAATGGGACTGCGTCTCTGAGGCGCAACAACTCCAGTAAGTTTTGAGATTTGAAGATACCAACAGGAAGTCATCTTGAATTGAAATATCACCCACCTTTCCCAGTCAGATCTTGCTCTGTAAGGAATAGCAGACAGTGTGTCTGGCTTCTCACCGCTGATTGCTTTCAAGCAAAATTCTGTTCCACAGCAATGTGGAAAATGCAGGATATCTAAATTACAGTTGGTTTAAGTAGAGGGGAGTAAATAACTGAAAGCCTTTAAACCTATCCTACCCTCGAGACAATCCATGTGACACATGTGGGCCAGACTTGAGCCTCCTGCCAACTCCAGGGTAAGAGGCACGATAGCAGAAACAGACCCTAGCTCATTGGAAGAGAGCGAAATGTGGTCGAGTTAATCCTTGTGGTTCAGAAAAATATTTTTTGCCTAATGTGTGAACGAGGAGGGTTGTAACCACTTAGTGTAGCTTGCAATTCCTCCAAATGTCAGAATGGAAACACCAAATGTTTCATGTTGGGTTTAGAGTACCACAGATAAGAGTGCTAAATTTGAAACTATTAGCAGCGGTTTATATGACTGATTCTTCATAATTATTCACAATGAGTGTATTTTTCACGGAAACATAGGCCTGGCAATTAATTCCTGCGGAAGGCACTGAGGTCAATGGGTTTCTAAGCAGTTCATCCCCCCCCCCCCCTCTCTCTCTGCTAGCAAATGACCTCAGTCTCTAGCTTCTAACTTTTTGAAACCCGACTTTTCTTGTGTAGATGGGGACCAGTGTAAGTATGGGAAGAACCGTGTGGAGGCTGATGCCAAGCGACTGCAAGCAAAGGAGGAAGAGATGATGAAGAAGAAGCAGGAAATCAGAAACCACCTGACCCAGCTGAAGAAGGAGAGGAGAGACCTTCGTGCTGCTGTGGAGGCAGCGGCTGGTAAGAGAGAGAGATAGAAACGTGCTTGTCATTAAAAGACGAGTTTAATAAAGTAATATTTCTCCTCTCTCTCACATTAGGCAAACGCTCACATATTTCACTATCAGAGCGCCTGAAGAAGTTGGAAGAAGAGTGCAAACTGAAGGAGGAGGAGCGGGTGAACCTGGAGCTGGAGCTAACTGAGGTGAAAGAGAGCCTGAAGAAAGCCCTTAGCGGAGGTGTCACCCTGGGCCTCACCATCGAGCCGAAAGCTGGCTCCTCTGGCCTCCAGGTGAGTATGAAGTTACTTTATAAGTTTGTGCTGCCACGTTAGTGTACTTGATAGGTTAGTAGCTTGAACCTATTTCGCTGGAACGTTGAAGACAATATGTCTGTGAAGGTTCTCAGTCATCCAGGTCAGGCACGTGCAGAGGGTGGGGCTAGAATGGCTTGAGCACCCGCCCCTTTCCTGATGGGTGCCCAAAGTGCCCTTTTGTTGAGGCAACTTTTTAAAAAAAAAAATTATTATTATTTTTTTTTTTTATGTGTGTGTGCGTGCGGAGTCCTGTCTGTGCCCCTCAACAATAATATTTAACTATTAATCACAGTTTTGCTAAATAAAAGGATCTGGCTTGCATCAGTCACATGATCACATTTAACCAATGATCGCCCTTGACGGCAGAACGCGCTGGTTATGAGCCGGGAACGAGCTCACAAAGAGCACGCGCATTTTTAGCGGTCCGGAGCTGTAGGAGAGACACAAGTTAACTCAGAGACACAGACTGATGCCACAAAACCAGTAAGTAGGTGTACAGCGTACACTGTAGTGTGTAGCACCCAGGAGTATTGGCTTATTACGTACACGTTGGTAAGCTGTCTTGTGGCAACTGACGAACTGAAACAAACGAGCGTGCTGTGTGTGCAACAGCGCGACAAACATTACCTGTCCTTTTATTAACTGCACAAGTAGTGCTGGTCATAGCTGCTGGCTACCTGTGTAAGGCTGTCATGGGTCTGTAGCTCTGTCACCGTTTTAGGGAACATATTTAGTTTTAAAGTAAGTTTCCGGGCTTTTCCTGCCTTTCTGGAGGGATTATATTTCACTAAAAAACGATCTAATATGCATGTCCACATAATAATTATTATAATTATAATATATTTAAAAACACAAGCTGTATTTTAAAGAACATACATTAAGAAGCAGATTATATCAGATTTATATTTTAAATAAGACAAAATTTGGATTTTACAGTAGTAAAATTATTGTATCTCTACAGTTTTAAAAATGTAATAAGCTTTGCCCCTGCACAGAGTGGATAGTGAAACAAATGGAATCATCATAATGACATTATTTCATATTTATTACTTCCCCCTCCTCATTGCTTTATTATTGTAGCTCTAGTAATAAATAATAATGTAAGGATTCTGGATCAGCACCGTGATGCCCATAGTATATACAGTATTCTGAAGAAGGTCTAAAATGTCACTGTGTGTGCGTGCATGTGTGTGTTTTATGTATATGGATTTTCTAAAAAAAATATTACTCATGATATAACATTGTCCAGACATGGCTGGTAAGGACATGAGGAGGAAACAGCAGGAGCTGTGTGAGGCTACTAAAGGCAGGGCTATAACATTTTTCTGTCATCATTTTATTATAGATTAAGTGCTGGAGTTGTTAGGTGTGGATAATTAGATTATAGTTTATTGCAACAGCAAGTTGTGCCTTGTTCTCACATAGCAAGTGGAGAGTGATATATGAAATGATGGGATGGAAGGAAGAAGAGAAGCAAAGAGTGATTCACAGGCAGAGCCTAAATTATTTCTCACAGTTTTTGTTGCCTTATGGTTCCAAGCGCTGTCACCAATCTTTGCATTTTGTTATTATCTCATGACACTTGTTTAATCAGCTACCATCTCTCCTATGGACTCTTTAATGTCTACAGTCTCAGATCAACACAGCCCTGCCCTTCCCATATTAGATTCTTGATGAATGTGTGTTGTTGTTATTCAGCCTGGTTCAATGTGCCCCTTTTTAACTTTGAGCACCCGCCCCTTTAAACCTCTCTGCACGGCCCTGATCCAGGTCATCGTAGTCAAAGGAGCTTGCAAAGAAAAGCGTCTGGACTTCTTTAAGTTACTTGAAGACGTTTCACCTCTCATCCGAGAAGAAGCTCCGGCAGCCTCGCCTCTGTCAGTGCGCCCCAGGGTGGCTGTGGCTACAATGTAGCTTGCCATCACCAGTATGTGAATGTGTGTGTGAATGGGTGGATGACTGGATATGTAAAGCGCTTTGGGGTCCTTAGGGACTAGTAAAAGCGCTATATAAATACAGGCCATTTACCATTAGCGTGTTTTGCATATTAAGTTTGCTTAACACCTGGCTCTGCCAGGAGCCTGCATATATACCATCATGGCCTGGAAAACAAGATCTGGAAGTGAAATCAAACTTCACACTTGTAAACAATTGTATCATAAGAGCAATAAGCATTCAACATCAGCAAGACAAGTGTCATGTGCAGGTTTTCTCAAATCAGTAAACTACAACTATTACCATAATTCGCCTCAGACATTGATCATCCCATGTACTCAGTCAACATTAATGTAATCGGTGACTTCCCTTAAGCAAAGTCACTCCACTCATATATTACTAGGAGCTCAATAGTGGCCAGCTAATGAGCCCCATACTAAACTATTCCATAAACACTGCATCTCTTATTTGTTTTTCTCTTAGAAAAAACAAACATTAGCAACACACATTGACCATCGGTGGTCAGGCACAGGTCGACAGGTTCCAGAGGTGCCATAAAAACACCATAAAGTTAGCCATCCATAGCTGTGGAAAGAATGTTATTCACATCACCAAAGTAACCTTCACATTTTCCCAAAAACACAGTGTAACAGCATCACAAACTCATAACCTGTAAACACAGTTTCTTCACACATAAACCCAAAAATTCTGTAGTAAAAAAAACATTAACTAGTCCTCTTATAAATCATATGATCAAACACATGAAGAACTGTAATGCTGTAGAAAAGAAAATGCAAATGTTAGCGCTGCGCAGGCGTATGCATACTTTCTCACAGTGATCTCTGTGAGCAACACAAGGTAGTGAATAACACCCCTGGTAGATGCACAGACACAGAAAATGGCATTTAAAAGGTAAAACCATCACGCAACCTCGAATGTTGCTGTCAGCCTTCTGCTCCTGTAAAAAGAAACACACATACACTGCACCTTTGTCAGGTGGGGGTTAACTTCGCACAGTCGTGTTACATCAGTAAAGTCTTGTCAGCTTTTACCAGTCAGTCAGTTTTTTTCTCTTTCACTCATTCATTCATACATTCTTTCTTTCTTTGCTGATAGTGGAATCGATCGTCGCATTTAGTTTCCACTCTTAGCAAAATGACGTCATTTCAAAAAGAAAAAGAAGAACTTTAGCTCGGATTACATCGCTGAATCCTTTTTGGGCAGGGACTCTCATTTTCTAATTGCATCTCCCAATTTACTATATTAACAACTAAATTAGTTGTACTCACAGTACTCATGTTTCCTTCATATTTTTGTCTTGTATAGTCACCAGCAATGCTGCGACGGACACACGAGTCTTCTCCATTCTCCAGCTGTGACACCAGTGACACCGAGTCCTGCTCGCTGCCGGTCAACAGCGCCTCACTGCTCTACCGGCAGCAGGGCAACCAGAAGCCCTCAGCAGTCCGGGGACATGTCCTCAGGAAGGCTAAGGTCAGAGGTCACGCTACACAACGCGACTGGCACCAGTCTTTCTCTGAGAATATGATGTGCCTTTAACTTTACATCTCTGACTAGCTCTGTCTTTTGCAAAACTTCAAACTATGCTGGGACCTTTTTGGAAGCACATTGTTTGATCCATTGTTTGGTGTGGACAGGGTCTTTTGTTTTTGAAATCTGGTTTTATTGTCTTTGACTTCCCTGTTTTGTGTGATGTGGCTCCAACAGTAGGCTGAGTATTTTAAGCAATCAACTTCTTGGAACCTTCTGAAAGGCTCTGATACATCTAAAAGATGCATTCCTCGACTTAAGATCGACATATTTAAATATGAATGTAACGTTAGTATCCCCATTCTTTTAGTCATATGTAATATATGTAATTTTAATTACATTTGTCTTGAACCTGTGTGGTAGCAGTGGAAACAGTGTGAGTTAGCTCATAACAACTTGCATAAGAATGATCGGGTCAGCAGCGTTATGGTTCAGGATTCCTGCAGTGCAGAGAACA
This sequence comes from Rhamphochromis longiceps, assembly GCF_057381845.1. NCBI lineage: Eukaryota > Metazoa > Chordata > Actinopteri > Cichliformes > Cichlidae > Rhamphochromis > Rhamphochromis longiceps. Next base: position 64,359,970 of record NC_140559.1, on the reverse strand, counting down.
GCTGTGTGTGTGTGTGTGTGTGTCAAGGTCCACAGAGGAGTTCCACCAACTAGATAACCAGTGAGGCTAATAAAGATGGTTAATAAAGTTTGTATTTCACTGCATGCTACAGTGAACTACAAGCGAGTTTAAGTACTCCACAAACACGTACACAAGTGTGATGTAGTTGCTCATTTGATTTGGTACTGACTAGCAATGAAAAATGCATTGAGGTAGTAAACAAATGAGAGAATCCCAGTAAATGCAAATACTTGCAATCTGTGTACAAGTATGCAAACCAAATCTTTGTGTTTGTTTGCAGGAATGGGAACAGAAGACCGGCACATAAACCCATCACATACACCCTTGCATCAGTCTTCCTCCAATCTCTTTTTTTGAAATTGTGTATATATTTATTTAAAAAACAAAAAACAAAACCTGTTCATACCGTCAGAAGGTGTGCTGAGGAGGATACATGCATAGCATTCACATGTACTAAAACACATGCCTAGTTTGAGTATACGATAAGTACCACAACATAAACTTTTATACTATTGAGCATGTTCAGTGTACTTGGTTGTGCAACTTGTGTTTTCCGCTTTGACATCTTTTCAAGCAAACACCTGTCTTTATTTTTCCTCTCAAAATGTGTTCCAGCCATTTGAAGTTAAAAAGGTCCAAGGTCAAAACCAAGTATTTATTTGTAAATGTTAAAGGAAATACTAGCTTCCCTGTGTTTATTTATGTTGACGTATTTAAAGTATTTTCGTAGAGTCTGTGGCTTTGCTCACACTCCATTTTCCCACAACATAATTGGTCATCAGTCATGATGCCTCTGTTGTAGTAACGATAATTGTAACACACACCAGCCTGGCAACAATGTAGCTCCTCTCTCATTGATGTTTGAAGAAGTACAAATACAATTGTCCCAACTGTCAGAAACACCGACTCATGGCTAGCAGAAGATTTTGTTAATTGTGTTAAGTGTTTTCACACACAGATCATGATGAATCACACTTGAAGTGTGTTTTAATATGAATGTCCATATTTTATATCTGTGACTTTATTGCTATGGGTAATCCAATGGTAAGTTTGTGTTGGTTTGGTAAGATCCTTGTTTATTCTGTTTGTTTCAGCTTTTCTTTTTGCATTAAAACAACCATGACTGAATACAGACGTGTGGTCTGGACAACTTCCAGAGATGTCTTTTTCTGCCAGTTTAGAGAAGTTTATGAACAGAAAGCTGACCATCTAACTGAAAGTAGATTAGATGCTGAGTCAAATATAAATATAACCTGTTAAATTCACATATTCGATTTCACATATAAGATTTTTTTTTTTTTTTTTTTAATATATGTGGTGAAATATGTGAACATTGTTAATATAAAGAGTAGGCGGGGCAGAAAAGACAGGAAAGGTGTAACACTTAAAGAACAACAGGATGCCTTACAGTTAGATTAGATTGTTATAGCCAACCATGTTACTAAGTGAAATTAGTGTGCATGGCATGGGAAGCTCGCTCATTCTGTGAAGGCACCATTAATGATGTAAACAAGTTTAGGAACAACATACAGTCAGGTGACATTTTTTAAGAGTACCTGCCAGCAGTCCAGACTCTCACTCACTGGTGAAAGTTAAAATTGAAAATATGACAAATTAGACCAGTTTATCAAGAAAGGCCAAACTGGTGACAGACCCAAATAAAATACATATTATACAGCCTATATGTTTATTAAAATGTTTCTAATTAAGGCCTCACTAAGAGCATCATCATCCATGCTTTGTAATAGTTGTATTGTTAATGGAGAACTTGCGCTTCTTTCTGTGTGTGTGTGCTTGTGTTGCTCAGAGATGTCTTCATGGCACATTGCAAATCCTTCAACATTACACTGACTAAAAGGGGGGCACTTGTAAACTCACACTGCTGTGTGTTCTGCTCAATCAAAGACTGTGAGTTTGATTTCCACACTGTTAAACACACATACATTCATCAGTGTCACACTGATAATGGTGTTTCTTTTCTGTTGTTGTTGTTTTTGGACGATGTTTCACTGCCTAAGCTTTGCTACTATGTATATAAGGCTAATTTACTTTATGGGGAGTGTTGACAGATGTAGTGAAAGCATGCACTCAGTTTGGAACTCATTGAACACACAGACACTCACTGGTTCGTGGTGATGTAAATATTTCCTGTCTCCTGCCTGCCGGAATGATATCCCGAAGGTTTTACAAGCATGTTAGCTTAAAGATGGGACAAGAGATGGTGGTCAGCAAGTGTTGACCTGCAACAAAAAAGGATGTCTGATGTCAGTAAATGTGAACCTGCTGTACATAGCTTGGTAAATGTAGTACTGTAGAAGGGCGGGAGGGCTTTGAATTTTTTTTCTTTTTTCTTTTGCACCATATACATTTTCTCTTGTTTTATATCACAGACAGTCTCCAACTCGGGGACAGGCACACTTGTACATAAATTAATAAACCTCCGAACAAACCGGCCTCGGACTTTGTGCCTTATTGTTGGTTCTTTTCAAAAGTAATGTAATGTAATGCAATGTAATGACCACAGAACAGTTTTCCAATCGTTTTAAATGAGCTTTGGCCCAGGGCAAATGGCAGTGTTTCCAGACCTATTCACATCTGGCTTCTTCTTTAAATGTTAGAACTTTAACCTGAATTTGTAGATAGATCTAGATATAAACTTTTCATAGACATTGGAAGGAACACTTCCAGAAATCAGTGTTCTGCAGGTTATGCACATCCAATACTCAGAATCCATCATCATTCCTAGCATTAAAAGTGTAAGAGGTTAGAACTTTTCTAGTGACAGAGTCAGAGTTGGAAATTTTCTTTAAATTTGTCAGTAGAGTTTCACTTTAGTCATGTGTATGGTAGAGCTAGTCTATAGAGCTTCATCAGGACAGAGTAGATTTCACGGTTCTACAATTCTCATGTCAGAAGAAGCTTTTATGTTGTTCTTTGATGGTCAGTGTACGTTCACAATTATTTTAATTTTGTTGACACAGACAAAAGCAGAAATTTTCTCAATGTATATTTTGCAAAAATGGAAGTTTTTTTCTTCCAATTTTTGTTTTTTGATTAATTCAAGCCATCAAACCCAGCAAGATTTAGATAGTTTGTGTGTAGCTGACTGACAATAATGAATCCATTTAGAAAATAATTGTACTTTTTAATAGTGAGAACGTAGTGATGGATGTTTACTGATTAGTGGATGACTGGAATGTATAGTGTATGATTGTAATTTACAAAATATAACCAGAGGTGATGTGATGCTTGTGTGATTTTTTTTTAACTGGACCCTACAGTAGGATGAGTACCCTAAGTTCACCAACCTTTTGATGGCTAGGTGTGCAGTTCCTGCTTTAAATGCATTCACTTTTTACATTCAGAAATTTAAATCAAGAGGCAAGAAATGTTTGCACACACTTATGAACTTAAATCAATAAGTGTATTGATGTATGCTCAATCATCCAGGTAAGGAAATCTTAAAAAGTTGATTCTGTTCATCAAGTCTTATCTTTTTTTAGTGGGAGAAACATTTTGTCACTCATCCAAAAAAGGTACATAAGATGAATAGAATAAACTTTTGCCGGTTAGAATAATAGTGTCACTGCCCTCTGCTAAGACTGGAGATAATATAAGGAATGAGAGAATTGACAGCTATTGTGTTATTTCGCCCTGTCATCGTTCTTTTAACTCTAAGTATCATAAAGTAATGTGGTGACATGTGGAAGGATGTGTTTCCAGACAGCATTTTAGGCACGAGTTAGGCTGTAGGTTGCAGGCACTGATCTCACATTGTGTAAGTGTAGCTGGTTCTAATAGTCTGAGCTGCTTGAAGCTTTATTCGTGAAGAGCACATTAACTTACAAAAACCATTGCTAGCTAGTTCAGCTGGGTAATATTTTCTTAGAACAGCGGGGCTACATGCGGTGATGCTAGAATTAGCCATGGTATCAAACTACCTTCAACAGGTGGTCAAGCTGAGTCCACAGGCGCACTACGTTTCCCCGGAGAGCTCCTTCATTCTTCATATATCCGTGTCGGGCAAGAGTGTAAAGCCCGCGGCTGAATGGCCTTTGTTCAAGCACTCAATCATGCGCGTGAAGGAAACGCGGGGAGCGAAAGAGGGAAAAGAGAGTGAGAGAGTGTGTCATGGGTAGAGAGGACGACCGGGAGCAGCGTTCTAACGGGCTACAGGCTATGCAGTGTGCAGTACTGTTATTAAAGCCTCATCTCTTCAGTACTCTCCGGTGCCTCGGCTGATTTCTGTCTGCCTCACTACTCCACAAAAGTGAAGGGAGTTAACCCCGAAGGAGGACAAACTTCGGCCCTGGAGGAAGCATCTCCCCTCGTGTCTCCCGACCACGGTCAGGGGACTGACGGCGAGGAATGGTTAACACTGGGTTTACGCTGTAGGTCAATGAAGGACTGGTTAGGCAAGTTTTCATGAACTGTTGATCAGATTTCAAGAAACAAACAGTGTATTCAGATCAATCTAAATCTCTGTTGCAGACTAAAACTGCAATTGAATTCTAAACCCATATCAGTGGAGTATTTGCTTTTTCTTTTAGGCATAAAAAACATCCACGACCAAAGCAAGAAAATGTATATAAAAACCTGCTTTTGAAAAATACAGTAAATACAGCAAAGAGCTCCTCTTGTTTGTGTTTTTATTTTGAAAAGGCTGTTACATTCCATCTCTGCACAAAAATGCTTTCAGTTTCCAAACTAAAGCGCCCTACAGCGGAATTGAAACATACAGAGCTGCTCCCTGTCGAACTTCAGGCAAAAGTAAAACGAAAACTTTAGATTTCAACAAGCATTTGGTATCAACTCTCGCTTCTGAACTACATGGAGACACACCCTGAAAGCAGAATTAGGGGTATCACCGCACACACTGGAGTGTAAACAAGTGGAAATCCTCAACTTGCCCCTTAAAAAATTACAATGACTAAAATTTAGGAATACGCGAGATCGGGCACACTCGGAAAGCGTCAACTTTGCATTTTGGGAAACACGATATCTGATCTTCTTTCGAAATTGGTCCCCGAAAAATCAATTATTCAAATTAAAGTATTTCTAAATATATTTATCCGTTCAGGTAGTACCGTGATGAAGAAGGTGGTGGAACTGGAGCAGGATGAATAGGATGAATAGGCACTGTTATAGGTTGGCTGTTCCTCAGCAACCTCCGTGTGATCTACACCCAAAAAAGGGGAGAAAAAAGGTGAAGTTCAAACCCTGCAGAAAGCTTAGACACCAACAAACCACATTTTATCCTAGAAGTGCAAAATATTTTCCTGCATGTACGTGCGACTCCTGACTTCCTTTCACCATAGACAGTCACAGGACAGGGCAATATCACAGGACAGGGCAATATCACACCCCAGGCCTCTGCAGCGTGCTGTAACAGAAGAGAAGTTATCTTGCGATGAGCAACTGCGTTCCAGTGGACTCTGTCCTTCATTCGATGGTGCAGTGAGAATCTGAACTGGAAATGGAGGTCCAACACATCCATCCCATAGACATCGGCCAGAGTTCCACTGTAGAAGTTGGCTTCAATCACATCGTAGCGCAACTGGGGTGCCTTGTGCTCAATCTGAGGCAAATAAGGGGCTTTAAGGCTCAAAACAGAAGATGGTAAAATAAAAAAAATTAAATAATTTTTAAATAATTTAATAATTTAATAATTTTTTAAATACTTAATTTATAAAGTAAGTATTTAAAAAAAACTCAAAAAAAAACTACAGATCGCACCATAATATATTTATTAAAATTTATAAAAGAAATTTAGGCATCCCCACTTTGACACAGTAGCATCTGCTGTAATAGTTACACCTCTGATGAAGTCTCAAAAGCTTTATTTTGATACCAAGATTGCAATTACAACTCTGAATAAACAAAGAAATACTGACATATCCAATATACTATTAATTTTGGGCATGTCATTTCAAATAGAAATGACCCTTGGGGTTTCAGATGTTAATGCTATTCGATTTCTGCTGTTACTCAGCCTCTAAAAGCACTTGGCTGAGAGGACAGTGGCATCACATTATCCACTACAGGCACATGGCTTATGCAAATTTTCTAGATCAGCTTTCCCCAGATGACAAGAGACTTTTGACATGCAATGTGTTTAACACGATCAGATTAGTGTTAAATCATAATATAAATGGGACTTGCTAACGGACCTCAGGCACCAGGAAACCGCCTTTGATCCTCTCTCCTAAGGGCATGGTGAGGTTCCACACAACCAGCGTTTCCTCTGGCAGAGCCTCACGCAGCTCGTCGAAGAACCTATGAAGGTTCTCCTTGTAGTCATCAACCCAGCTGCAACTGTATCTAGAACACCCAGTGCAGACATAAACAGGAAGAACAAAAATCACTACAGTGGGAGGAATTCAATTGGGAAAACAAAACGTTGTGCTATGATTCTTCTGAACTGATAGATGCACACAAAAAACTCCATCACTCTCACTTCTGACTCATCTCACATTATCTCTTTAATGAAATCAAATCAACAGCCTTATTAATAGTTACGCAATATACTCACCTTGAAATATCCCAAACACAGGAGTTAACAAAAACCACATCTGGTTTCAAACCATGGCGGAAGTCCTCCAGGATGCTCTTCATGTAGCGAGAATAGATACGCGTCACTAAGTAAAAACGGACCAGATGGTGGGCGGACTGAAACTGTCGAACTTCCTTGTACTCTGTGCCGTTGTGCATTTGACCCAGACAGCCCCCTTCCACCAGGCAGTCCTGTTCGAAGCTCATCTCACCCTAAAGAAGAAGTGTGAGGACAACACAAACGAGGAGGTGAACAGATATAAAGCACGTCATTCAAATACACCCATTTTTTTACATTACAATTTAAATGACACCAGTGGCATGATTACAAACTTTATATTGCATAAGTTAGCTGAGGTTTTAACTGGTAGCATGCACATGGTTATACACCCTGCACGCTTTTTTGTATCAGTGTATAAAACTGGTAAATTTTAGCCCTTGCCTTGCTCCGCAGTTGTCTCAAGGAAAGATATTTCTCTTTTTGTACCAGCAGAACAAGATCCTTGTACACTGCCCGCTGAACTGAGGAAGAAATAAAATGATAGATTAGAAGTAGTCCCCATAGATTAGTACATTACATTATACAGATTCGATAGTAGTCCTTTCATTGGGCACACCTTTCCAAGTGCACTTTAATATTTAATTCATCACTTAGCAGAAAATGGGCTGGTTTTAGCATTTTAGAAATTGCTGATAAACTGAACTTGATTACTACCATCTATTTGAGCCAGAGAATGGTTTAGAAAGGGAAAAATATATACAAGACTTCTGGATAAAAATGTCTTGATGACAGCAGTTGACACTGGGGCACAGGATACATTGAATAAGGTCAGAATTTAGGGCTTAGAACATTGAGTTTTCATAGGGTTAACAACATGAAAACATGGATCCATCCTGGATTGGGTGAACAATTTAACCTGGTTGTGGCAAAACACTCATCTGGGGTAATTTTAGTGCTGCCCCATTAAATTACACATATTTGCAAATACACTGCAACATACCTGAGTGTAGTTACTGACCATGTTCATCCCTATGATCACAGTGAACAGATATGGTTACCACACTCTTGTATAATAAAGATGCCACACACAAATCTGCGTGTCTGATGCCATTATTTGAACTTGAACAAATGTCATGAAGAACTAGCCTATGTTATTTATGAAGGTAAACGGGTATCAATTCCAGCACAACCAAACTGAACCTAATGAAGTGGATGTGAACGGTACATACAGTTTATTCACAAAACAGTCAACGTTGGGCAAACAAGAACACCTTAAGTATAAATGCACAAGATAATGTAAATACCGATTCATTAATTTTGTCAGCCAGCTACTCACTGGAGTCTCCCAACACCACCATGAACTTGTTATGGAGCAGCTGGCTGGCCTGCAGGTGGCTCACACTCTTCATGATCTCCCGCTGTTAAATTACAAAGTCAAACACTGTTGCGTCTTTCTATGGGCTCAAATTGCGGTCATAAATACTTTCCACTAAAAATGCCTAAATGTGTAAACTCAAAGGTTGTGGTAGTTTTTCCAGATGAGATATTGACCGGACATCAGAGTTTCTCTACCATACTTCCAAGCTTCTCGCAATAACATTAGCTTACTAATGACCAACAGTGGTTAAAAAATAAATAAAATAGCTGGCTATTTTTCTGTTGGCTTAAAATCACTTATGTAATAAACACTTACCATTTTTGAGTTTAGATGCAAACTGTACCACTAATTCCAGCCCCTTGTAAATGCTATATGTGTTGGTGTTCAGTGTTATTTTTCAACCAGCTTAGCTAGCGTTTAGCTAGCGTTAGCCAAATTTCCTCTGAAGTGGCTCTTGCGCCACTAAGTTTTTAGTTTCAAGACCCGAAGTTGCGACAGCCTCCTCAACCACTTAGTGTTTTAAAAGTTTAAAGTTGGTGTGAATTTAAAAAAAAAAATATTACAAATATTTCACTCCGGAGTTTCAAGCACACCCCCAAACTGCAGGTGTCGCCAATTAAATGGTGCTTTTAACGACTGTGCACTACCTTAATGGGTCGACACTAATTTTAAAATAAAAAAGAAATTACTTAATAAATTTTTAAAAAAATTAATTTAATATTAGAGAGATATTAGATGCTTTTAAAAAAAAGATTTTTAAAAATTAACAATATGAATTGGTTTTTTTTTTTTTTTTTTTTTTAAATATACGTGCACATATGGAATTACAACCACGCCTCTTCTTGTGCCTGTTAAACCATTTCCTACTTCAAAAACAATGCCTTTACTGTGATAACACTAGCTGGCCCAAGGTTTTATGTGAGTGAAGTTGCCCCCCCCCCCCTTCTTCAAATCCAACAAAAGTGGTATCAAACGTTTGTGCTACATTTGTGCTGGTTTGTGCTGCAGAAATTTTTGTTTGTGCCGCTATTATTTTAAAGATATTAACAAAAATTTCTAGAGGTCAACCAGCCCCCCCATATTAATGGAATCAAACAAAATTGATGTCAAACGTTTGTGCTGGTTTGTGCTGCAAAAATGCTTGTTTGTGCTGCTAACATTTTAAAATTTTTAATAAAATAACGTCTTGATGCGTGCTTAATCATCCAGGTAAGTAAATCCCAAAAGGTTGATTCTGTTCATCAGGACATTTTCAGTTGGAGAAACGTTTCGTCACTCATCCAAGTGACGAAATACTGCGTTTTAACAACAACTACTGAGATTTGCTTGAAATACTATGATTTAGAAGAAATACAATGACTCCATACAAATACGATGCTTTGGCACAAATACTATGATTTGGCACAAGTACTATCATTTAGTACAAATACTATGATTGGGCAGAAGTACTATGTTTCAGTACAAATACTATGATTTGGCAGGAATACTCTGGTTTAGCAGAAATACTCTGATTTAGCAGCAGTACTATCTTTTGGTAGAAATTCCTGCTAAAAGGTACTATTTCTGCGTTTTAGCAGAAATACTGTAATTTGGCATAAATACTATAATTTGGGGTAAATACTATGATTTGGCACGTATAATATATTCAGCACATATATTATAAAATAACAGAAATATTATGATTTGGCCCCAAAACCATGATTTTGCACAAATACCATGATTTTTGCAAAAATACTATGATTTAGCAGAAATACTATGATTTAGCAGAAGTACTAAGATGTAGTAGAAGTACTTTGCTTTAGCAGAAATACTATGATTGAGGAGTAATACTTAAACATAGGAGAAATATTGATACACAGACACACATACACAGACAGTAAAGGGAACAGGAGCTGTTGAGAGTCTGGGCTTGGTATATGTAGGTCAGTTAAATTAGCTGCACCTGCTGTAGTCAGCCCTTACACACACAGACACAGAGAGAGGTGTGTTTTCTTCAGTGTATTTCTGACATTCAGGATTCCCCTTGAACAAATGGCCATAATTTCCTAACCGTAGAGACTAGAACGTTCATTCAGACATCGTTTTGTTCAGAAGAGATGGGGGAAATCTTCAGGTCTTCATAATTCAGAGATAAAATATAAATTATTAAAGATATATGACTTGTAATACACTGTAACTGAGTAGAGGCGAAGCAAAAACTGCCTTGACTTGCCCTCAAACAACCTTTGGTAACTCTAAATCTATATGGAGCATCAAAATCGTTCTTTCACCGTAAGAAACAGCAGGCTTTGGTGAACAGTCATGGAAATTTTCAGGGCTCTGTGGAAATCCATCAAAAAGATATGATGAGAGAAAAAAGTCCCTCATTTCCAGAGTTTGAAATCTGAAGAAATCTGAGCGAGGGACAAATTTCCTACCCTCAAACAAGTCTAACTCATCTCAGAACGGTAATAGGTGAGAAAATAATTCTTGAATTGTGAGCATCAGGAGTGTCTGAAGATATATCGGGACAAGCCTCATGTCTTAATTTCGCTTCGTTAAGGAGATATGACAATTTGAAAATGCCTCTCATTAGAGAAATCCAGCGGTGATTTTGAATAAACTCTCCATTGACTTTCAATGGAGAGTTTTGAGACTTATTGTTGCTCTGAGGAGATTTGCAAAAAATCTGTAACTCCCACAACAATGATAGTGACATTTCCTGAAAGCCAGCAAAAATACCTACGTTTTGATGTATAATTTGTGGAAGTTGAGTGGAAATTGAGCGAGTAGCAAGAAGTTGTTTGGACATGAAGAGAAAATCTGCTGAAAAAAGCTGAAAAAGTTGAAACCCGTTTTCAAAAATACCCGTGTACGTGTGGACGTAGCCTCAGTCTCTGACTGGAAGCGCTAATTCGTCATTCGGCTTTTGTCAGACTAAAGTAACTGTTAAAACTGTTTGAAAAGCTAAGCTATACAACAAGGAGAGATTGAGAATTTCCTTTTAGTTCTCAGTTTATTTGATATTGACAAAAGTTAGTCAGTTTTGTCTGTTCTTCTGTAAAACAAACTAAGATTTATTTTTAGAATTAATATTTTGTTTCTAAGTGGAATTGACAATTTAGTCTGTTTCGTTTGTTCTATTTTGAAACTTAAACGCTTTAGCGGCTGCCTTTTGTGTAGTTTGCAATATTTGCCTTTATTTATCTGAAAAAGTCTCATGTTCCTTAAGTACATCTACCCTGTTGAACTTATTATGGGAAATAAATATTTAAATAAAAACAAGCTGCTGATTATTTCACATTTTACTTGTGAGCAACGGCACATTTAAATCTTACAAATATAGTTATTTGGCTTATATCGTGATAGATATCGTTATCGCCTGAAATGAAAAAAACATATCGTGATATGAAAAAATCTTATATCGCCCAGCTCTACTTAAAGCCAGCAAAAATACCTACGTTTTGATGTATAATTTGTGGAAGTTGAGTGGAAATTGAGTGAGTAGCAAGGAGTTGTTCAGACATGAAGAGAAAATTCAGAACGGATGAGTGTGCACTGGGAGTTAATTGCATAGCAACCATAGCAACGCATGTATTTTCTGAAAAATCACAAAGTTGCAACTGAAAACTTAAAGAGTCATTACATGAAAACGGTAACAGATATGAAAAAGCTGAATCACACAGGAATAGCCCAATCATTTGAGAACATTTTAAAGTTTGAATGGAGTTTCTAGGTCAAAGTATGAGGCAGTAGTTAAGTTTCAAAGACAAGAAAGTTTTAGCAGAATTGTGGAAGTTTCCCATTCATTTCAATGGGACAAATTAAAGGAAAAAAGTGTAATATTTTAAATAGTATAATAGCAATAAACACCAAAAGATATAGCTGGAATTAGCAGAAAGAGCAGAACAGTTTAGAGTTTGAACGGAGAAAATCGGCTGAAAACTGAGGGAGTAGTTAAGTGCCGAAAAACGCGGAGCAACTATAAGAATAAAGTTTAAAGAGAAACAGGATCTCAATAGTGTGTGTAGCGAACCCCCCCGAATGAAGGATGACACTTTACTGATGACGTTTTGAAGGTTTAATGGCAGTAAACCATCAATCTCACCGTAAGAGCTGGGGATGTATACACAGAAACAGCGTGTAAGCAAAATAATCCACACTCTTACAATCGTAAACCTTATAACATGAAGTTCGTTTCAACGTAACATTTAACAAATGTAGCGACTGTCACAAAAACATCTAAACGTCTCCTTATTTACATCATAACCATACCTTGTGCCTCTATCAAGGGGGCTGCTAATGACAAAAGAAATCACCATAGGCTCCGTTAAGCCATCACTTTTCTAAACTCCCGCGACTGCTGCTGAAAACTGCGCCAAAAACTGTTTTACAGGAAATCGTCCCATCAAAATAAAAGCTTCTACACACGGACAGGAAGTTGGTAGTAGAAAACAGGAATGAGTGCCAAAATAAGGTGCAAAGAAAGGCATTCAGGGTTATTTACACTCCCACCAAAATTACGAATAATTGGTTTACATAAGAACCAAAATGAATAATTTTCCCAAACAAAATAACCCATGTAGGAGTTACCTTAGGAACTTTCTAACAACAATACAAGTTTTTGTACTGGACGCTCAACAACTGATAGTTTAGTAGAGCGTTGACCTTTATTATTGAGTCTCTTTTCTCCAAGTGAGATCTTTACCCTTCGCACAAGTCCATCTTTTCCACTGACAGTCTCTACAACTCTTGCAAGTCTCCATTCCCCTCTGGGTGCCAGTTCATCCATTTCCAACACAACATCACCTACTTTTAGATTCCTCTTTGGTGAGTGCCACTTTTGCCTTGAAATGATGTTGTGAATGTATTCTCGTCTCCAGCGGCTCCAGAACTGCTCTGCAAGGAACTGCACGCGGCGCCACCTCTTCTTGCTGTACAGGTCCTCATTTGAAAAGGCACCAGGTGGGGGCAACGGTGCATTGGATTTCATGTGCAGCAGATGATTGGGCGTGAGCGGTTCCAGGCTGTTGGGGCTATTCAAGTTATCTATAGTCAAGGGTCTGCTATTGACTATAGCCATGGCTTCGTAGAATAACGTCCGTAATGAAGCATCATTGAGTCTGTCGTGAGCCAGTGACAGAGTGGTATTCAGCACACTTCTGACAGTCTTTATCTGACGTTCCCACACTCCCCCTGCATGACTAGCATGGGGTGCGTTCATCACAAAGTCACATTGTTTTTCAGTCAAGTATGTATTTAGTCTCTGAGTGTCTAGCTCATTTAAAGCTGCTTTAAACTCATTCTGAGCACCAACAAAGTTCGTTCCCTGGTCACATTGGATGTGTCGAACTGCACCTCTGATTGAAATGAAACATCTTAATGCATTAATAAATGCATCAGTAGACAAGTCCTCTAAGAACTCAATGTGAATGGCACGAGAACAAAAGCAAGTAAGTAGGAGTCCATACCGTTTGTGTTGTTTTCTTCCCTCAGTTGTCACAAATGGACCAAAACAGTCCATGCCACAGTGTGTGAAGGGAGGAGAGGGCTCTAAGCGATGTGGAGGTAGGTCACTCATCCTCTGACCCTCTGGAGCTTTGCGGAGTCTGCGGCAGATCACACATTGTCGGATGAATGAGGCAACTGTTTTACTCATTCCAGGAATCCAGTAGCCACTGGATCTGATTTCATTTATGGTGAATCCCTTTCCTTGGTGTTTTACTTTGTCATGACAGTGAGATATTATGAGTTTGGCTGTACAATGTTCTTTTGGGATCACGATCGGGTGTTTGAAGGTGTCACTCGTTGCATGCTGGAGTCTCCCTCCCACCTTGAGGAGACCATCTGTATCCATGAAAATGTCCAGTTTAAACAGTTTGTTATGATGTGGGAGCTGTTCTCCTTTCTTCAGCTGTTTTATTTCCTGTTCATACGCTTGACTTTGTACACGTCGAATGATCACAAGTTCAGCATTTTTCTGCTCACTCACTGTAGCTGATGCATTTGACTTGATGTGTCTAGCCCTTCTTATGAGACGTGCTACAGCTTTAATTGCTTTGGACCAGGAGGAGAACTTACTTAGACATTCAGCAAGACTTACAGTGTCTGTGACTTTAGTTAACATTGTCTGTACTTTTCTGACTTCTGGATCTCCTATGGTCAGATCCAGCTCAACAGGTTGTGCTGTGGGCAGTTCATTTTTCCACAAAAAGGAGGGGCCAGTGAACCAGATAGACTTATTTAACTCATTGACAGTTACACCTCTCGAAGCACCGTCAGCTGGATTCAGTTCTGATGGCACGTAAAACCACTGCTGAGGGCTTGTACTTTCCCTGATCCTCTGAACCCTGTTAGCTACAAAGGTGTGGAAACGACGTGCATCATTGTTTATGTAGCCCAGCACCACCTTTGAATCAGTCCAGAAGTACTCCTTTGCACCATAACACAGTTCTTCCCGTAACATGTTGCTGACTGAGACTGAAACTACAGCTGCTGTTAGTTCAAGTCTGGGGATTGTGGTCAGTTTAGTTGGAGAAACTCGAGCCTTTGCTATTACCAGAGAGCAGTGAACTTCACCTTTAGCGTTCTTTGCCCTCAGATAGCTACATTGTCCATAACCACTTGAGCTTGCATCTGAAAAGTGGTGCAACTCTATTTCTTTAGTTTCACCAAAGTTAGCAGGCAGGTAACAGCGAGGTATGTTTAGCTTGTCTAGATTTACAAAGTCACTTTGCCAACTCACCCACCTTGGCTTGAGTGCATTAGGTATGGGGTCGTCCCACCCGACACCATGCTGACACATTTCTTGCAAGATTTTCTTTCCATTCAGCACATATGGCGCTAAAAATCCAAGTGGGTCGTAGATTGACGCAACAGTGGATAGAATACCTCTGCGTGTGGCTGGCTGGACTTTCAGTGTGTTGTCAAATTTGAAACAGTCCTTTTCAATGCTCCACTGGATGCCTAGTGCTCTTTCTTGTGGCATGTCTTTGAATGTCAAGTCTCTTATGTTAATATTTACAGCACACTCTGATGCAGGTATACTTTGCAAAACAGTGTGATTGTTAGAAACAAACTTGTGGAGACGCAGGTTACCTTTGCGGCAGATTTCTCTGGCTTCTTGTGCCAACTGCATTGCTTCTTTCACTGTGTTTGTGCTCGTAACTCCATCGTCGACATAAAAGTCTTTCTCAATGAACTGTGAACCTGCTGGGTGCGAGTGGCAGTGCTCTTTGGCTAAGTACTTCAGTCCATAATTTGCACAGCCTGGAGATGATGACGCACCAAAAAGGTGTACCTTCATTCTGTATGTTTGAGGTTGTGTGCTTGTATCACCGTTTTTCCACCAGAGGAAACGTAGATAGTCCCGGTCCCTCTCACTGACGTGGAACTGGTGGAACATCTTTTCTATATCGCACATTAAGGCAATAGGATGTTGCCGGAATCTCAAGAGAATGCCAGTCAGATTGTTTATTAAGTCTGGCCCTTGGAGGAGATGATCATTGAGACTTGTTCCATTGTGTTTGGCTGAACAGTCAAATACGACACGCAGTTTTGTGGGCTTTTTGGGGTGGTAAATCCCATGATGGGGGATGTACCATTGTTCACCTCGTGTTCCTTCGTTGTGTACTTCTTCCACGTCTCCTCTTTCAATTATGTCATTCATGTATGCAACATAATCATTTTTGTAGTTCTCATCCTTGTTCAACCTTCTCCTTAAGTGTTCCAGTCTGATCTCTGCAAGCCTTTTGTTGTCTGGTAAGTTTGGCCTTTGCTTGAATGGAAGAGGCATCTCACAGTATC
>NC_140559.1:64322461-64344133 GCF_057381845.1 Rhamphochromis longiceps | reverse complement strand
TTTTTTCCTATATGAAGTCATTCTTTTTTGAACAAAACTCAAAACAGAGCCTTATAATCTTTCAGTCATTTCTACCCTCACTTGATTTCCTTTCGCTACTCAGCTCTCACACAGTGGCTCAGTTATGCTCCAATCCCTCCATATTGTGGCCAATCACATGCGAGGATATAGGATAATATCATTATGTGAAAAACAGAGAGGGTGAGAGACGCGACGGACGCGCCTAATCCGAGACCCTTGGTCTCGGATTAGGCGGTCTTGACTACAAGTCTAGCACAACCTCACGTGTCTGAATTTACAGTTATGTTTTGGTATATATCACCTTGTCTTTGTCTTGAAGTGGTCATGTGATTGGCTTACCACGACTACTTTATTCTTCCTCAGTCAAACAGCAGCACTCATGAGATTGTTTTGCCCCCTTAGCTCCAGGTGTTGTGCTAGAAAGTGATCGGGAGGGCGCGCAGCTGCTTAAGGCCTTGTGAATTGTTTCTTGTTTCCTGTTTTATTGTGAAGGTCCGTGTCTCATGTGAGTGAATTCAGTTTTGCTTCCCCTGTCTCCTCTTGTCAATTACTTCCAGCTGTGTTGCCCACCTGTGTGTAATCTCCCTGTGTTCTTCTGTGTGTATTCAACTCGTGTCTACTCATGTACTAGTTGCTGTTCTGTCTGTAAGTCTCCTGTGTATTCTCTGTGTTTTCCCTGCCATCCACCTTCTTATGCATCTGCTCACCTTCCTTCATGTTTGCTGTTTAGTAGTGATGGGTAGCTGAGGCCTTGTGAACCGTTTCAGCACATTCCCCAAACTGTATTGATACTGTGTCGACACAGCGTTGCTGTTTTTCTTCATACTGACACCTGCTGGACCTTAAATGTCACTGCTGGCAACTTTCTTGAGACTCACAACAGACACTGATTCAAATACCTAGCCATACTTGTATACACTCTAAGGTATTGTACTTTCCATGGAATCATTTTATATCTTTTATATTTCAAATTTTATAGACATCTTTAAAATATATTGTGAATGACATTAAGTGAAAATTAAAATAAAAGTATTGTAAATGTAATATTACCCATTTAAATGTAATTGACTCAGAATCTATTATAAATTTTTATTCAGAAAAATAAGTTTATCCAATGTTTTTGCATTCAGTCTATTGCTGTTTTTTTTTTTTTTACACTATTTCCCCATCTGTGCCTGTGAGCTTGAGCTTGGGGTACACAAACTGTAAAGCCAGGTGGAAAAGGTTGGGATAAGATGTTTTGCAGCACGTTAAAGGATAATACTGAACTTGCCTGGAACAGGTGACTGCTCTGATGAAGGCCTAGGCTGTGGCTCAGATGTTGTGTGGGCAATTACTGCAGCACACTCCATTTTCAGGTGCCTCACTACACTTGGAGGAACTACAAAATCCGAGTGTTTTAAATCTTGGGTCTAAAAGTGTTGAGAGGGTCAACACACTTAATGACTCCAGATTAGAAGCAGTGTCTGTGACACGACGCCTAAGTTGGTCATGGAGATGGGTGGCTGCTTGTGTGTGGAGATGTAAAGAGTTCTTCTTTCTCATCATGTAGCCGTGACAGCATCTGATATGTGCTGTTCCAACATGTTGGTACCTCGTTGATAAGTTTGAAGATGGGCCGTCCCATCTGCTGCTGCCCTTGAGCAAGCTTTTCTTTGGCTGTAGTGCTTGATCTGAAGAATGATACGATTTGTCTCTTATGGATGAAAGTTCAGGGATTTGATCACATGATTTTTTGACTAATAAATTGAGTTTGTGTGCAATGCAAACTGAATGTCGAATTTGGAGAGTTCTTGTTGCTGCAGTCATGTTTGGTGCTGCATTGGTAACAAGACACCTTACCTTATTTGTGATCCTCCATCATGCCCGTTTTGAATTGGGCCAAATCGCCTGCAGTGTGACTTTGTGGAAAGTGTTTTACACCCAACACAGATGTACACAGCTGCATATTCTCATTAATGTAGTGACAGGTAAGAGCCAAATAAGCCTCACAGGCACAATACTAAAGGGTTGGCAGTCCTTTATAATAAAATTCAGGACTGCCTGGTTCACAACAGTCTTCCTAGATGCTTGATTTTAAAATGATAAAACACATATTAATAAAAAAAAAAATGATGATAAAGCTGCTCAATGTCTATATAGGCCTACCTCTGTTCATTCTCGGTGTGTTTGTCTCCTCATTTTCATGTTTGGCTCTGTAATGCCTAAACACTGAGGAGGTGCTTTTGTTTGTGTAAGAAAGCAGAACAGATGTGACATTTAACCTGCATAAAATGAAATAAATAATTCACACTGCAAGTCACATTGCTGTTTTTCCTATTCTAATAGGTTACACTGAAACAAAGGCAGACAAACAGTTACATTATTTGCAGTTAAAAGATCGAAATGATCCCACACAGCAGAAACAGAGATTTGTATTTTTTTTAACTTTGCGAGAGTAATTTTGTTTTTTGTTTTTTTGGTGGCGACTCATTCCGTTAACAAATGCAGATGCGGTATCTTTTAAACACAGTTTGGCGCCTTGGCAATGAGTGATACAGCAGCTGTATCGATCACGTGACTTTTTCTTAAAGCGACACACGCACCGATACAGGCATCGCTAGGTGAGCTTGATACATGCGCCGGTGCGTCAGTGTTGCTGGACCCATCACTACTGTTTAGTAGTTTAATTTTTCCCAGCTTAGATTATCTTTAGTTCTGTTTTGCCATTTTTCACCTTGTGCTTTACTTTACAATAAACCACTTTCATCTCAGTGAGTGCCTGCGCGTAGATCCTGATTAATTTTCTCCACACGGCTCATCCCCTTGGCCGTAAAAGGAAATCAGAATGTGCAGAGAATTAGTAAAGATGATAAAAGGGCAACTATGAAGAGTGGAGAAGTGCTTGGTCCAAACGACATACCTGTGGAGGTATGGAGGTGTGTAGGAGAGAGGGCGGTGGACTTTTTAAGCAGGTTGTTTTACTCTAACTTGGGCAGTGAGAGAACGCCTTAGGAATGAGGATGTGTACTGGTGCCAACTTTCAAGGGGAGGAAGAAACTGCTGACGAGGTGCCAAAACATGTGTAGTGTTTGTCTTATCTTCTGATGGTTCTTACTTTATCTTGTAATTAAAATAACTATACTTGGGATGGGCAGGCGGTTGTTTTCATGTGTCTGTTCATTAGAAACAACAATGGTAAAACCATCATCTACCTCCGCTGACTTGTTTATTTCCCCACATAAACATTTCACATTAAGGACGGGTAGAGTTTGGTGTCATTAACATAACAGAGAAAATTGATATTAAATGTGTAGGAGAGATGACCAATTGGAAGTAGCCAGATAAGAAATGGCAGCGGTCCCTGAGGACACCAGTAGGAAGTGGAAATGGCTGGAATTAGACATTTTTGAGTTGAATTAACTGAGTGCAACTGAAGAGAGGACAAACTAGTTCAGGTGCGTGTCAGTAATATCAAGTAAGGTTTGTTATACCTGCATCATTTATATTGTTAAAACTCTAACTTTGATAACAGAGTTAATGGCATATTTCAACTCTGAAGCAAGTTTTCACATTTGATTTTGATTTTAATCCTCTGTAGACCGCTATCTTCAATCATGTTATCATTGTGAGTCTTAACCAAGTGGTGGATTAGCCTCCACGTCTGAAAAGCATAGAGTGGAGTGAAAAACAGAAAAGTCAGTGATGTACTAATGTAGCAAAAATAGGAAACATTAGAACTGTAAATGTTTTCTTCCTTGTCTGCAGATTAACAGTCCACAGGTTGGGTGCTCGCACTCTGATTCGTTCCCTGGAGATGAAGGAGAGAGAGCTCAGAGGACAGCAAGATGGAGGAGTGAAGGAGAAGGTGGTGCAGCTCAGTGTGCAATCAGGAGTGAGCAGTTCTTTCACTGCCTTCATTGCTGCCAACAAAGACAACGGAGAGGCAATCCACGGACCTCTGCACCGCAGACATATTCTACCACCCTGTGAGGTTTGTTTAAAGCAAAAAAAGCAATACTATGAAACTGTTAATAGCAGGATGTCAGAGTCAATAGAGAGGACTCAAAAGAGCAACTTCAAATCAAACTATTTATGTAGTAGGTGTTTCTTTGCCAATGTCTTTTCCCTGCATTAGAAAGTAATAAGCCAAGTGGAAGTACAACACACATCTATGCATTTCTATAAAAACTGACTCTCTCTCTCTCTCTCTCTCTCTCTCTCTCTCTCTCTCTCTCTCTCTCTCTCTCTCTCTCTCCTTAAAGGATGGCTGTCCATTCTTCCTGTAAAAGGCGTGAATATAAACCTGAATGAATGGGAGTAGAAACTGTGTGTGTGCGCATGAAGACATGCTTGTGTCACTGAGATTTAACAGATTTTTGTACGTTCACGTAGCCAAGTGATAATCATATTTAATAATCATTGAATAGTAATAATGTTATTGAACAGGTTAAACATTTAGATATTACAAAAAGTTGCAAAAAAATAATACACACAGCTGTGAAGTCAGCTGCACATGAATAACATTAGTACAATGACAACTTTAATCAGAGTGAGTTCAGAAGATCCAAAAGTGAGACACTAAAAACAAGCTAATGAAAGCAAAAAGTGACTTTGAAAAATTTATTTCAAGGAATTAAAACACTGATAGGAAAAAACTAAACATGAGGAGAATGGCAATCCTGCAGCGACCAATCAAAGAAGACTGTAATGGCTGCATTGTAAAGAAAGCTGTTGGTTTTTGTTTTGTTTTTTCGTTTTTCTGAGATATGCAGAGTTTTAACGAACAATTTGAACACTATTATTCTTTTACATTATTTGTTCTCAACAGAGATGGGCAGTAATGCGTTACAAGTAACGTGTTACTGTAATCTGATTACAGGCACTTGCCCTGGTGGCCATTCTTTCAGTGGGCATTTCTCAACAACAACTACAAACACTAGTGAAGTGAATGGACATTTAATTAAAAAATGAAACATTTAATTCAATAATTAATGGCATATTTAATTAATTCATTTTGTCACCTCACTGTAGGGATGGGTACCGGTATCATGGCACCGGTTCTGACATAAACGGTAGTAACCAGACCGAAAAGCAGCGCACATTTCAGTGCTTTATTTCGGTGCTTTTTATCATCATCATCATCATCATCAACTTTATTTATAAAGCACTTTAAAACAACCACAGCTGACACAAAGTGCTGTACATTGGAACTGTAAAATAAAATTACATGAGATATAAATAAAAAACAAATAAAAGAAGAGTGAAATCATTAATTAAATAACTACTGCATTAAAAAAGAAACTAAGTCTCACTGAGGTTAAAAGCCAAGGAATAAAAGTGGGTTTTTATTCCTGAGATGTCACACACTTTGGATTCCAGCCAATCATTTTACATTTGCAAGCGTAGTAGGCGGGGCCAGGTACGTACGTTCTTTTAGAGCAGAGCTACAGATTAAAAATGCCCAAGGCGAAGCGGTCAAAAGTCTGGCTGTACTTCACAGCAAAATATGCAAACTCAGCAGCCTGCAACAAGTGCTTTAATCATATATATACATATATACGATATATGACAAACACACTTTTATTAAAGAAAAAATATTTATAGCTTTCATCTCTCTTATATTGAATACTTTTATTGTTTTTATAACATTATTGTTATTATTTTATGACAGGATTATGATAAAGAGTAGCTCCACATTGAATTTTATTCAAGATGACCGGCTGATGGGGAAGAAAAGTAATTAAAGTGATTTTGGTTTTTGGTGCCAGACAGGCTGGTCTGAATATTTCATGAACTGCTGTGTGATTTCTGCTGTGACATTTAGATGTTAGGGTCAGAACTTAGCACAAAATGACATGGAAGCCTGGATCCATCCTGCCTTGTATCAACAGTTCATGCTGCTGTTGCTGATGTACTTTATATCACTGAGGACCATCTGAGCAGTTATTTAAATGCCGTTGCCTGTCTGAGTGTTGCTGCTGACCATCTCCACCCCTTTATGAACACAGTGCACCCACCTTCAGACAGATGTATCTAGCAGGATAAAGTTCCATGTCCCAAAGTTTAAATCATCTCAAACTGGTATAATGAACATTAAAAGGAGTTCACTGAACTTAAATGGCCTCCACAGCCACCAGATCTCAAAAGAAGAGTGTCTGTAAAAGTCTGCAGCAACTGTGTGATGCTTTGCTGTTTAACTCACTGACTTACTCATTACCCATCATGACTCATTACACTGCTGGGGTAATGTTTCTGCCATTTTCTGAATGTAATTTTACTAATTATTTTATTTTATTTTTAAGATTTAAGACTTTGCAGCTGTGGGTGTACAGTCTTCGCAGTCTCACATGAAAAGTTCTTAAAAACTTAAAGACTGGAAACAAAAAGATCAAAAAAGGAAAAGGTTCTTTGCTGTCCAGGGATGTCTGAGAAACAGAAGAGTTTATTCCACTCTGACAGTTATTATTATTATTATTATTATTATTATTATTATTATTATTAGATTTGATTCCTAAAAATATGAATATTTAGGGACCCTCTGCTCTACCTGACTGTAGCTTATAATAAAAAGCACTTAGATTGCTCAGTTAGAGTAGAAAAGTGTAACATAAATAAGAAACGTTCCATTTACCAGTTCGGCGTCACAGGTGTTGGTGAGTGAGCTGGATGAAGTAACTAACAGTGCAATGATTTCTGCTGGGCAGCTACACAAGTGTGCGTTCTATTACACAATGGCTACAAATAGAGTAAAGCCCTACCTTAAATCTGCTGATAACATTCACTGAACATATCCTCCTTCTCTAATTCTTTAAGGTCTTTATGCGTGTGCTTTCAGTCTTCACGTGTCAAGTAGTTGACACAGATTAACTCTGACATCCAGGAAATGCCAACAGCGAAGAAACAGCCGAACCAACAAATGAACAAATTCTTCCTTCTCTTATTTTTCAGTTCATGCATCCTTGATTTCTTTGCTCTCATTTCCTTGAACCTATCAGTGTATCTTAGCTCCTCCCACCAGAGAAGTGAGCAAGTGAAGCGAGAAAAACATGTAGAGCGGAGCTAAGAGGCTTTTAACAATATCAGACATCCTTGCTTTAGTCGTTTTAAAGCAATGCCAGTTAAATATAGCACATCCATCGTTTCGTTACAGCAGAGTATACTAAAGTATTTGGTTGGGTCCGTGTGATAAGTGAGACTTTTAAGTCTGTGCCAGAGACAGAATAATTCTCTCATCCAGGAAATACTGAATGCAATTTAACAGTTAAGTTAACACATAAACAAATTTTTTCCCCTCTTTTTCATTTTTTTTGGTTTCTACATCCTTGATTCCTTTGCTCTTATTTCCCCAATCATCAAATTGCAGCTCAGTCCCTCACACATGACAGGTGAGCAGACAAGGTGAAGAAGACATGAAGAGAAAGGAGCTAAGACAACATATATTCATGCTTCTGAGCCATTGAAGCAAAGTCAGTTAAAAATTATGTTTGGCACAGATGCTGCTGTCCATTGTTTTGTTGCAGCACACTCCTACATATTTACAAAGTCCTGTTTCCACTCCCTGTTTGTTATGTCTCTTTTATACATCCATCCATTCGCTTCCGCTTATCCTTTTCAGGGTCGCGGGGGGCGCTGGAGCCTATCCCAGCTGTCATAGGGCGAGAGGCGGGGTACACCCTGGACAGTTCGCCAGTCTGTCGCAGGGCTAACACACAAGGACAGACAACCATTCACACTCACATTCATTCACACCTAGTGGCAATTTGGATTATCCAATTAACCTATCCCCACAAGCTGCATGTCTTTGGATGGTGGGAGGAAGCCGGAGTACCCGGAGAGAACCCACGCAAACACGGGGAGAACATGCAAACTCCACACAGAAAGACCCCGGCCTGATGGTGGAATTGAACTCAGGACCTTCTTGCTGTGCGGCAACAGTGCTAACCACCGTGCCACCGTGCTGCCCCTCTTCTTTTATACATCATTAGTAAAAACACTTTGCTCAGGATATAGTAGATCCTCCAGATCTCCCCTTTCCTGATGCATTTTAGAGACTCAAACATGCTTCAAGACGAAGAAGAAGAAGAAAAGGGCAATGAACAGATAAATGAGGAAAAACCTAAGCTGTTGCAGTCCTGTTGTTCATACCTGTTTTAGACAGTAGGGTGAGCAGTTTAATCCTTCACCTGTATTTAGTAGGGGTGCAACGATACACAAAATTCACGGTTCGGTTCGGTTCGATACTTTGGTGTCACGGTTCGATATTTTTTCGATACAAAAAAATGTTCATGCCTTTTTAATTTGTCATTTATTAAAATTATAAATATATATTTTAACTCAAAAGTACAGTTTTTAAATTTAACCCTAACCCTTGTGCGTGTTTTTTATTTTGACAGCGAATGCGCACCTGCGGACCACTTATGTGCAGCCCTGGTTATTTAGCTCATCATATCGCAGCCACAGAAATTATTTTGTCCATGAAACCATAAAGCTGCACTTTCTTTTTGCCTTATAGTCTGATTTGTCATAACTTCTCCGTTTTGTGGTAAGCTTTTCTTTGGCTGTCACTTCTTCACCCTGACCTGTCTTATTTGGCTCAGCAGAACTAAAATATATATCCTGCTGCTTTTACACACGGACTCACATAAGCTCAGCGATTCTCTGCGCGATCAACCTCTCACATGTTTAAGCTGCGGGAGATTTCACTTGTCATGTTTGCATAGTAAGCTAACGATTGATAAGACGATGTCAGAGGAATTGGTGCACAAATTATCATCACTCACAGATCAGTGCTGTCGCTCTCTATACACAGTTCGTGCGATTGCAAACTGAAAGCAAAAAACAAGCGCAAATTCAAACGCGATTTCAATATGTCACATATTGACAGTGGCTCACCGATGCCAATGACATAATTACCCAGCTACATTTCCGAAAGAATGCAAAAGCATTGACATATATTTTTCCTTCCTACAATAGCCCGACGGGCAGGGCAGAGATAGATTTTGGTAGCCTGACTGGAAAAATCGCTAGCCCCAGGACGTCGGGCTAGCGATATTGCGAGCCCTGTATCTGATTGAGGAATCACTCATCTTTGGAAAAGAGAGTTTATTACAGAGAAATGTCTCTTTCCAAAATAAAAGCTATACTATACGCTTCTTCTGGGCTATATTCTCAGCAGCATATTAAACATATCAGGTCCCCATAAGGAGAATCATGTGCTAACGGCTGTCTAAATGACTCGGCTAAAGTTAGTAGCATGCTTGCTTGTTTTTGTCTGCTTCCAATTGTCTTTGCACTAGGATGATGTCGGCGTAAATGTGCAGTCATATTCGTTGTGTTCCCACTAGTGCTTTCAGGTTAATCTCGTTGAAATGACGTTAACGCCACAACACGGCAAATCTCCGTTAACGAGCTACCCCTGATCGCCCGTGCATGGGGCTAGACGGCTAACACACTAGCTCCCACCCATGTAATTGAGCATTGCGTGGCACATCCAACATACTGTTTTACTTTAGTCCATGACGCGCCTACCTTCAGGGTCATACGTCACATGAAAACCAAAATAATTCCAAACGCCAGATCTGAATGAGGGTGGGGGAGGTCCATGTTGCAAGGAGAGCTTAACTTCTGTCTCGCTAGCTTGCCCTGCGCTCTTCCTTCTGACAATGCTGTCTGTGTTGAGCGCTCAGTGGATCTGCGCTCGACAGTGCAGCCTAGGCGGAGTAGTCGAACGCAGATTCACTGAGCGCTCAACACAGACAGCATCGTCAGAAGGAAAGTTGATAAAATAAATTACAAATGTTGTATTGTTCGATACATATGCGTACCGAACCGAAAGCACTGTATCGAACGGTTCAATATCGATACGAATATCGTTGCACCCCTAGTATTTAGGTATAAGAGAGCCATGTCTGCTTTGAGAGATCAGTTATTGTGATGGATTGTAGTTGTTGAACTTGGATGATGAAATCATCTACTTCCTGCAGGGTTAATGATCACCTTCTTTGATTTCTCAAGTGCATTGAAAAATGATTCAGCTGCTGCTAGTGAGAAAAAACTACAGTAATGTCAGTAAACACCACCTCATGGATCACTGACTGCCTGACAGACTGACCACAGTATGTGAGACTGGGCCGAGCTCTCTTTCTGATTTAGTGATGTGCAGCAGGAGCTCCACAGGTGGACAGTTCTGTCCTGGACTTTATACACTCAGACATTCAGTACAAGTCTGAGTCAAGACACCTGGATGTATTAGTGATGGCAGGAGGAGGAGTGTGAAGCGCTGGTGGATGATTTTGTGATGTGATCTGGAAACAATCATCAGCTGGGGAGAAGTACAAGTACCTGGTACATGTAGTACATGGAAAACAGGCTGAACTGGAAGATCAATACAGAGGCTGGATACAAAGGAAATGAACAGACTTTTATCAAGTAGCGAGAGCCTTCAACATGTGCAATGCTGTTTCTGTAAGGCAGAATAAATATGTTGATCATTATTAAATCATTTAGAAGAGAGAGACTTAATGTTTAATGCTTGGTAAAAAGTAAATGGCCTGTATTTGTACCCAGAAAGGGTCATCTGGGGAAAAGGAGGATCGCATTTGTCGGCCGCAGTTGTCGGAGCCTGTGTGTACTTGTGTGTGCTTGTAAACGCGACAATGGCAGAGGAGCGCGGCTAAAAAACTTTTAAATATTACTTTTTCTGGGTCACAAAATAAACTTTTAAGATATTTTCAGGCGAGGATGTAGCTGTGTAATGCTCAAATATGTACTTAATTTATCAAAACATCACATATTTGCAAAAATGCTCCGACGTTTTTGGAGACATCTATTTTTTTTAATGCTTTGAGGCAGCTTTTGAACATCTGTGGCATCTATTAATGTCAAATCTAGCCTTTCTTTAACAACATAAGCAAACTGCTTTTGTATTTAACCACTTTTCTGTTTAATTACATTTTAAATAATAATAATAACAATAGTATTTATTTTGTTAAAAAAATGTGTTTAAAAACAGGTTTTGTTGTGAAAGCTATAATCCAGATTAGTGGCCTGTTAAATGGATAAAGTCTAGATTGGCTTTATACTTGAGAATAGCTTGCCCTCCTAAAGAATTAAGTTAAATTCCAGAGTTGAATCGTAAGAAACATTATGTTACATATAAACCCTGCCATATGTTAGATCTGGTCATTTTGCTTATTAGAAACTTTATATATTGGAAGTTAACTTTTAACAAGCATGTAATGATTATATTTAAATTAGGTGGTCTTTTTTTAAAACACATACATTTTTAGGCCTAAACTGACAGTGCCAATACCACACATTCAGACACAGTAGTAGATGGTGTTTTTAATACTATATGTGTTAGTTTAATTTGGTTGTATGTGGTCTACATTGACCTTCTGTCTTGTAAGTTATTATGACTGCACAGCCATTAAGGATCAAATCAGGTTCTAAAAAATGTTCTGTTCTTTCTCCCTCTGCTTGCTTCTTACTGTCTTTGAGGCTCGGGACCAGCACTCCTGCTGTTGGACAGAAAGACATCAACTCAGTGGTAAGTGTTTTGGTTTTCCAATATATTAGCAATTGTCATTGACATTTATAGTAATCAGGCTGAACTTTAATCATACTTTAGATCAGCCTGTTTTACTTATTGTTTTATTTGTGCTTTGGTTTGAGGAAGTTGTTTCTTCACTAATCTTTTCCTGTCTTCTGTTATTAGACTTGAGATATGACTGCACTATGCTGTTGCTGTTGACTCCAGTTAATTCTACAAGACATACTGTGTAAGTAAACAAACAACAACAGTTTGGTCTGCATTTCTTGAAAGATCACATCCCCCAAACTTAGTTTAGAGGGTCTACACTGTATTTAGTGAAGTCTGCAGGTTTTCTAACAGCAAACTTTGTTTTGTGCCCAAATCATTTTGCACATCATTAGAATAAAAGTTATTAGCCATGTTTGCATAACCCTTTTTAAAATGATGCTTTCATGACATTATTGTATGTTGGGTGGTGGTCACGGCTATCCAGACTGACAAGTGGGACATTGAATGTCACCTCCCCGGTGGGGAGGGAGCCTGAGATTGTCTAAGTTTGAGTCTGTTCTATACCAAATGCAGGGTAAAAAAAATCTTTTAAGAAAGCAATTAAGTTCATGTTCCAAAAAATATGATTGTTTGCTTGCAGGACACCAGGAGAGATGAGTCCTCCATCACAGATGGTGTGGTCAGTGAAGATGGTCGCCTGCAGGTTCAAGCTCATTGCATCTCCAACCCACATCCACTGCCACTGTACTTAAGGGAAGTTAAAGACTTTCTCCTACATTTGGATCACCTCGATCCATGATAGTCATTCAGGCAGTAATGCCTGGACTGGAAACAAGCCATCCTTAAAATAATACAACATTCCAGCTCCTGTGTTGGAATGGAAAACAAATGTGTTGTTTAAATTAGAGACTGCACTTGTGACAGAAAAATAAATATTTTATTTTGATTATATAAGTAATGTATGTACAAAACAAACTTGTGGTAGGTCTAAACTTATTTTCTTAATAATTAAATCTGAGACTTTGTTTCATTGTAAGATTATAACAGTGATGGCAATATAATTGTTTGTTGTTCAAGAGAACAGTGTCCAGTATGTTGGCTGTTATACTTTTTTGCATTTGAAAATAAAAGTTGGGCTGATTTTAACATCACTACAAAGTGTTGTTAATTATTTTTAATCATATTCAGGTTACCACAAATTGTTTTTTCATTTGTTGAACTTGAAATGTTTGTTAGTAGGTAAACAATTAGTATTGTACAGTCAGAAATATCAAGTTATTCTTAATACTGCAGACTTGCAATGAACAAGTTGTATGGGCAGAAATCTGTGCCATCAGAAACTGAATTTGAATAAGTTAAATTTGAATTTGAATTGCTCAGATTGAATCTGAATTGTAACTTGAATAAATGCTTTTGAAAACTGAATTTGAATTAGTCTAATTTGAAATTGAATTTATGGTTTGAAAATGATCATCACTAAATTGAAATTGAATTTTATATTTTGAAAATGAATTGATTTGCTTTGAAACTGCATTTTATCCTTTAAAAATTCAGCTCTCGAATAATTTCAGTTTCAGTTCTACAATTCAATTTCAGTTCCAAAATTCAGTTTTTTGGAACTTACATCCGGTTCCGGTTCAAGCGCAGATTAATAGAACTACGTTTTACTAGCGGACCGAAAGTGTTACCGACGGGAATCTACAGCGTCTTGAGCTGAGTTAAGACTTCAGAAGTCATTTGTCATGTCGAATGACCAGCGGATGAACTCTCAAGTTGGTAATAAATGTATTACATGTATAAGAACAAGCGTCATGTTAACTAATGATAGCCGTAAGGTAACTTTTATGCTTATTGTAGCTGTTAGCTAAAAACGCTAATTTAGCGTAGTTTAACCTGAATTCAGCTTTGACAACAAATATGATCGACTGTTTCTAGTAGAATTCCAAAGTTGTCATCTTGGACCCTCTCAGAGTACCCCCTCTGTATGCTTGCAGAGACCCCTACAGTAGGGAAACATGCAAAACCATCTGTCCTCTCTGTCCTCTCTGTCCAAAATGTCCATCTCTGTCCATCCTCGAAGATGCCAATGTTCACATTTTGGACAGAGAGGACAGATGGTTTGAAAGAGGAGTGAAAGAAGCCATCTATGTCCACTGTGAGCGACCATCTTTGAACAGAGGCGGGGGTTTACGACACCAACTCTCTGCCATCTATAATCCAGTTTTGAGATCCCTTCCCAGACGCCTTAACGCCCACTCACATCCTGGGCCATCTGATCTCAGGAATTCGCATGATAAGGTGGGGCCAGGTTTCACAATGAACTCACCCGAAACTCTGACTGGTTGGGACCCACACCCAGTTTCACACCTTGGCTCAGGCGATTAGAGGATCATCAGGGGGTCCTTTTGTCCCTCTGTGGGGGGAAACTCCCACTAGGTTTATATCTGGGACTCTCCACCATTTGACCTTAGAACTGAAGAAGCTTCTCGGATGAGAGGTGAAACGTCTTCAAGTAACTTAAAGAAGTCCAGACGGTTTTCTTTGCAAGCTCCTTTGACTACGATGACCTGGATGACTGAGAACCTACACAGACAGGTACAGTGATATTTATTAACAGCATGTAGAAGTGTTACTTCTGATGCATAGAAATCCCACAGTGGAAATATTATTATTATCATTTCCAAGAGTGTAATAATTTTAATTGGAATGAAAAGAAAAGCAGAAGATCGATACCAAAATATGCAGTATCGCACATCACTACCCACAATGCATTGCGGCCTGCCGTCAATCCCGAAGCGCGCTAATTTTGAAATTACACACCACGTGATTACGTTGTGCAGCTGAGTCACGTGACCGCACAGCAACAAATCGCTGCAGATCTGGGTAAAGGGGGCGGAGCAAAGTGTATGCGCTGGAGAGGACTCGAGCAGAGAGAGCTGCTTTTTCGTGAAACGGGAGTAAAGTAGTAAACCTACAGGATCATATACAACTACCTACTTTTCAATCGATATCTGCACCGCTGTCTCTTGGATTGTAGCTGGATCTGTTAACTGTGTTTGGAAAGGCTTCTAGCTTAATCACAGAGTTCTCTTGTTTGTGGGCTCATCTAAAGGTAAGCACGGAGCTAACTTTGATGTGGTTTTAGTTTATGTTTTTCTCTGGTGAGAATAATAGATTGCTTACTATACATTGACGTCAGGGAGACTGTAGAGTTTGTGATTGCTTGCAATATTATAATATGGCGGTTGCTAGGAGGTAAGAATACATATAGCAAAAATAATCTTGGAATATGAACAAAAGGATGGAGTGCAGGGGAGGAGAACAACCAACCCCCACCCCAGGACATGAAGCCACGGGTACAAGCCTGGGGGAGGGCAATCAGCCTTTAGTGGACAATTATGTTATGAAAAATGACATATTAACTACTACAAAACACTGACCTTTGTGGGAATGCTTGGAGCAGACTAACATGTGAGCTGGAGTGTTCTGCGACGTTATATTTGTCTTCGAATGGTGTGAAATGTGAAAGCCTGCATGCCATAGTTTGCCCTAGTGCAGGCCCGGCCCTAACCAATCTGGCGCCCTAGGCAAGATTTTAGGTGGCGCCCCCCTACATCGGCAGTATAGTGTATGTACTCACAAGAAACCGAATAGCTTTGTCTTTGACCTTTTTTTTTTTTACTTAAAGAAAGCAAATTCACAATCAGAATAATTAACAAGATAAAAAATATATGAATAAATAAATGAATACAAAAAATGAATATATGAAATACAATAAATTTTACATACATAAACACAATAAAACGTGTCAACAAGTTGGATAAAATAAATCAAAAATACAATATAAATAAGGCACTGCACAAAACAAGATATTAAATAAACCAGTATGACTTTAACAACTATATTACAAAAAAGGGGATCCTACAGAGTTCTCTAGTTGTGCTTTTTAATACTGCATTAACTAGAATGACTTACAAATTACTGTACACCACCCCCTCATCAACCTCACATGACCTGCTACAGCCTTACTCTCCTAGTCTTTCTTGCAGCAAAGTCATCTACAACATCATCATATGACAACTGATTTGAGACCACATGATTTATGCTTATGATGGAAAGTCCACTGAGACATTCTTGCATCATAGTATATCTCAGGTAGGTTTTAATGAGTTTGAGCTTAGAGAAGCTTCTTTCAGCAGCAGCCACTGTAACAGGAAGAGTGGCAAAGATTCTCAGAGCAACCCACATGTTGGGGTAAATTTCTGCCAGCTTCTTCTCATGCAGGAAGGTCAAGAGTTCCATGTTTGTCATGTTCTTTGATGGCAATGGTGGGAAATTCTGCATTTCCATTGCAAGTTCTGTGCCATTAATGTCCGGCTGGCTGTCATGGGTCAGAGTAGTACTCAGTGTTTGGCACTGCTGTAGCAGCTCTTCTTTTTGTAAGTTGTGGAAATTGAGGAGTACTCCAAACTTGTCATTCACCTCTCCAAGGTTCTGAAATCTCTCATCAAGTGAAGAGATGGCTGTATCCACTACCACATTAAAAAATGTGGTTTCCATTTTTTTAAGTGCATCTTGTATGGGCTCATCTGGAGACTCATAACCGAAGTGCCTTTTGGTGGTTCTCAATCGCTTTTGTTTGAGTTCAGCCTCCACATTCATTTCTTCACACATCTCCTTTGCCGTTGTCTGTGCATCAGAAAATCCAGTGTTTCTGTAGCTGGTGAGGGAATCTTTGGTTTTCTTCAGCAAGTCGACAGCCACATCTAGCTGCATGGAGGGCGACTGCATGAGTTTACTCACATACTGGATCTTGCTGAGAATGTCATACCAGATGGCTGTACAAATGCAAAAACGATAGGATCCAATCTCCTCAGCCAAAGACTGGGCTTCAACTCTGACCACAGGGTCTGTAGCTGTTTCCCTCACCTCCAGAAGAGCCTCTCTGACTTGCCGAGCCTGATATCTGACTTCCTCAATGCTTTTTATCCTGCTTTCCCATCTGGTCTCAGCCCATGATTTCAAGGTGGTTTTCACATGTTTCAAGAGAACACCCCACCTATGGGTGGAGGCTGAGAAGAGCTTGAATAATTTTGCTAAATGCCCAAAGTAGCCAAGGGCATCTGGTGAGCTTTTTGCAGCATCAGCTACTACCAGATTTAAAGTGTGGGCACCACATGGGACCAAAAAAGCTCTTGAGTTTAGCTGAAGCAACCTTGCCTGAACACCTTTATTTTTTCCCTTCATGTTGGCCCCATTGTCATAGGACTGTCCTCTGCAGTCTTCAAAAGGAATGTTAAGCTCCTCTATCCGTTTTAGCATGAGAGTTGACAAATGATCTCCTGTTGATTCCTCTGCAACAAGAAAGCCCAGGAAATGCTCTTTAACTTGTGGTATGCCTTCTTGTGACACTATCCTGACTATGACAGAGAGCTGTTCCTTATGACTCGGATCAGGTGTGCAATCTAAAATGATGGAGAAATACTTTGATGTTTTGATATCTTCCACAATGCGTTTTATTATTCTTGAACTGATGGTGTCAATCAGTTCATTTTGGATTGTTTTTCCCAGATAATGTATGTGACTGCCAGCTCCACTTTCTACTCTACTGACATGCTGCTTCATCACTGGATCAAATTTGGCCATAAGCTCCACTTCTTTCAGAAAATTGCCATTGTCTGGTTTATTTAATGTGTCTGTGGACCCCCTGAAAGCCATGTTTCTTTCAGCTAAGGACTGAATTATTGCCACCAAACGATGTAGAACTTCACGCCACCTTTTTCTCTCAGCCTCAGCAAGTGCCATCTCTTGTTTATCTATTGTGAGTCCTTTCGCAAAACAGACCTCCAAGTCCTTCCATGTTGCCATGTGAGCATTATGCTCCTGGCTATCCTCATGGATAGGGATGGGTATCGTTTAGGTTTTATCCGATACCGGTGCCAAACCGGTACTTTTGAAACGGTGCCGGTGCTTAAATGGTGCTCAAACCGGTGCTTAAAGAATGGAGAACACAAAATTGGTCCAAAAACCTCTCATGTTCAGCTGTTTTTTGTAAAAAGATAACAATGTTAGCCTTTTCTGCAGCTATGGGGCATATATGGTATCACTCTTGGCTGGAAGCAGTGCTTAAACAATGGAAAAAACACAAACTTTGTCCAAAAACCTCTCATGTTTAGCTGTTTTCCACTTTTTCTTTGGTCATTTTAGCCTTTTTGGCAAGGGTGAAGGGAGTATCTGCCATCAAACAAGAGGACAGCCGCATGTAACTACGACGGTGTTTGCTAGTTCACCTTACATGCATTAATGTAATAACGTGGTTAGCCTACTCAAAGTAAATTACACACGAACAACATTAAACTACTCACGCAGAGAAGAACGGCTGCTGCTGCCGTCATCATTTCTGCTACACTGGCAGGGCTAGGGGCCAGGACTGTCCTCTCTCGCAGCAAGCTATCAAGTACGGCGCATTTCTCGGCTTTAAAAAAACCCGCTATGCATCGCCAGGTGTTTCATCGGATTTGTTTACCTCCTTTGACAGTATCACAGTATCAGCTTAAAGCACTTGTTGCAGGCTGCTGAGTTTGCATATTTTGCTGTGAAGTACAGCCAGACTTTTGACCGCTTTGTCTTGGGCATTTTTAATCTGTAGCTCTGCTCTAACTGAACGTACATACCTGGCCCCGCCTACTATCCTCGGAAACGTAAAATGATTGGCTAGAATCTAAAGTGTATCACAGCTCAGGAAAAAAAAGCACCGAAATGTGCGCTGCTTTTCGGTCTGGTTACTACTAGAGATGGCACGATACCACTTTTTTATGTCCGATACCGATATCATAAATTTGGATATCTGCCGATACCGATATGAATCCGATATAATGTTTTTTAATCAACAAAACTGTTTTTTAAAATATCTTGCTGCATTTTGCAAGTCTGCAAGTTCATACTCAAGTTTAAAACAACAACTACACTAAAGCTATTCTGTTATACCTGTATACAAAAAAAATATTTCATAGTTCAGCAATACTGATCAATCTAATAAACTTAAACCTACACCATCCTCACTATTCTGGTATTTTAAAGAGTACTTAGCGTAAATATTAAGCAACCTAACTAATAGGGTTCCAACTCCCAGCAACAACAAAAATAAATAAATAAAAAATAGGGAACCACCCCTCACACTCCACCTTATGATGCTTAATCGACGTAATCAACCTTAATTTGATGAAGTGTGAAAAAAATGCACAGAAATCAATTATTTTTCAAGAAATATTAAATAGATTCAACATCTTTCTTCAACAAAATTGCAGACTACACAGATGGTACCTTCCCAAAGTAAAAAGTACTATAGCTTACTAGGGTATATATATTAGACTTAATAGTCACTATATACAGTAATTGACTTCTATTCATTTTACATCAAATTAAAACTTTGGGTGTCAGATAATTATTTATTAAAAGCTCGACATTTTAAATGAGAATAAGAAAGAAAAGTATGTCTTTGTGCCCCCTTTTCCCTGTTCATGCCCTATCGGCCCCCCTGGCTAAACTTTGCTAGATCCGCCCCTGCACAGTTACCAGTTACCGGCGATCGTGGCTCAAGAGTTGGGAGTTCGCCTTGTAATCGGAAGGTTGCCGGTTCGAGCCCCGGCTTGGACAGTCTTGGTTGTTGTGTCCTTGGGCAAGACACTTCACCCGTTGCCTACTGGTGGTGGTCAGAGGGCCCGGTGGCGCCAGTGTCCGGCAGCCTCGCCTCTGTCAGTGCGCCCCAGGGTGGCTGTGGCTACAATGTAGCTTGCCATCACCAGTGTGTGAATGTGTGTGAATGGGTGGATGACTGGATATGTAAAGCGCTTTGGGGTCCTTAGGGACTAGTAAAGCGCTATATAAATACAGGCCATTTACCATTTACCTTTTCCCTGTTCATGCCCTATCGGCCCCCCTGGCTAAACTTTGCTAGATCCGCCCCTGCACAGTTACCAGCGTCAGCTACGTAGAAAAAGATCCTGGTGTAGAAAGTAATATTAAATAAATTCTAACAACAGCTTATCAAGCTTAAACGTGCTGCTGTTGTTCAGCCGCTGGTTTCCTCTTTCTGGTGCAAAGTGGGCCAAAAACAAAGACGAACTCGCGACAGAAAAGCCGATCAGCTGATCATTTAAGCAGTTTCACGATTGAAGTAGCAGCCGGAGAGCGAGAGGCAGTCGCTCGTTAAGATTAACGCAGGAATGCTTTACAAACATTCAGAGATGGACTTACACACTTGCTTTACTTCTCTCGGGATAACTTTGTCGGAGATGAAATGCCGGGTTGCTAGCGAAGCTCCACATGCTATCCAGACCACCGACAGGTCCCGCATGCCACAGCCGCTCTATCACGTGACCACACTGCTCCGCCGTGCTAACGTTCTGAGGTGAGTTACGGCGTGTTGCAAGTTTTGTGAGGTGCTTTCGTGATATTTAATGGATCGGATTACATTTTTTATTTTTCTCCGATATCCGATCCAGTAATTTAGGTCAGTATCGGACCGATACCGATACGTAATATCGGATCGGTCCATCTCTAGTTACTACCGTACCGGACACCGGTACCCATCCCTACTCATGGACCTTGAG
Source organism: Rhamphochromis longiceps (assembly GCF_057381845.1). Lineage (NCBI taxonomy): Eukaryota > Metazoa > Chordata > Actinopteri > Cichliformes > Cichlidae > Rhamphochromis > Rhamphochromis longiceps. Next base: position 64,323,976 of record NC_140559.1, on the reverse strand, counting down.
CAAGTGGCTTGCATTTTTCCAGTCCTTCAGACCTTCCCTACTCAGTTTGTAATCTCTCTTGGAAAACACTTGCAAACGCGCGTATGCACAAAATGCAACACAAAAACTCACGCGCGTGGTTTTATTCGCGTGTCAAACGCGCCAGACGCGCTACACTGACGCGAGTTTCACGCGTTTTGGCATTTTCGCGGGACCCGCAATCGCGTGTCATCGCACCTTTCCATTGACTTTACATGTAAACCTGACGCTCTATTCGCGTCCATCGCGTTCGGTGTGAACACACCGCAAGTCATACAGAACAGATATCAGAGCCTTAAACAGGCTGACTTCTGCTAAATGGGTCAAACTGGGCAGAAAGTAAACAAACACATAACATCCTTATAGAATATGATGTAACACTATAGATCAACTTAGCTCAGAATATATAAAGCATATAAACAATTACAGCAATATGATGCAACAAACACAGCAGTGCTACTAATCCAAAATACTCAAAGCTTCATAGAACTGAAACAAACATTTATTTTTAGCTCCATTCTGCTGCTGATACATACTTTAGGTTTCTGAATATTAAACTTGTTGCTGCCTTTCATAGTGTGTAACTTGAAGGCCCTGAGTACTTTCTCCCACACTGAAAACACTGGGATGATAACATTATTTGAACATTACCTAATAAGACTGATTTAGGACAGACAGTTATGTTAAACTTTCCTAGCAATCCTTCACAAACAGGGAACAGTCTGTCTATTCTCTCCATCTGTCAGCTGCTGCTGGCTCTTCCTCCTCCTCTTCCTCACACACTGCTGAGTTTGTCCTGGTGGATCATCAGGGGTGCAAAGCCTCACACATGATGTGCAGCAGTGGGTCCCTCAGTCTGTCCTCACTCTGGACACTTGCAGTTGTCACGCATGGAAATCAAATGTGTGATAAGCTGCAGGATTCAAACACAAGTGTAACTTATAAATACATGTTCATACTTTTATTCCACAATCGGAGAGAAAGAAACAGAGAGAGAGAGAGTGCAGGACAGACAGACAGGTGACAGTCTCAGGTGTATACACTGCTACAAAACAGCACCAGAGAAGGAGGATTTAGTGTTTGTGTTATTACGAAACAAGAAGAGTTCCCAGATGGTACAGTGGACACATGTGTGACTCCTGTGATTAAAGCATCTTTCTTTCAGCTTAACGAGTGAACCGTCAGCTCGTTCAAACAAACGTTAAAGTCCGTTTGGCTCAACACCACCAAGCAGAGGCAGCAATATAACATAGCTAACATTAACTGTAGAATATACAGTGGGGCAAAAAAGTATTTAGTCAGCCACCGATTGTGCAAGTTCCCCCACTTAAAATGATGACAGAGGTCAGTAATTTGCACCAGAGGTACACTTCAACTGTGAGAGACAGAATGTGAAAAAAAAATCCATGAATTCACATGGTAGGATTTGTAAAGAATTTATTCGTAAATCAGGGTGGCAAATAAGTATTTGGTCACCTCAAACATGGAAAATCTCTG
>NC_140559.1:64304961-64317461 GCF_057381845.1 Rhamphochromis longiceps | reverse complement strand
AGAAATCCTACCAGTGGCTGGACAAAGCTGGACTGAAAGACAGCACAGAAGCACTAATCATGGCAGCACAAGAACAAGCTCTGAGCACAAGATCCATAGAGGCTGGGGTCTATCACACCAGGCAAGACCCCAGGTGCAGGCTGTGTAAAGATGCCCCAGAGACAATCCAGCACATAACAGCAGGGTGCAAGATGCTAGCAGGCAAGGCATACATGGAACGCCATAACCAAGTGGCCGGCATAGTGTACAGGAACATCTGTGCCGAGTATAACCTGGAAGTCCCGAGGTCAAAATGGGAGATGCCCCCAAGGGTGGTGGAGAATGACCGAGCTAAGATCCTGTGGGACTTCCAGATACAGACGGACAAAATGGTGGTGGCTAACCAACCGGACATAGTGGTGGTAGACAAACAGAAGAAGACGGCCGTAGTGATCGATGTAGCAGTTCCGAATGACAGCAATATCAGGAAGAAGGAACACGAGAAGCTGGAGAAATACCAAGGGCTCAGAGAAGAGCTCGAGAGGATGTGGAGGGTGAAGGTAACAGTGGTCCCCGTGGTAATCGGAGCACTAGGTGCGGTGACTCCCAAGCTAGGCGAGTGGCTCCAGCAGATCCCGGGAACAACATCGGAGATCTCTGTCCAGAAGAGCGCAGTCCTGGGAACAGCTAAGATACTGCGCATATATATATATATGATTCTTGCCTCTACACATCCTGAGGCCGAGTCAGCAGGGAATTTGCACATTAACAGTGCAGTGGATCCTGCTTGTGCCGTGATATTCAGGACTGCAAACCGAGCAGGTTCACTGACTTTCAGCTTGTTGTGTTTGTGGATATATGACTGACTTTAATTATTCACAAAATCCTCACATTCTCTGTAAGATTAAAGTCAACTATTGTACGGCGTATATTTTGAAGTAAAGGCTTTAAAACCAAGTTAGTACAAACATCGCTAATGTCACATAACTTTCCCAACATGTGGCCAACAGTGATGTTTTAATGTTCTTCATTATAAAAACATTTGCGCATAAATAAGTGACATAATATTCAGTACTTACTTCTGAAAGTTTACTCTTCATCCGCTCCGCTTCCGCCGTTTTTTTTTCCCGGCAAAATTGTCCACACCACTGCCGCGCTATGAAGTCTGGGATATGTTGGGCCATGAAGGCTACACCGACCCATCCTTAAAATTCAGGGAAATTAAGGACGCATTTTAGGGCTGCATTTCGAGCAGCCTTTGAATTGGGACAGTCTTTGTCGTGTCGCTGTGACGTAATCGGCCTTAAAATGCGGCCTTTAAGGCTGCAGACCCCAAATCCGGTCATTGGTACTTCCTGGCTTGTGTAGTTACTAGGTAACAAAAGCTCAACACTGCCCCTAGCGTCCTGGAGCACTTCCGTTGTGTTTTGGAATTTGCATGTGTTTTGGAGTTTGCAAGTGTTTTGGAGTTTGCGTGTGTTTTGGAGTTTGTACGTGCTTTGTCTCTAGGGGCCACCGTACATACTTCACATGAAGACCAAAATAGTTCCAAAGTCCAGATCTGAATGAGGGTGGGGGAGGTTCAATTTGCCATGTTGCAACCAGCTTAGCTACTGTCTTGCTAGCTTGTGCTGCGCTCAGTGGATCTGCGCTCGACAGTGGAGCCTAGGCGGAGTAGTCGAATGCAGATCCACTGAGCTCTCAACACAGACAGCATCATCAGAAGAAAAGTTGATAAAATAAATTAAAATTTTGTATTGTTTGATACATATGCGTACCGAACCGAAAGCACTGTATCAAACGGTTCAATATCGATATCGATCGATACTTTTTTTTTTTTTTTTACAACAGGAGTAACAGGAGCAGAAGAGTCTGGAACAGCAGAGAAACAATTTCAGCCATTTGGACTCAGCTCAGCCACTACAGAGGAAAAATGTCTTCAACACAAAAGGTGAGAAAAACATCACAGACAACACAACACTGTTATTGAAACTGTGTGTTCAGCTGCTTGGTTTTTAAAAACCCGTTAACAGCAGCTTTATCTTTTCTATCCTGGGCTCATCCATACAGGGAGTGCAGAATTATTAGGCAAGTTGTATTTTTGAGGAATAATTTTACTATTGAACAACAACCATGTTCTCAATGAACCCAAAAAACACATTAATATCAAACCTGAATGTTTTTGGAAGTAGTTTTTAGTTTGCTTTTAGTTTTAGCTATTTTAGGGGGATATCTGTGTGTGCAGGTGACTATTACTGTGCATAATTATTAGGCAACTTAACAAAAAACAAATATATACCCATTTCAATTATTTATTTTTTACCAGTAAAAGCAATATAACATCTCCACATTCACAAATATACATTTCTGACATTCAAAAACAAAACAAAAACAAATCAGCGACCAACATAGCCACCTTTCTTTGCAAGGACACTCAAAAGCCTGCCATCCATGGATTCTGTCAGTGTTTTGATCTGTTCACCATCAACATTGCGTGCAGCAGCAACCACAGCCTCCCAGACACTGTTCAGAGAGGTGTACTGTTTTCCCTCCTTGTAAATCTCACATTTGATGATGGACCACAGGTTCTCAATGGGGTTCAGATCAGGTGAACAAGGAGGCCATGTCATTAGTTTTGGTTACATCATTGTAATGTGATACTATCACCAGAAGGTGGTGGTAACACACCAGCAATGTGTTTGTTGACATGTTTGATTCCACTGACGGAGGGAGTTTCAGTTTGTTCCACGACTGCATTTCACTCACTGCCTCTGTCACTGCAGGACCAACATGGAGCAAGAAGTCAGCACTCTCAGGAGGCTGACAAACCTCACAGAAGAAAGGGAGAGAAAACGTACAGCTGTGAGTTGTGTGGAAAGTCTTTTACCCAGGCTGGAGCCTTAAAAAGACACCAACTCATCCACAGTGGAGTTAAAGCATACAGCTGTGACATGTGTGGAAAGTCTTTTACCCTGGCTGAAACCTTAAAAAGACACCAACTCATCCACAGTGGATTTAAACCTTACAGCTGTGAGTTGTGTGGAAAGTCTTTTACCCATGCTCAAAGCTTAAAAAGACACCAACTCATGCACAGTGGATTTAAACCTTACAACTGTGAGTTGTGTGGAAAGTCTTTTGCCTGGGCTCAAAGCTTAAAAAGACACCAACTCATGCACAGTGGATTTAAACCTTACAGCTGTGACTTGTGTGGAAAGTCTTTTATTCAGGCTGGAGGCTTAAAAACACACCAACTCATCCACAGTGGAGTTAAAGCATACAGCTGTGACTTGTGTGGAAAGTCTTTTACCCTGGCTGGAGCCTTAAAAAAACACCAACTCATCCACAGTGTAGTTAAACCTTACAGCTGTGACTTGTGTGGAAAGTGGTTTACCCAGGCAGAGAACTTAAAAACACACCAACTCATCCACAGTGGAGTTAAATCTTACAGCTGTGACTTGTGTGGAAAGTCTTTTACCCTGGCTAAAGACTTAAAAAGACACCAACTCATCCACAGTGGAGTTAAATCTTACAGCTGTGACTTGTGTGGAAAGTCTTTTACCCGGGCTGGAGACTTAAAAAGACACCAACTCATCCACAGTGGAGTTAAACCTTACAGCTGTGACTTGTGTGGAAAGTCTTTTACCTGGGCTGGAAACTTAAAAACACACAGAATCATCCACAGTGGAGTTAAACCTTACAGCTGTGACTTGTGTGGAAAGTGGTTTACCCTGGCAGAAAACTTAAAAACACACAAACTCATTCACAGTGGATTTAAACCTTACAACTGTGACTTGTGTGGAAAATCTTTTACTCAGGCTGGAGGCTTAAAAACACACCAACTCATCCACAGTGGAGTTAAACCTTACAGCTGTGACTTGTGTGGAAAATCTTTTACTCAGGCTGGAGACTTAAAAAGACACCAACTCATCCACAGTGGAGTTAAAGCGTACAGCTGTGGGTTGTGTGGAAAGTCTTTTGCCCGGGCTGGAGCCTTAAAAAAACACCAACTCATCCACAGTGTAGTTTAAGCACACTACTGTGACTTGTGTGGTAAAGCTTTTGCTCAAAGTCGAAACTTACAGAAGCATCTAGTTACCCACTCTGGAATTAAGGCGTACAGCTGCGATTTTTGTGGAAAAAGGTTCAGTGACAAACAGTACCGAAATATTCACCTACGGATTTACACTGGAAATTATGTTTCCTGCTGTGATCAGTGTGGGAAACTGTTTACAACAGATGCACAGTTACAACGACACATGTTTAGCCACTCTGAGGAGAGACCTTACAAAAGTGAACTGTGTGAGAAGACTTTTAAAGTTCCACATCACCTGAAAAAAACACCAACAGATCCACACCAGAAATTAACTCTACAAGTGCAGTTACTGTGAGGATGTATTGATTTTTTTATCTTGTAATTTTAACCTGATTGTTTGGAACAAGTCTAATCAGTAAACTTATGGAGTTATACTGAATGAACAGTTTGGAAAAATGAAGAGTCATTTTCGCTCGGTAAGCTGAGTGTTATAATGTAAACAGTAAAACGTAGTTGGACATTGGCAGAGATCACTTACGCTGTCATTGTTTAGAAGCAGAGCAACACAGATGGATCCAGTTCTCAACCCTGTCGTCACTGTGGTGGTGGGAAAACGTTTCTCTGTGACCTTTGTGGAAAAACCTCCAATCATCAACGGGACCTTAAACCGCATCAACGTAGACACACTGGAGACAAAATGAACTACTGCAAAGAATGTGGGAGAGGCTTCCACACACCAAGTACATTAAAAATACATGAACTCTTCCACAGTGGGGTTAAAAAGCACATCTGTGACTAGTGTGGGTCATCCTTCACCACTGCACGTGAGCTTAACGAACAAGAATGAGCAAATCCACACAGGAGAGACACCATACAAGTGCAGACACTGTGACAAAAACTTCTCACAATCAGGTCATCGTAACAAACATGATTGTACACACATGGAAGCGAACTTCAGCTCTGACCAGTGTGACAAGAGCTTCAGGAATCTCAGTTCATACTCCAAACACAAACGATTCCACGCTGTAAATAAACTGTTTCACTGTTACCAATGTGCAAAAACATTCACTTCATTATCTGCTCTGTGCAAACATCAGCCTGATCATGTAGGACTGAAATCACTGGATCACAATGAATCTGAAGAGAGAGAAAGATCCTCTTCTGGCTTCAGGGTTGGACTTAAAAACCTTGAGATCAGGCTCCACAGAGTTCAGATGGAATCTCATGTAAAGAGTGTCAGCTGATGTCACATTTGGATCTGATGAGGTAGCTCTGATTTCTGGACCTGCAGTGAATAATCCTGAATGTTACATTTAGGAAGCTGCATGTATAGATATGTACATCTATACATGCAGCTTCTCTGTCACTGTCACTACATGCAGGGCGATCAAAATTACTGATATAGATATATATCAATTTCTTTCATTTGAACTTTCTTAGTTTTTCCAAAATTAACTTCTTTTTTTTAAATCTATTCATTTCAAAGAAATGTTAAACGTTAAAAACGGCAGCACACATAAGGACCCTTTAAATAATTCAAATTCTATTAAACATCTATTTTTGGCTCCTCCTTTCACTTTAGTGTATTTACTGTATCGTTGAAGTCCACATGTTGTTTTAATGAAATCATTTTGATCCACATGTTCTGCAGCTGTTTTCTTGTTGATTTGAAGTTTGCATTATGAAATCCTGATAATGTTAAAGCGTTAGTTATATTTGATGAACTCTGTGTAAAGTTTGTCTTATTAAACAGTTTGGTGTGAAAAATAAAGAAATGGTCTCAGAACAAGAAGTTTGAGCCCTGATTTCATATTCAAACTAGAGGGAGTGCAGAATTATTAGGCAAGTTGTATTTTTGAGGAATAATTTTATTATTGAACAACAACCATGTTCTCAATGAACCCAAAAAACTCATTAATGGTAAATGGCCTGTATTTATATAGCGCTTTACTAGTCCCTAAGGACCCCAAAGCGCTTTACATATCCAGTCATCCACCCATTCACACACACATTCACACACTAATATCAAAGCTGAATGTTCGTGGAAGTAGTTTTTAGTTTGTTTTTAGTTTTAGCTATTTTAGGGGGATATCTGTGTGTGCAGGTGACTATTACTGTGCACAATTATTAGGCAACTTAACAAAAAACAAATATATACCCATTTCAATTATTTATTTTTACCAGTGAAAGCAATATAACATCTCCACATTCACAAATATACATTTCTGACATTCAAAAACAAATCAGCGACCAATATAGCCACCTTTCTTTGCAAGGACACTCAAAAGCCTGCCATCCATGGATTCTGTCGGTGTTTTGATCTGTTCACCATCAACATTGCGTGCAGCAGCAACCACAGCCTCCCAGACACTGTTCAGAGAGGTGCACTGTTTTCCCTCCTTGTAAATCTCACATTTGATGATGGACCACAGGTTCTCAATGGGGTTCAGATCAGGTGAACAAGGAGGCCATGTCATTAGTTTTTCTTCTTTTATACCCTTTCTTGCCAGCCACGCTGTGAAGTACTTGGACGCGTGTGATGGAGCATTGTCCTGCATGAAAATCATGTTTTTCTTCAAGGATGCAGACTTCTTCCTGTACCACTGCTCAAGGCTGGACTGGGACAAAAAATCAGCCCGGGCATTTTGACTAGAGAACGGCCGACCAGGATAAAAATTGAAAATGTGACGTCATTCAGGGGTAAAACCGCAAAGGATTCTGGGAACTTGTGGCAAGAGGTGCTAGCGCACGCAGGCTTTCAATTGAGCTCAGTTACACAGCAATAAAAAAATGGCAAGAAGCTGTTGTAACTGCAATAGCCGGTCGCATGACAGCCACGGAAAGCCGACGGGTAAAGAGATCCTTTTTTTTTTTTTTTTATCGGATTACGTCGTTGAAGATAAATTTTTTAAGCCATGTTTCTGAAGTAAGAGCTGATGGTCTGGATATACCAAATATAACGTCTCAGAACACTCCAGCTCACATGTTAGTCTGCTCCATTCCCACAAAGGTCAGAGTTTTGTAGTAGTTAATACGTCATTTTTCTTAACATAATTGGTGATATAGGTTACAAGCAAGTCTGGCGCTGAACAGAAATTGTCGCGCTATGCTCCTTTGTTTATTGTGCATAAATAGTGAATTGTCCTGACACAATATTGCGTTTCGCTTCTGTTATTACCATGGTACACTGACAAAAACATATTCTTTTATTCACAGGATAAAACAGTTGTTTTGTATCACTAATTGTCCAGTGCGATTACAGCATACAGTATTATTGTCACTGCTACATTTCTGTGATGCTACCAGAAATTATTTCCACTACTAATTAATTACCGTTGAGCTCAAAGGTTATATTAATAAACTGTTAACGAATGTGTATTTATGAAGACGATTTGTGAGACTGGTAAACTTTGTTCGTACGATGGTCTTTCGTTCTACACGGTGCGTTTCAAGGTCCTGTACCCATCCGTCGGTAAACTGGTCCTGGGCTTGTTGCAGTGACCTGAAGTTACTAAACTTCATGAGTGTATGCACTCACTCCAAGAAGCGTATAATTATAAATATGAGCGTGGTGAAAGTTGGGCAGCACGCTAATGTATTTTGTCCACTCTGTGTGCTCGTAAGGGTCTGACCCTTTCACTCCTTTGATTTTTTCCTCGTATCTTTTCTTTGACTTTTCGTCGAGTATGTTTTTGTACGGACCGGCATTGTTCTCCTTCGTTTTGTACATTCCTTTTTTGTGCGGCAAAGAAAAAACAAGAAGGTATTGGAACCGGAGAATGAACGTTTTGCGGTGCTGCAAATGCTTGCATTTGATGCAGTACTTGGATTGTTATGCCACGAGTTCCCGGCATGCAATGCGCGAAAATCACGTGATTGCTAAACAAGGGGGAGGGTGCATCCAGCCTCCTCGGTTGTAATTGGTCCAGCCCAGAGTCGATCATGACCAATTGGCCAATCCAACACCTTTCATTATATATACCCTTCCTAAAAAAAAAAAAAAAAAATCCATCGGCCCATAAAAACAAAAAATCGCCAGCGGCCCACCGGGCAAATGCCCGGTATGCCCGATGGCCAGTCCAGCTATGCCACTGCTTGAAGAAGGTGTCTTCCAGAAACTGGCAGTAGGACTGGGAGTTGAGCTTGACTCCATCCTCAACCCGAAAAGGCCCCACAAGCTCATCTTTGATGATACCAGCCCAAACCAGTACTCCACCTCCACCTTGCTGGCGTCTGAGTCGGACTGGAGCTCACTGCCCTTTACCAATCCAGCCACGGGCCCATCCATCTGGCCCATCAAGACTCACTCTCATTTCATCAGTCCATAAAACCTTAGAAAAACCAGTCTTGAGATATTTCTTGGCCCAGTCTTGACGTTTCAGCTTGTGTGTCTTGTTCAGTGGTGGTCGTCTTTCAGCCTTTCTTACCTTGGCCATGTCTCTGAGTATTGCACACCTTGTGCTCTTGGGCACTCCAGTGATGTTGCAGCTCTGAAATATGGCCAAACTGGTGGCAAGTGGCATCTTGGCAGCTGCACGCTTGACTTTTCTCAGTTCATGGGCAGTTATTTTGCGCCTTGGTTTTTCCACACGCTTCTTGCGACCCTGTTGACTATTTTGAATGAAACGCTTGATTGCTCGATGATCACGCTTCAGAAGCTTTGCAATTTTGAGACTGCTGCATCCCTCTGCAAGATATCTCACTATTTTTGACTTTTCTGAGCCTGTCAAGTCCTTCTTTTGACCCATTTTGCCAAAGGAAAGGACGTTGCCTAATAATTATGCACACCTGATATAGGGTGTTGATGTCATTAGACCACACCCCTTCTCATTACAGAGATGCACATCACCTAATATGCTTAATTGGTAGTAGGCTTTCGAGCCTATACAGCTTGGAGTAAGACAACATGCATGAAGAGGATGATGTGGACAAAATACTCATTTGCCTAATAATTCTGCACTCCCTGTAATTTAACTGTTTTCGGTGGTACATGTGGAGGTTTATCAGGGAGGAGACTTGGCTGTTCTCCACTCACACTGGCTGAAATGGTGAAAATGCTGTTATCATAGGATGAAATGAGGATTTGTTCCTCATTAACGAGTTGGGGGCACAAAAAATACTTTTCTTTCTTATTCTCATTTAAAATATCTAGCTTTTATTAAATAATTATCTGAATCTTGCGAACAAAGTTTTTATCTGACGTAAAATGTATAGAAATCATACATATACCAACAAGACAGTGTACATCACTGTCACAACAGCATTTGTTTTCATTCAAAGGCTTTTTGGCTTTAATACCTGGTGGGCCGGTCTCTAGTCAAAATGCCCAATTTTTTTTGTCCCAGTCCAGCAGTGTCACCATGCCAGCTGACTGTATGTCATCATCAGCTAGTGTTGTTCTTTATACATCAATATTACCAAAGTTTACCATAAGGCAGCATAGAAAGTATTTACTTGCTTTCAGGTTTTATTCAAATGTTAGTCTTTTCAGTTGTTTCTCCACTTTTTTCCTGTTTTAAAAATCAAACAGCAGTTTGTAATAAGATTATCTTCTTTTTTTAACAGGCAGATAAAGTTTTGCATTGGCATTGGCTAATTTGCCAATTGTATGTTAAATATTCAAAAATGTTTTTGCTCAAAACATATGTGCACTATATGTCAGTAAAAATACTATGCAAATATTGCTGTCCTTGAATGCTGAGTAAACACTGACAAAGCACTGATTGTGTCTCTTGTACTTTATCAACGCAGTGTCTAAAAACTTTGCACCGTAGTGGTTAAAATCTCATTCTAATAAGAGTTAAAAGCGCATTCGGTTATTAGGTTTACAGGGTTACTGAATTATGGTTAATGGTTGGTAGAATTTTTTTTTAACATTATCTGCCAATTACATCTGCCACCCTTCTCCAAATCTGTGCCCCTACCTGGCCCCCCCAACAAAAATTTTCTAGACACACACACACCACTGCTTGGTGGGTATGCAAGTGAAGAGAGAGACTACATCAAAGGACACAATGGTTTCATCTGGATCCAAGGTAAGTAAAAACGGCAAAAACGAAACAACCAGGTCGCTGGACACACCGCTCCTGTGTCAGCGGAGAGCAGGCACACTTTGCTCCCTCTCCCCCACTCTTATGTTTCGGTGTTGCACTGACACGTCACGTGACTTAGACACTTTGGGGGTTGTTAAGTTGTTTACATATTAATTATATACATTTTTTTGTTTTTGTTGTTGAGAATTTTAATTGTAATTTTTGTATTATAGTTTATAAATAGTATTTGTTTTAATTTGTGTACTGGTTTGCGTGCACTTAAGATTTAAAAAAAAAAAAAAAAAAAGATCGCCACCAGGGCAGACCCGATGGCATTTTCATGCTTCGCAGCATCATTTATTCTTACAATAATCACACGGTTGCTGTAACAGTACATTCAACGGCTTCAGCTCTCCCGCTGGCAGCCGTACACATCACCACCACCAACCCTGCAGCGGCATCGCAGAACACACCCTGCCACATACCCCCCTCGCCCGCTTCACCTCACCTCGCGAGCAGGCGAGGGAATTGGCCCGGACCATCGGCGCCCCATGCCCTAGCCCAGCGACGGGGAAGTGTCCACTCTGGCGGTCGCCCGCGCCTCCAGCGGAAGCCCCGGAGCTGGCCTGATGGCCACCCATATGGCAAGCAGCGGTGGCGCAGTAGGCGTGGAAGTGAGCTGGGGTTCACAGGTAGCTGGGCAGACGGCCGGCACGCAGGACTGTGCAGCCTGCGTGCCGAAGTGGACAGCATGCACCCCCGCGCACCTCGACCTCCGTCTCCAGCTTGGCAGGCGCGCCAGCCTCCGGCTCACCCCAAGCCGTGCGCTGTCCACCCTTACAGTGATCACACGGTTGCTGTAACAGTAGCCTACATTCAACGGCTGCAACCCTCCTGCTGCCAGCTGTACACATCAACACCAAAAACAACAACAGCACAAGCAGCGCACAGGTTTTAAGCCGGCGAGGCATCATTGTAGATGCCGTGAAGGTGAGTCCATCTCATCTGCAGTGGCATCGCAGACCACGAGCCGCAACAATAATAAAAAAAAATTATTTAATTATGAATAAATAATTTCTCCTAATTATGTCCTGGGTTTTAACTAATTAATTATACCAAAGGAAACATCACACAAACACTTAAGGTCATGAAAATTAATTGCGATTTAGCAATTCAATGAGGCATCCACCTTATTTATTGAAAAGTATCGTATCAGTATTGGTATCGGCGATACTGGCCCGAATTTACTTGGTATCGGATCGATACCAAAATATGCAGTATCGCACACCACTAGTGTTTGGGAGTTCCCTTTCAGTCGATTCACTCGGTACAACACATAAGCATGGGATATCACGCCCTCGTGTGTCCTGGCTGAAGAAACCTTTAATCACGCCTTTAAGGCAGATGACGTGTGATGACACGCGCACGGCCCTGCCTGCACATATAGCCGCTGTCATCACAGTCATCCCTCAGTTCGATAGCCGCTCTTCACCAAGCCAAACTGCTCAGTGGGGCCACCTTGTGTTGTACCTCGTTCCTCTCCTTCAGGGAACAGAAGTTATAGACATAACTATTCGTTCCCTTTCAGTCGATTCACTCGGTACAACACATAAGTATGGGACATATATACACGCCCCACAGAGCAGCCACCAAACCGGAATCGGACCACCACATCCTTAGTGAGTGGTAGACCCAGCAGAAAGGACAGCATGAGCCACCGAAGGGGCTGTAGCATCCAACCGATAAAACTGCACAAAAGTGTGCGTTGATGCCCAACTAGCTGCCGCACAAATATCAGCTACAGGCACCTCTTTAAAAAGAGCCCATGAGGTTGCCATCCCCCTGGTGGAATGAGCTCTGACCCCGTGGGGCAAAGCAAGACCACCGGTGCTGTATGCCAGTGAGATAGCTTCTATAATCCAGTGGGACAGCCTCCGTTTGGACAGAGCTCTACCTCTATTTGGATCAGCGAAGCAGACAAACAGCTGGTCACATAAACGCACATTCTGAGTGCGCTCAATGTAGGTGCGTAGCACACGCACTGGACAAAGAGAATGCATCCTCCTCTGCTCCTCAGATGCAAAAGGAGGGGAGCAAAAGCTCAGCAACTCAAACTCCATTGAGCTAGAAGATGCAGGCATGATCTTGGGAAAATAGGCAGCATTTGGATGCAATACGACCTTGTGGCCATCAGAAGAGAACTGTGTGCACGAGGGATGCACAGAGAGCGCATGAAGGTCACCCACTCGCTTTGCCGAAGCCAAAGCGAGAAGTAATGCAGTCTTATATGAAAGAAATTTAATATCCACAGACTCAATGGGTTCAAACGGGGGGCTACAAAGGGCCTCCAGCACCAAAGACAAGTCCCAAGCAGGCACACTGGACTTAAGCACGGGCCTCAGCCGGCGAACTCCTTTCAGAAAGCGTATGGCGAGGGGATGTGCACCTAGTGTCAC
>NC_140559.1:64253859-64304861 GCF_057381845.1 Rhamphochromis longiceps | reverse complement strand
GCTACTACGCAAGTAACCCTGGCGGAAGGGGCTACATGAATAGGATGAGGGACCTATGGATTCTTCGATACCCAACATCCACAATGACGGCGAAACAACTAGTAGCTCAGTGTTCCAACATTCGAAAGAAGGGACTGCCCTCACAGCTAGAGATTGACGAGGTACAACACAAATGCTACGGCAAGGAGGAGTCAGGACGCCAGGTCAGGGGGAAGATATCATCACCCGAGATTGGGTACATAGCCCCAAGTGCGATAGGAGAAGGATCGTTGAGTGCGAGAGGAACTGACCTGAAAAATAGGATCATGGCCAAGCTTGAAACCTGGATCCCCCGTAGCCGGTTACCAAGATTACGTGAAGTACCCTCAGAAGGTCTGCTAGATGATGTTAATGCAGCACTACGGGCAATACCTACAACCACGATTACCGACACTAACAAGCTCATCTACAATACGGCAACAGTGATCAGTGAGATGCTTGGCTACAAGTTGAACAGCGACAAGGGGCAGTACCCTCCATGGAGAAGGAGGCTAGAGGGCAAGATCAAAGTAGCACGGAGGGAGGTTAGCCAACTAACGGAGTTGCAGAAAGGTGCGACAAATAAGGTGCCTAAGAAATACAGCAAGCTGTCCATACCTGAGGCCTTAGAAACTGCCAAGCAAAGACTCACAGCCTTGGCCAGCCGCTTGAGTAAGTACACCAGAGAGATAGAAGGCAGGAGAATAAACCAGCTGTTCTCCACAGAACCAGCAAAGGTGTACTCTCAGTGGCAAGGGAACAATAAGAGAACAGCACCACCAAGGCTGGAGACGGAGCAATACTGGAAGAGCATATGGGAGAAGGATGCAACCCATAACGGCAATGCTCAGTGGCTAGAGGATCTGAGGGCAGACCACAGCGACCTCCCTGAACAGGGTCCAGTAACCATCACAGTGGCAGATATCCAAGAAAGGGTCTCCAGTATGAAGAGTTGGACAGCACCAGGGCCCGACATGGTTCACGCCTACTGGCTGAAGAAGCTGACTGCACTCCACGAGCGTCTGGCAGCACAAATGAACCAGCTGCTAGTTAACGAGAGACACCCGGAATGGCTAACTGAAGGCCGGACGGTCCTGATCCCCAAGGACCCCAAGAAGGGACCGGTCCCCTCCAACTACCGACCAATAACCTGCCTCAGTACTACATGGAAGCTCCTGTCAGGCATCATATCGGCTAAGATGAACAGGCACATGGGTCAATACATGAGCGGGACACAGAAAGGAATTGGCAAGAATACCAGAGGCGCAAAACACCAGCTACTGGTAGACAGAACAATCAGCCGAGACTGCAAGACCAGACTGACCAACCTGTGCACTGCCTGGATTGATTACAAGAAGGCCTATGACTCAATGCCCCACAGCTGGATACTGGAATGCCTAGAATTGTACAAGATCAATGGGACCCTAAGAGCCTTCATCAGGAACTCAATGGGGATGTGGCGTACAACACTAGAGGCCAACTCCAAGCCCATAGCACAAGTTACCATCAAGTGCGGGATCTACCAAGGAGATGCTCTGTCCCCACTGCTGTTCTGCATAGGCCTGAACCCCCTCAGTGAGATCATTAACAAGACTGGCTACGGATACCGACTACGGAACGGAGCAGTTGTCAGCCACCTCCTGTACATGGATGACATCAAGCTGTATGCCAAGAGTGAACGAGACATCGATTCATTGATCCACACTACCAGGCTATACAGCAATGACATTGGAATGTCGTTCGGACTGGAGAAGTGTAGTCGGATGGTAACAAAGAGAGGGAAGGTAGTCAGAACTGAGGGGATTGAACTACCAGAAGGCAACATTGCAGACATAGAGGACAGTTACAAGTACCTGGGGATCCCGCAGGCGAATGGGAACCATGAAGAGGCCGCTAGAAAAGCTGCAACCACCAAGTACCTGCAGAGGGTCAGGCAAGTCCTGAGGAGTCAGCTGAATGGTAAGAACAAGATCCGGGCCATCAACACGTACGCCCTGCCCGTGATCAGGTACCCTGCTGGGGTAATAGGCTGGCCAAAGGAGGAGATAGAAGCCACTGACATAAAGACAAGAAAGCTCCTTACCATGCATGGAGGGTTTCACCCCAAATCCAGCACCCTGAGGCTGTACGCTAAGCGGAAGGAAGGGGGCCGGGGACTGGTGAGTGTCAGCACCACAGTCCAGGATGAGACAAGGAACATCCAAGAATACATTGGGAAGATGGCCCCAACTGACCGAGTGCTCAGTGAATACCTCAGGCAGCAGAAACCCAAGAAAGAGGAGGGAGACGAGGAACCATCATGGAAGGACAGGCCCCTGCACGGTATGTACCACCGGCAGATAGAGGAGGTGGCTGATATCCAGAAATCCTACCAGTGGCTGGACAAAGCTGGACTGAAAGACAGCACAGAAGCACTAATCATGGCAGCACAAGAACAAGCTCTGAGCACAAGATCCATAGAGGCTGGGGTCTATCACACCAGGCAAGACCCCAGGTGCAGGCTGTGTAAAGATGCCCCAGAGACAATCCAGCACATAACAGCAGGGTGCAAGATGCTAGCAGGCAAGGCATACATGGAACGCCATAACCAAGTGGCCGGCATAGTGTACAGGAACATCTGTGCCGAGTATAACCTGGAAGTCCCGAGGTCAAAATGGGAGATGCCCCCAAGGGTGGTGGAGAATGACCGAGCTAAGATCCTGTGGGACTTCCAGATACAGACGGACAAAATGGTGGTGGCTAACCAACCGGACATAGTGGTGGTAGACAAACAGAAGAAGACGGCCGTAGTGATCGATGTAGCGGTTCCGAATGACAGCAATATCAGGAAGAAGGAACACGAGAAGCTGGAGAAATACCAAGGGCTCAGAGAAGAGCTCGAGAGGATGTGGAGGGTGAAGGTAACAGTGGTCCCCGTGGTAATCGGAGCACTAGGTGCGGTGACTCCCAAGCTAGGCGAGTGGCTCCAGCAGATCCCGGGAACAACATCGGAGATCTCTGTCCAGAAGAGCGCAGTCCTGGGAACAGCTAAGATACTGCGCATATATATATATATGATTCTTGCCTCTACACATCCTGAGGCCGAGTCAGCAGGGAATTTGCACATTAACAGTGCAGTGGATCCTGCTTGTGCCGTGATATTCAGGACTGCAAACCGAGCAGGTTCACTGACTTTCAGCTTGTTGTGTTTGTGGATATATGACTGACTTTAATTATTCACAAAATCCTCACATTCTCTGTAAGATTACAGTCAACTATTGTACGGCGTATATTTTGAAGTAAAGGCTTTAAAACCAAGTTAGTACAAACATCGCTAATGTCACATAACTTTCCCAACATGTGGCCAACAGTGATGTTTTAATGTTCTTCATTATAAAAACATTTGCGCATAAATAAGTGACATAATATTCAGTACTTACTTCTGAAAGTTTACTCTTCATCCGCTCCGCTTCCGCCGTTTTTTTTTCCCGGCAAAATTGTCCACACCACTGCCGCGCTATGAAGTCTGGGATATGTTGGGCCATGAAGGCTACACCGACCCATCCTTAAAATTCAGGGAAATTAAGGACGCATTTTAGGGCTGCATTTCGAGCAGCCTTTGAATTGGGACAGTCTTTGTCGTGTCGCTGTGACGTAATCGGCCTTAAAATGCGGCCTTTAAGGCTGCAGACCCCAAATCCGGTCATTGGTACTTCCTGGCTTGTGTAGTTACTAGGTAACAAAAGCTCAACACTGCCCCTAGCGTCCTGGAGCACTTCCGTTGTGTTTTGGAATTTGCATGTGTTTTGGAGTTTGCAAGTGTTTTGGAGTTTGCGTGTGTTTTGGAGTTTGTACGTGCTTTGTCTCTAGGGGCCACCGTACATACTTCACATGAAGACCAAAATAGTTCCAAAGTCCAGATCTGAATGAGGGTGGGGGAGGTTCAATTTGCCATGTTGCAACCAGCTTAGCTACTGTCTTGCTAGCTTGTGCTGCGCTCAGTGGATCTGCGCTCGACAGTGGAGCCTAGGCGGAGTAGTCGAATGCAGATCCACTGAGCTCTCAACACAGACAGCATCATCAGAAGAAAAGTTGATAAAATAAATTAAAATTTTGTATTGTTTGATACATATGCGTACCGAACCGAAAGCACTGTATCAAACGGTTCAATATCGATATCGATCGATACTTTTTTTTTTTTTTTTACAACAGGAGTAACAGGAGCAGAAGAGTCTGGAACAGCAGAGAAACAATTTCAGCCATTTGGACTCAGCTCAGCCACTACAGAGGAAAAATGTCTTCAACACAAAAGGTGAGAAAAACATCACAGACAACACAACACTGTTATTGAAACTGTGTGTTCAGCTGCTTGGTTTTTAAAAACCCGTTAACAGCAGCTTTATCTTTTCTATCCTGGGCTCATCCATACAGGGAGTGCAGAATTATTAGGCAAGTTGTATTTTTGAGGAATAATTTTACTATTGAACAACAACCATGTTCTCAATGAACCCAAAAAACACATTAATATCAAACCTGAATGTTTTTGGAAGTAGTTTTTAGTTTGCTTTTAGTTTTAGCTATTTTAGGGGGATATCTGTGTGTGCAGGTGACTATTACTGTGCATAATTATTAGGCAACTTAACAAAAAACAAATATATACCCATTTCAATTATTTATTTTTTACCAGTAAAAGCAATATAACATCTCCACATTCACAAATATACATTTCTGACATTCAAAAACAAAACAAAAACAAATCAGCGACCAACATAGCCACCTTTCTTTGCAAGGACACTCAAAAGCCTGCCATCCATGGATTCTGTCAGTGTTTTGATCTGTTCACCATCAACATTGCGTGCAGCAGCAACCACAGCCTCCCAGACACTGTTCAGAGAGGTGTACTGTTTTCCCTCCTTGTAAATCTCACATTTGATGATGGACCACAGGTTCTCAATGGGGTTCAGATCAGGTGAACAAGGAGGCCATGTCATTAGTTTTGGTTACATCATTGTAATGTGATACTATCACCAGAAGGTGGTGGTAACACACCAGCAATGTGTTTGTTGACATGTTTGATTCCACTGACGGAGGGAGTTTCAGTTTGTTCCACGACTGCATTTCACTCACTGCCTCTGTCACTGCAGGACCAACATGGAGCAAGAAGTCAGCACTCTCAGGAGGCTGACAAACCTCACAGAAGAAAGGGAGAGAAAACGTACAGCTGTGAGTTGTGTGGAAAGTCTTTTACCCAGGCTGGAGCCTTAAAAAGACACCAACTCATCCACAGTGGAGTTAAAGCATACAGCTGTGACATGTGTGGAAAGTCTTTTACCCTGGCTGAAACCTTAAAAAGACACCAACTCATCCACAGTGGATTTAAACCTTACAGCTGTGAGTTGTGTGGAAAGTCTTTTACCCATGCTCAAAGCTTAAAAAGACACCAACTCATGCACAGTGGATTTAAACCTTACAACTGTGAGTTGTGTGGAAAGTCTTTTGCCTGGGCTCAAAGCTTAAAAAGACACCAACTCATGCACAGTGGATTTAAACCTTACAGCTGTGACTTGTGTGGAAAGTCTTTTATTCAGGCTGGAGGCTTAAAAACACACCAACTCATCCACAGTGGAGTTAAAGCATACAGCTGTGACTTGTGTGGAAAGTCTTTTACCCTGGCTGGAGCCTTAAAAAAACACCAACTCATCCACAGTGTAGTTAAACCTTACAGCTGTGACTTGTGTGGAAAGTGGTTTACCCAGGCAGAGAACTTAAAAACACACCAACTCATCCACAGTGGAGTTAAATCTTACAGCTGTGACTTGTGTGGAAAGTCTTTTACCCTGGCTAAAGACTTAAAAAGACACCAACTCATCCACAGTGGAGTTAAATCTTACAGCTGTGACTTGTGTGGAAAGTCTTTTACCCGGGCTGGAGACTTAAAAAGACACCAACTCATCCACAGTGGAGTTAAACCTTACAGCTGTGACTTGTGTGGAAAGTCTTTTACCTGGGCTGGAAACTTAAAAACACACAGAATCATCCACAGTGGAGTTAAACCTTACAGCTGTGACTTGTGTGGAAAGTGGTTTACCCTGGCAGAAAACTTAAAAACACACAAACTCATTCACAGTGGATTTAAACCTTACAACTGTGACTTGTGTGGAAAATCTTTTACTCAGGCTGGAGGCTTAAAAACACACCAACTCATCCACAGTGGAGTTAAACCTTACAGCTGTGACTTGTGTGGAAAATCTTTTACTCAGGCTGGAGACTTAAAAAGACACCAACTCATCCACAGTGGAGTTAAAGCGTACAGCTGTGGGTTGTGTGGAAAGTCTTTTGCCCGGGCTGGAGCCTTAAAAAAACACCAACTCATCCACAGTGTAGTTTAAGCACACTACTGTGACTTGTGTGGTAAAGCTTTTGCTCAAAGTCGAAACTTACAGAAGCATCTAGTTACCCACTCTGGAATTAAGGCGTACAGCTGCGATTTTTGTGGAAAAAGGTTCAGTGACAAACAGTACCGAAATATTCACCTACGGATTTACACTGGAAATTATGTTTCCTGCTGTGATCAGTGTGGGAAACTGTTTACAACAGATGCACAGTTACAACGACACATGTTTAGCCACTCTGAGGAGAGACCTTACAAAAGTGAACTGTGTGAGAAGACTTTTAAAGTTCCACATCACCTGAAAAAAACACCAACAGATCCACACCAGAAATTAACTCTACAAGTGCAGTTACTGTGAGGATGTATTGATTTTTTTATCTTGTAATTTTAACCTGATTGTTTGGAACAAGTCTAATCAGTAAACTTATGGAGTTATACTGAATGAACAGTTTGGAAAAATGAAGAGTCATTTTCGCTCGGTAAGCTGAGTGTTATAATGTAAACAGTAAAACGTAGTTGGACATTGGCAGAGATCACTTACGCTGTCATTGTTTAGAAGCAGAGCAACACAGATGGATCCAGTTCTCAACCCTGTCGTCACTGTGGTGGTGGGAAAACGTTTCTCTGTGACCTTTGTGGAAAAACCTCCAATCATCAACGGGACCTTAAACCGCATCAACGTAGACACACTGGAGACAAAATGAACTACTGCAAAGAATGTGGGAGAGGCTTCCACACACCAAGTACATTAAAAATACATGAACTCTTCCACAGTGGGGTTAAAAAGCACATCTGTGACTAGTGTGGGTCATCCTTCACCACTGCACGTGAGCTTAACGAACAAGAATGAGCAAATCCACACAGGAGAGACACCATACAAGTGCAGACACTGTGACAAAAACTTCTCACAATCAGGTCATCGTAACAAACATGATTGTACACACATGGAAGCGAACTTCAGCTCTGACCAGTGTGACAAGAGCTTCAGGAATCTCAGTTCATACTCCAAACACAAACGATTCCACGCTGTAAATAAACTGTTTCACTGTTACCAATGTGCAAAAACATTCACTTCATTATCTGCTCTGTGCAAACATCAGCCTGATCATGTAGGACTGAAATCACTGGATCACAATGAATCTGAAGAGAGAGAAAGATCCTCTTCTGGCTTCAGGGTTGGACTTAAAAACCTTGAGATCAGGCTCCACAGAGTTCAGATGGAATCTCATGTAAAGAGTGTCAGCTGATGTCACATTTGGATCTGATGAGGTAGCTCTGATTTCTGGACCTGCAGTGAATAATCCTGAATGTTACATTTAGGAAGCTGCATGTATAGATATGTACATCTATACATGCAGCTTCTCTGTCACTGTCACTACATGCAGGGCGATCAAAATTACTGATATAGATATATATCAATTTCTTTCATTTGAACTTTCTTAGTTTTTCCAAAATTAACTTCTTTTTTTTAAATCTATTCATTTCAAAGAAATGTTAAACGTTAAAAACGGCAGCACACATAAGGACCCTTTAAATAATTCAAATTCTATTAAACATCTATTTTTGGCTCCTCCTTTCACTTTAGTGTATTTACTGTATCGTTGAAGTCCACATGTTGTTTTAATGAAATCATTTTGATCCACATGTTCTGCAGCTGTTTTCTTGTTGATTTGAAGTTTGCATTATGAAATCCTGATAATGTTAAAGCGTTAGTTATATTTGATGAACTCTGTGTAAAGTTTGTCTTATTAAACAGTTTGGTGTGAAAAATAAAGAAATGGTCTCAGAACAAGAAGTTTGAGCCCTGATTTCATATTCAAACTAGAGGGAGTGCAGAATTATTAGGCAAGTTGTATTTTTGAGGAATAATTTTATTATTGAACAACAACCATGTTCTCAATGAACCCAAAAAACTCATTAATGGTAAATGGCCTGTATTTATATAGCGCTTTACTAGTCCCTAAGGACCCCAAAGCGCTTTACATATCCAGTCATCCACCCATTCACACACACATTCACACACTAATATCAAAGCTGAATGTTCGTGGAAGTAGTTTTTAGTTTGTTTTTAGTTTTAGCTATTTTAGGGGGATATCTGTGTGTGCAGGTGACTATTACTGTGCACAATTATTAGGCAACTTAACAAAAAACAAATATATACCCATTTCAATTATTTATTTTTACCAGTGAAAGCAATATAACATCTCCACATTCACAAATATACATTTCTGACATTCAAAAACAAATCAGCGACCAATATAGCCACCTTTCTTTGCAAGGACACTCAAAAGCCTGCCATCCATGGATTCTGTCGGTGTTTTGATCTGTTCACCATCAACATTGCGTGCAGCAGCAACCACAGCCTCCCAGACACTGTTCAGAGAGGTGCACTGTTTTCCCTCCTTGTAAATCTCACATTTGATGATGGACCACAGGTTCTCAATGGGGTTCAGATCAGGTGAACAAGGAGGCCATGTCATTAGTTTTTCTTCTTTTATACCCTTTCTTGCCAGCCACGCTGTGAAGTACTTGGACGCGTGTGATGGAGCATTGTCCTGCATGAAAATCATGTTTTTCTTCAAGGATGCAGACTTCTTCCTGTACCACTGCTCAAGGCTGGACTGGGACAAAAAATCAGCCCGGGCATTTTGACTAGAGAACGGCCGACCAGGATAAAAATTGAAAATGTGACGTCATTCAGGGGTAAAACCGCAAAGGATTCTGGGAACTTGTGGCAAGAGGTGCTAGCGCACGCAGGCTTTCAATTGAGCTCAGTTACACAGCAATAAAAAAATGGCAAGAAGCTGTTGTAACTGCAATAGCCGGTCGCATGACAGCCACGGAAAGCCGACGGGTAAAGAGATCCTTTTTTTTTTTTTTTTATCGGATTACGTCGTTGAAGATAAATTTTTTAAGCCATGTTTCTGAAGTAAGAGCTGATGGTCTGGATATACCAAATATAACGTCTCAGAACACTCCAGCTCACATGTTAGTCTGCTCCATTCCCACAAAGGTCAGAGTTTTGTAGTAGTTAATACGTCATTTTTCTTAACATAATTGGTGATATAGGTTACAAGCAAGTCTGGCGCTGAACAGAAATTGTCGCGCTATGCTCCTTTGTTTATTGTGCATAAATAGTGAATTGTCCTGACACAATATTGCGTTTCGCTTCTGTTATTACCATGGTACACTGACAAAAACATATTCTTTTATTCACAGGATAAAACAGTTGTTTTGTATCACTAATTGTCCAGTGCGATTACAGCATACAGTATTATTGTCACTGCTACATTTCTGTGATGCTACCAGAAATTATTTCCACTACTAATTAATTACCGTTGAGCTCAAAGGTTATATTAATAAACTGTTAACGAATGTGTATTTATGAAGACGATTTGTGAGACTGGTAAACTTTGTTCGTACGATGGTCTTTCGTTCTACACGGTGCGTTTCAAGGTCCTGTACCCATCCGTCGGTAAACTGGTCCTGGGCTTGTTGCAGTGACCTGAAGTTACTAAACTTCATGAGTGTATGCACTCACTCCAAGAAGCGTATAATTATAAATATGAGCGTGGTGAAAGTTGGGCAGCACGCTAATGTATTTTGTCCACTCTGTGTGCTCGTAAGGGTCTGACCCTTTCACTCCTTTGATTTTTTCCTCGTATCTTTTCTTTGACTTTTCGTCGAGTATGTTTTTGTACGGACCGGCATTGTTCTCCTTCGTTTTGTACATTCCTTTTTTG
The DNA here is from genome assembly GCF_057381845.1 of Rhamphochromis longiceps. Classification (NCBI taxonomy): domain Eukaryota; kingdom Metazoa; phylum Chordata; class Actinopteri; order Cichliformes; family Cichlidae; genus Rhamphochromis; species Rhamphochromis longiceps. The sequence continues at coordinate 64,294,730 of NC_140559.1, read as the reverse complement.
TGCGGCAAAGAAAAAACAAGAAGGTATTGGAACCGGAGAATGAACGTTTTGCGGTGCTGCAAATGCTTGCATTTGATGCAGTACTTGGATTGTTATGCCACGAGTTCCCGGCATGCAATGCGCGAAAATCACGTGATTGCTAAACAAGGGGGAGGGTGCATCCAGCCTCCTCGGTTGTAATTGGTCCAGCCCAGAGTCGATCATGACCAATTGGCCAATCCAACACCTTTCATTATATATACCCTTCCTAAAAAAAAAAAAAAAAAATCCATCGGCCCATAAAAACAAAAAATCGCCAGCGGCCCACCGGGCAAATGCCCGGTATGCCCGATGGCCAGTCCAGCTATGCCACTGCTTGAAGAAGGTGTCTTCCAGAAACTGGCAGTAGGACTGGGAGTTGAGCTTGACTCCATCCTCAACCCGAAAAGGCCCCACAAGCTCATCTTTGATGATACCAGCCCAAACCAGTACTCCACCTCCACCTTGCTGGCGTCTGAGTCGGACTGGAGCTCACTGCCCTTTACCAATCCAGCCACGGGCCCATCCATCTGGCCCATCAAGACTCACTCTCATTTCATCAGTCCATAAAACCTTAGAAAAACCAGTCTTGAGATATTTCTTGGCCCAGTCTTGACGTTTCAGCTTGTGTGTCTTGTTCAGTGGTGGTCGTCTTTCAGCCTTTCTTACCTTGGCCATGTCTCTGAGTATTGCACACCTTGTGCTCTTGGGCACTCCAGTGATGTTGCAGCTCTGAAATATGGCCAAACTGGTGGCAAGTGGCATCTTGGCAGCTGCACGCTTGACTTTTCTCAGTTCATGGGCAGTTATTTTGCGCCTTGGTTTTTCCACACGCTTCTTGCGACCCTGTTGACTATTTTGAATGAAACGCTTGATTGCTCGATGATCACGCTTCAGAAGCTTTGCAATTTTGAGACTGCTGCATCCCTCTGCAAGATATCTCACTATTTTTGACTTTTCTGAGCCTGTCAAGTCCTTCTTTTGACCCATTTTGCCAAAGGAAAGGACGTTGCCTAATAATTATGCACACCTGATATAGGGTGTTGATGTCATTAGACCACACCCCTTCTCATTACAGAGATGCACATCACCTAATATGCTTAATTGGTAGTAGGCTTTCGAGCCTATACAGCTTGGAGTAAGACAACATGCATGAAGAGGATGATGTGGACAAAATACTCATTTGCCTAATAATTCTGCACTCCCTGTAATTTAACTGTTTTCGGTGGTACATGTGGAGGTTTATCAGGGAGGAGACTTGGCTGTTCTCCACTCACACTGGCTGAAATGGTGAAAATGCTGTTATCATAGGATGAAATGAGGATTTGTTCCTCATTAACGAGTTGGGGGCACAAAAAATACTTTTCTTTCTTATTCTCATTTAAAATATCTAGCTTTTATTAAATAATTATCTGAATCTTGCGAACAAAGTTTTTATCTGACGTAAAATGTATAGAAATCATACATATACCAACAAGACAGTGTACATCACTGTCACAACAGCATTTGTTTTCATTCAAAGGCTTTTTGGCTTTAATACCTGGTGGGCCGGTCTCTAGTCAAAATGCCCAATTTTTTTTGTCCCAGTCCAGCAGTGTCACCATGCCAGCTGACTGTATGTCATCATCAGCTAGTGTTGTTCTTTATACATCAATATTACCAAAGTTTACCATAAGGCAGCATAGAAAGTATTTACTTGCTTTCAGGTTTTATTCAAATGTTAGTCTTTTCAGTTGTTTCTCCACTTTTTTCCTGTTTTAAAAATCAAACAGCAGTTTGTAATAAGATTATCTTCTTTTTTTAACAGGCAGATAAAGTTTTGCATTGGCATTGGCTAATTTGCCAATTGTATGTTAAATATTCAAAAATGTTTTTGCTCAAAACATATGTGCACTATATGTCAGTAAAAATACTATGCAAATATTGCTGTCCTTGAATGCTGAGTAAACACTGACAAAGCACTGATTGTGTCTCTTGTACTTTATCAACGCAGTGTCTAAAAACTTTGCACCGTAGTGGTTAAAATCTCATTCTAATAAGAGTTAAAAGCGCATTCGGTTATTAGGTTTACAGGGTTACTGAATTATGGTTAATGGTTGGTAGAATTTTTTTTTAACATTATCTGCCAATTACATCTGCCACCCTTCTCCAAATCTGTGCCCCTACCTGGCCCCCCCAACAAAAATTTTCTAGACACACACACACCACTGCTTGGTGGGTATGCAAGTGAAGAGAGAGACTACATCAAAGGACACAATGGTTTCATCTGGATCCAAGGTAAGTAAAAACGGCAAAAACGAAACAACCAGGTCGCTGGACACACCGCTCCTGTGTCAGCGGAGAGCAGGCACACTTTGCTCCCTCTCCCCCACTCTTATGTTTCGGTGTTGCACTGACACGTCACGTGACTTAGACACTTTGGGGGTTGTTAAGTTGTTTACATATTAATTATATACATTTTTTTGTTTTTGTTGTTGAGAATTTTAATTGTAATTTTTGTATTATAGTTTATAAATAGTATTTGTTTTAATTTGTGTACTGGTTTGCGTGCACTTAAGATTTAAAAAAAAAAAAAAAAAAAGATCGCCACCAGGGCAGACCCGATGGCATTTTCATGCTTCGCAGCATCATTTATTCTTACAATAATCACACGGTTGCTGTAACAGTACATTCAACGGCTTCAGCTCTCCCGCTGGCAGCCGTACACATCACCACCACCAACCCTGCAGCGGCATCGCAGAACACACCCTGCCACATACCCCCCTCGCCCGCTTCACCTCACCTCGCGAGCAGGCGAGGGAATTGGCCCGGACCATCGGCGCCCCATGCCCTAGCCCAGCGACGGGGAAGTGTCCACTCTGGCGGTCGCCCGCGCCTCCAGCGGAAGCCCCGGAGCTGGCCTGATGGCCACCCATATGGCAAGCAGCGGTGGCGCAGTAGGCGTGGAAGTGAGCTGGGGTTCACAGGTAGCTGGGCAGACGGCCGGCACGCAGGACTGTGCAGCCTGCGTGCCGAAGTGGACAGCATGCACCCCCGCGCACCTCGACCTCCGTCTCCAGCTTGGCAGGCGCGCCAGCCTCCGGCTCACCCCAAGCCGTGCGCTGTCCACCCTTACAGTGATCACACGGTTGCTGTAACAGTAGCCTACATTCAACGGCTGCAACCCTCCTGCTGCCAGCTGTACACATCAACACCAAAAACAACAACAGCACAAGCAGCGCACAGGTTTTAAGCCGGCGAGGCATCATTGTAGATGCCGTGAAGGTGAGTCCATCTCATCTGCAGTGGCATCGCAGACCACGAGCCGCAACAATAATAAAAAAAAATTATTTAATTATGAATAAATAATTTCTCCTAATTATGTCCTGGGTTTTAACTAATTAATTATACCAAAGGAAACATCACACAAACACTTAAGGTCATGAAAATTAATTGCGATTTAGCAATTCAATGAGGCATCCACCTTATTTATTGAAAAGTATCGTATCAGTATTGGTATCGGCGATACTGGCCCGAATTTACTTGGTATCGGATCGATACCAAAATATGCAGTATCGCACACCACTAGTGTTTGGGAGTTCCCTTTCAGTCGATTCACTCGGTACAACACATAAGCATGGGATATCACGCCCTCGTGTGTCCTGGCTGAAGAAACCTTTAATCACGCCTTTAAGGCAGATGACGTGTGATGACACGCGCACGGCCCTGCCTGCACATATAGCCGCTGTCATCACAGTCATCCCTCAGTTCGATAGCCGCTCTTCACCAAGCCAAACTGCTCAGTGGGGCCACCTTGTGTTGTACCTCGTTCCTCTCCTTCAGGGAACAGAAGTTATAGACATAACTATTCGTTCCCTTTCAGTCGATTCACTCGGTACAACACATAAGTATGGGACATATATACACGCCCCACAGAGCAGCCACCAAACCGGAATCGGACCACCACATCCTTAGTGAGTGGTAGACCCAGCAGAAAGGACAGCATGAGCCACCGAAGGGGCTGTAGCATCCAACCGATAAAACTGCACAAAAGTGTGCGTTGATGCCCAACTAGCTGCCGCACAAATATCAGCTACAGGCACCTCTTTAAAAAGAGCCCATGAGGTTGCCATCCCCCTGGTGGAATGAGCTCTGACCCCGTGGGGCAAAGCAAGACCACCGGTGCTGTATGCCAGTGAGATAGCTTCTATAATCCAGTGGGACAGCCTCCGTTTGGACAGAGCTCTACCTCTATTTGGATCAGCGAAGCAGACAAACAGCTGGTCACATAAACGCACATTCTGAGTGCGCTCAATGTAGGTGCGTAGCACACGCACTGGACAAAGAGAATGCATCCTCCTCTGCTCCTCAGATGCAAAAGGAGGGGAGCAAAAGCTCAGCAACTCAAACTCCATTGAGCTAGAAGATGCAGGCATGATCTTGGGAAAATAGGCAGCATTTGGATGCAATACGACCTTGTGGCCATCAGAAGAGAACTGTGTGCACGAGGGATGCACAGAGAGCGCATGAAGGTCACCCACTCGCTTTGCCGAAGCCAAAGCGAGAAGTAATGCAGTCTTATATGAAAGAAATTTAATATCCACAGACTCAATGGGTTCAAACGGGGGGCTACAAAGGGCCTCCAGCACCAAAGACAAGTCCCAAGCAGGCACACTGGACTTAAGCACGGGCCTCAGCCGGCGAACTCCTTTCAGAAAGCGTATGGCGAGGGGATGTGCACCTAGTGTCACCCCGTCAGAACCAATATGACAAGCAGATATACAGTGGGGCAAAAAAGTATTTAGTCAACCACCGATTGTGCAAGTTCCCCCACTTAAAATGATGACAGAGGTCAGTAATTTGCACCAGAGGTACACTTCAACTGTGAGAGACAGAATGTGAAAAAAAAAATCCATGAATTCACATGGTAGGATTTGTAAAGAATTTATTCGTAAATTAGGGTGGAAAATAAGTATTTGGTCACCTCAAACATGGAAAATCTCTGGCTCTCACAGACCTGTAACGTCTTCTGTAAGACGCTTTTCTGTCCCTCACTCGTTACCTGTATGAATGGCACCTGTTTGAACTCATCATCTCTATAAAAGACACCTGTCCACAGCCTCAAACAGTCAGACTCCAAACTCCGCCATGGCCAAGACCAAAGAGCTTTCGAAGGACACCAGGAAAAGTATTGTAGACCTGCACCAGACTGGGAAGAGTGAATCTACAATAGGCAAGCAGCTTGGTGTGAAAAAATCAACTGTGGGAGCAATCATCAGAAAATGGAAGACATACAAGACCACTGATAATCTCCCACGATCTGGGGCTCCACGCAAGATCTCATCCCGTGGGGTCAAAATGATCATGAGAACGGTGAGCAAAGATCCCAGAACCACACGGGGGGACCTGGTGAATGACCTGCAGAGAGCTGGGACCAAAGTAACAAAGGTCACCATCAGTAACACACTACAACGGCAGGGAATCAAATCCCGCAGTGCCAGATGTGTTCCGCTGCTGAAGCCAGTGCATGTCCAGGCCCGTCTGAAGTTTGCCAGAGAGCACATGGATGATACAGCAGAGGATTGGGAGAATGTCATGTGGTCAGATGAAACCAAAGTAGAACTTTTTGGTATAAACTCAACTCGTCGTGTTTGGAGGACGAAGAATACCGAGTTGCATCCCAAGAACACCATACCTACTGTGAAGCATGGGGGTGGAAACATCATGCTATGGGGCTGTTTTTCTGCCAAGGGGACAGGACGACTGATCCGTGTTAAGGACAGAATGAATGGGGCCATGTATCGTGAGATTTTGAGCCAAAACCTCCTTCCATCAGTGAGAACTTTGAAGATGAAACGCGGCTGGGTCTTCCAACATGACAATGATCCAAAACACACCGCCCGGGCAACAAAGGAGTGGCTCCGTAAGAAGCATTTGAAAGTCCTGGAGTGGCCTAGCCAGTCTCCAGACCTCAACCCCATAGAAAATCTGTGGCAGGAGTTGAAAGTCCGTGTTGCTCGGTGACAGCCCCAAAACATCACTGCTCTCGAGAAGATCTGCATGGAGGAATGGGAAATACCAGCTACTGTGTGTGCAAACCTGGTAAAGACCTATAGTAAACGTTTGACCTCTGTTATTGCCAACAAAGGTTATGTTACAAAGTATTGAGTTGTATTTTTGTTATTGACCAAATACTTATTTTCAACCCTGATTTACGAATAAATTCTTTACAAATCCTATCATGTGAATTCATGGATTTTTTTTCACATTCTGTCTCTCACAGTTGAAGTGTACCTCTGGTGCAAATTACTGACCTCTGTCATCATTTTAGGTGGGGGAACTTGCACAATCGGTGGCTGACTAAATACTATTTTGCCCCACTGTAAATGTGTTAAAGTATAACATGTTTATTAAATTACTATTTCTGTTTTTCTTTTAATTAAGTAGATGTCATGTAAGAACTTTAATAAGTTGCTCTTGTTTATGATCATCATTTAGATTTATGTTTCACAAAAACCATTCAGTCTGTATGTCGTGTTGCATGAGTAAGACAACAAATCAACAAGAAACACACTCAGGGAGTGTGTGAGTTATCTGATATCAAATAAAATTTCCATCTGTGCACAAATGTTTTTAAAGAGTGATTTAAAAACATTTAAATTTAATGTCTCTTTTCATTCATTTCTGTCTCTCTCTCTCTCTCTTGTGATTGTTGACATGACTGAAACTCTACCTTAATTTTTGATATGTATGTTTTTTGAACACATGACCTTTTCCCTATTTTCTTAATAACAATGCCTTTGTTGTAAAGCTACACAAAATTAACATGCTACATTCATCCAAGGTGATGAAATTCTTTGACAGTTGCTATATATAGTACACTTTATGTCAACACAGTCAAAAGTTTGGACACACTGTCACGGATTTGCTGTGTGGGTAGGCAAGATGTGGAGCAGGCACGTGCAGAGGGGGGGGGGCTAGAGGGGCTTGAGCACCCGCCCCTTTCCTGATGGGTGCCCAAAGTGCCCTTTTGTTGAGGCAACTTTTTAAAAAAAAATCTTTTTATTTTATTTTTATTTTTTTTATGTGTGTGTGTGTGTGTGTGTGTGTGCGTGCGGAGTCCTGTCTGTGCCCCTCAACAATAATATTTAACTATTAATCACAGTTTTGCTAAATAAAAGGATCTTCTTGCATCAGTCACATGATCACATTTAACCAATGATCGCCCTTGACGGCAGAACGCGCTGGTTACGAGCCGGGAAAGAGCTCACAAAGAGCACGCGCATTTTTAGCGGTCCAGACCTGTAGAAGAAACACAAGTTAACTCAGAGACACAGACTGATGCGACAAAACCAGTAAGTAGGTGTACCGCGTACACTGTAGTGTGTAGCACACAGGAGTATTAGCTTATTACGTACACGTTGGTAAGCTGTCTTGTGGCAACTGACGAACTGAAACAAACGAGCGTGCTGTGTGTGCAACAGCGCGACAAACGTTACCTGTCCTTTTATTAACTGCACAAGTAGTGCTGGTCACAGCTGCTGGCTACCTGTGTAAGGCTGTCATGGGTCTGTAGCTCTGTCACCGTTTTAGGGAACATATTTAGTTTTAAAGTATTCAGAACATATTTAGTTTTAAAGTAAGTTTCCGGGCTTTTCCTGCCTTTCTGGAGGGATTATATTTCACTAAAAAACGATCTAATATGCATGTCCACATAATAATTATTATAATTATAATATATTAAAAACACACGCTGTATTTTAAAGAACATACATTAAGAAGCAGATTATATTAGATTTACATTTTAAATAAGACAAAATTTGGATTTTACAGCAGTAAAATGATTGTATCTCTACAGTTTAAAAATGTAATAAGATTTGCCCCTGCACAGAGTGGATAGTGAAACAAATGAAATCATCATAAATACATTATTTCATATTTATTACTTCCCCCTCCTCATTGCTTTATTATTGTAGCTCTAGTAATGAATAATAATGTAAGGATTCTGGATCAGCACCATGATGCCCATAGTATATACAGTATTCTGAAGAAGGTCTAAAATGTCACTGTGTGTGCATGTGTGTGTTTTATTTAGATGGATTTTTAAAAAAAATATTACTCATGATATAACATTGTCCAGACATGCCTGGTAAGGACATGAGGAGGAAACAGTAGGAGCTGTGTGAGGCTACTAAAGGCAGGGCTATAACATTTTTCTGTCATCATTTTATTATAGATTAAGTGCAAGAGTTGTTAGGTGTGGATAATTAGATTATAGTTTATTGCAATAGCAAGTTGTGCCTTGTTCTCACATAGCAAGTGGGAGAGTGATATATGAAATGATGGGATGGAAGGAAGAAGAGAAGCAAAGAGTGATTCACAGGCAGAGCCTAAATTATTTCTCACAGTTTTTTATTGCCTTATGGTTCCAAGCGCTGTCACCAATCTTTGCATTTTGTTATTATCTCATGACACTTGTTTAATCAGCTACCACCTCTCCTGTGGACTTTTTAATGTCTACAGTCTCAGATCAACACAGCCCTGCCCTTCCTATATTAGATTCTTGATGAATGTGTGTTGTTGTTATTCAGCCTGGTTCAATGTGCCCCTTTTTAACTTTGAGCACCCGCCCCTTTAAACCTCTCTGCACGGCCCTGATGTGGAGTCAAATGCAGGACTCAATGAAAAATTGAAAAAATGGACTCTACACATGTTTTATAGTTTAGATTCCTGAAAGTAGCCACCCTTTGTTTTCTTGATATCGCTGCAAACCCTTGGCCTTCTCTCAATAAGTTTCATGATGTATTCACCTGAAATGGTTTTTCACTTCATAGATGTGCCTTATCAGGATTCATTTGTGAAATTTCTTGCCTCCTTGAGATGAGATCATCAGTTGTGTTGTGCAGAAGTCAGGTTGGTACACAGCTGACTTCTGACTGATACACCCTAAATATTGCACGGTTAAAAATAACCCAATTTGTAACCCAATGCTGGGTCAAATATTGTTGTTGTTTCAACTTAACAGGGTTGGGTTACTGGTTTGACCCAGCACTCTGGGTTAGGATAACTATCCAAAAATTGGGTTAAATTGACCAATAACCAACTTGAGGTTAATAAAATTGGGTCGAAACTCAAAACCTATCACTAGTGTTATATTACCTTTAGCATTTAGGTTAAGATTTCTACTTACTATAAAATTCAGCATATAAAAACTAGATTCAAAACAGATTTTCTCAAAAATACGTTTATTGCCATATGATACATAGAACATACAGCAAACTTCATACAAAATATATCAATGAAAGTAAAATGCAAGTAAAAAAAAAATGTACCAAAAAATATATATAATTTATTATATCGATTACTTCAAATCAGTCTTTGGTTACAGCACATGTTAATACACATGAAGACATGCTATGTAAAGTCAGCTCTGTTTTAGAACAAATTACATGTAAAAACTCTTAACTTTAAAAAACTGAAGAATTTATGATTTTTTCAGTACTTAACATCTGTGTTGGTCAAGTTACTTGAAAAAAGTAATCAGTAACTAATTACTGATTACTCCCCCCAAAAAGTAATCCCGTTACTTTACTGATTACTTATTTTCAAAAGTAATTAATTACTTAGTTACTTAGTTACTTTTTAAAAACACGATTTACAACCTGAAGAGGTGATAAAGCGATAGATCTTTCAGCCCAATTCTACTTTTTCTACATAATCCATCATACAAAATGTAATCAAATGGAAAAGTCTCTTTTTTTTAACTTGTTTTATCAGTTTTAATCCTTTAACTTTATGCATCAAATAAATATTAAATTATATGCACCATTCTCTGACTTGAAGAACTTAGTTTAATATTTAAACTTATTTTCTGCACATTCCAGCACATAAAATAAAATATTTTTTGTGTTTACACTCACTCTTTCAAATAGATGCAAGTAAAACACAGCAGAAAATAAATAAAGTCAAAGACTCAGTGGTCGTTTTGCTCTATTTTCACCTGTAAAGCAGGACTGGGGGTAGGCGGAGGTTTACCCTGGTGCAGGTGTGCTGCGGTCAGTTGACGAATCCGCGAGTTTCTCTGTGAGTTTCCCATTACGTCGTTGCGCACTCGGTGCTTGCTTGAAAGTTTAGGGGGGTTTTTTCGCTGTAAAAAGTTTTCTTCCCACGCACAACGGACGCTAATGTTTTTGTCACTTTTTATGGAATCAAACTCAAAATAAGGTCAGTATTTCCAAGCTTTAAACGCTGCACGCTCATACTCGCTCCCACAATCGATATATGATCCATTGTTGATCTGGACACAGCTGTTGTCACCAACGGCGCACTTGCTTACGTCACTGTCATGAGACATTCTCGCAAAAAAATCACGGTTTTAGTAACGCAGTAACGCAGCGTTCCTACGGGAAAGTAACGGTAATCTAATTACCGATTTTGCAATAGTAATCCCTTACTTTACTCGTTACTTGAAAAAAGTAATCAGATTACAGTAACGCGTAACGCGTTACTGCCCATCTCTGCTTAACATACATCAACACTTGGCAAGACTTAGAAAAGTGGCAAGAGGGAATCTCCTTCTCAGATAATTTCATGCACCTTTATGAGCAACATTTTACGCTTCCATCATAGCTAAATGAGCTCTCACTCGATTTGTCATATTCAGTGTTGGGAATAACGCATTATTAAGTAACGCGTTACAGTAACTACGTTATTATTGTGGTAACGAGCACGGTAACTAGTTATTATGCCAAAATCAGGAACGCGTTAGTCGTTACTGGGATTTAGATAGGGTCGTTACTCGTTACTTCGTGTGGTGGCTGTCGCGGAGCTTCCACAGATGCAGTAACATTAGCAAGTGGTGGAAGCCAGCAGGTGGATGAAGGAAAAGGGAGGCAAGAGGAGAGACCCGAAGCGGCCGCCGGTCCGAGTGTGAACTGAACTTCAGGTAAGAAGTTATGACCTGCAGTCTCTCTGGGTCAGATATAAACCAAGTTTAGGTGCAGTTTATTTTCGTTGTGCTGACTTTTTCCGTACTGCGTGCTAGCTAGCATGAGGGAGTTTCTATACAGCTGGGTGGGTGCTATGAAGTTAATGGTACGCTGGAGCCACTATCAGGGACAAACAGAGACTGCAGCGTGTTGTGCGCTCTGCTGAGAAGGTGATTGGCTGCAGACTCCCATCTCTGCAGGACCTGTACACCTCCAGGACACTGGGGCGTGCAGCTCGGATCTCAGCTGACCCTTCTCACCCTGGACACAGTCTGTTTGACCTGCTCCCCTCAGGCAGGAGGCTCCGGTCCATTCGCACCAGAACCTCTCGCCATAAGAACAGTTTCTTCCCCTCTGCTGTTGAACACATGAACAATAACCATAAGACTGTTCCCACCACTAACACATGACCCTACGCTGTGTTCACTGCATCATTCAATGTTTGGCACTGATCACCACCTGCACTCATGTACATATCTATCTACTTAGCACTTTTAATTCTTATTCTTATTTTTATTTTAATGTCTATTTTAGCGTAATTTATGAAAGTATGTTTGCACTGAAGCACCGCAGCAATTTCCTAATGTTGTAAACCTGCTCAACATTTGGCAATAAAACCCTTTCTGATTCTGATTCTGATTCTGATGATGTTGCACTTTATTTTGTTCATAAGTTATTAGAGTTGCCAACCGTCCAGTCTTGTATTCAGAGAAAATATTACGCGTTTCTTATTGAGGTGAAAAGGAACAGTTTGTCCCCTAATTCAGCTACAATGAAAAAGGCACAAAGCTGGAGTTATTCTGTGTCTTTACGCTGCACAGCTGCCTCTTCTTCTTTCATTCTCCCCCCTCCCTCTCCCGTTTCTACTTCAATCATGAAAACTGATCAGTGATCAGCTGATCGGCTCTCTTGTTTGTTTATCGCCCACTTTGCGCCAAAAGAGGAAACCAGCGGATGTCGCGCTAAACCGGGGCGACCGTGGCTCAGGGGGTTGGGAAGCGTATCTGTAACCGGAAGGTCGCCGGTTCGATCCCCGGGCTCTCTGTCCTGGTCGTTGTGTCCTTGGGCAAGACACTCTACCCTACAGCCTACTGGTGTTGGCCAGAGGGGCCGATGGCGCGATATGGCAGCCTCGCTTCTGTCAGTCTGCCCCAGGGCAGCTGTGGCTACAACCGTAGCTGCCTCCACCAGTGTGTGAATGTGGGAGTGAATGAATAGTGGCATTGTAAAGCGCTTTGGGTGCCTTGAAAAGCGCTATATAAATCCAATCCATTATTATTATTAAACAACAGCAGCACGTTTAAGCTTGATCAGCTGTTGTTAGAATTTATTTAATATTAATTTCTAGTATCAGCTGATGTTTGCTGGAGCCATCCATCCATCCATCCATCTTCATCCGCTTTATCCGGGGCCGGGTCGCGGGGGCAGCAGCCTAAGCAAAGAGGCCCAGACCTCCCTCTCCCCAGCCACCTCCTCCAGCTTATCCGGGGGAACACCAAGGCGTTCCCAGGCCAGCCGAGAGATATAATCTCTCCAGCGTGTCCTGGGTCTGCCCCGGGGCCTCCTCCCGGTGGGACATGCCTGGAACACCTCACCCAGGAGGCGCCCAGGGGGCATCCTTGTCAGATGCCCGAACCACCTCAGCTGGCTCCTTTCGATGTGGAGCAGCAGCTGCTCTACTCTGAGCCCCTCCCGGATGGCCGAACTTCTCACCCTATCTCTAAGGGAGAGGCCAGCCACCCTTCGGAGGAAGCTCATTTCTGCCGCTTGTATCCGCGATCTCGTTCTTTCGGTCACTACCCACAGCTCGTGGCCATAGGTGAGGGTAGGGACGTAGATCGACCGGTAAATTGAGAGCTTCGCTTTTACACTCAGCTCCCTCTTCACCACGACGGACCGGTGCAGCGTCCGCATTACTGCAGCCGCAGCCCCAATCCGTCTGTCGATCTCCGGCTCTCTTCTCCCATCACTCGATGCTGGAGCCACAGCTGCAAAAAAGCTGCTGGTCATGATATGGTTTGGTTATCTGGTGAGAGGGAAACATGAAGATGAAACCAGGAGATGTCCTTACTGGATCATCAGAGCTGAACAGGTGATGGAGAAACAGGTTTACCTTTTAGGTGACATGAATGAGTTGAAGGGAAGTTATGAACTGTTTCTGAGAGACAAATAACCCCAGGATCCTTTTTTAGGTAGCTGACAGCTGGTAACTGTGCAGGGGCGGATCTAGCAAAGTGTTGCCAGGGGGCCAGGTAGGGCATTAACAGGGAAAGGGGGGGACAAAGAAATACTTTTCTTTCTTATTCTCATTTAAAATGTCTGGCTTTTAATAAATAATTATCTGAATCTTACAACAAACGATTGATAGATTAATGCATATATACCATCAGAACAGTGTGCATCACTGTCACAACAGTGTTTGTTTTCATTCAAAGGCTTTATGATTTTTCCTATAATGGTGGTCTCTAGTCAAAATGCCCGGGCCAATTTTCTGTCCCAGTCCAGCTCTGTATGCAGCTCATGTGTAGTCTGGTGTTACCTACATCTTCCTATTCAGAAGGCAGAATTTCCGAGTTCTGAGTACAATCGAGAGCACCACGACTGCAGTTTTTGTGTTGGATGTAAAAGGCGCACATGACGCTGTGACGTAGGCTAGAATCATGGCAGCAGTCAATGACGGTCCAGGCGTGGGATTTCTCTCGTGGAAATATGCACATTATCTTTTCCTTTCTATTGGTAGGTGGCACAGTGCACTTGTGGCAAGTAAGCAAGCTAGAAGACTGGCAAAGTTATGGAAGCAACACATTAACAAGAGAATTCTGAGTAAAACCAAAGTTACTTTCCCTAGTAACTAGTTACTTTGAAAGTAACGAATAACTTGAAGTAACTGAGTTACTTTTGAGAGAAGTAACTAGTAATGTAACTAAGTTACTATTTTAAAGTAACTTACCCAACACTGGTCATATTTGGTTCATGTCCTGGGATTCATCTATTCTTGGGATAGATGACAGTGTGAAGGAATTCCCAAACCTGGGTGCATGGGTAACTTGCATTAAAAAAAAACAAACAACAACAACTTTGAAGCAGCCATCAACAGACCTTAGACTGCTAGACAGTAGGGCTGCCACAAACGATTATTTTGATAGTCGACTAGTCACCGATTATTTTTGCGATTAGTCGACTAATCAGATCATCATCCATTGAATGTAAAAGTACAGCTTATTGCACCAGATAGTTATATAACTATCATTAGCTTACAGCTTTAAGTGTTTAAGGTCTGTGCTAACTAAAAATAAAGACAAGATGATAGTTTATTGAATTTTAATTAAATGTGCAGATTGTTTCGGTGGAGTTTAATAAACTCAGCCGATTTACTCAGGAACAAATAAAATACTGAAAAAAGCCAAACAATAACATTTTTAAGTTATCTAAGTGACTTATATATGTTTAACCTGAGTAGGGCGGTGGGTTTGAAAACGATCTGCCGGGAGTCCGGTGCTCTCATGGCCCCCGGCTAGCTATCGAGCTAGTGGGTAACAGACGTCTCCGAAAACGTCGGAGCGCTTTTGAAAATATGTGGTGTCTTGATAAACTGAGCAGATATTTGAGGTTTACACAGCTACATTCTCGCCTGAAAATATGTTAAACTTTTATTTTGTGACCTAGAAAGAATAATAAGAGTAATATTAAAACTAACTAGCTGCTGCCATTGTTGGAAACTGAGCTGGGCTGCGCTATGAATTCTGGGACAAAGCTACTTCTTCTTCTTCTTCTTCTTCGGGGTTTAACGGCAGCTGGCATCCTTGTACATGCAGTGCTGCCATCTTCTGTTTCAGTCCGTTATTACACTCTTAAATCCTACTACTTATTCCTGCGTCTTTTGGGATCTTACAAAGCTTCAAACGACGCGTCGACTATTAAATCAGTCGTCGACGATTTTGATAGTCGACGTAATCGTGACTAGTCGATTAATCGTGGCAGCCCTACTAGACAGAAATCCAGTTGCTGGCCTATGAGTTCTGCAAGGGCTGAGCCATGCATCCTAAAATTTTTAAACAAAAGAAAAGAAAAGGCAAAGGTCAGTAAAGTAAGATGTAAACATACACGGCAGACCCAGTGGCATTTTGATACTGTTTATTAATACTTAGCCGGTTGCTGTTTACAACGCACACAGAGCTGCAGCTCTCCCGCTGCCCGCTCAACATTACCACAACAACCACAACCACAGGACCCAGTACAATATTTAATTCGGCGGGGCGTGATTGCGGATGCTGTGCAGGTGCGTCCGGGGCCTTGAGTGCCAAAATGAATTAATTATTAATCATTAAATGATTAAATGTGTAATTAATTATACAAATTGGAATAATCAGTTAAACAAATATGTTATTATTTAATGGTCATTCATTTAATTTAAAATGTTTAATTATTGTTGTTGGATTTGTATTGTTGATTATCATTTATGCTTAGAAATATCTACTTATATATGCTTAGAGTTTTATAATTAGTTGTAGATTGATAGAGGTTTGATGCTTAGTAGTCTGCAGAGACATTGTGTGCATTCCAGAGTGCTCTGGGAGCATGGGAGAGGTCGTACCTTGTCTTATTGTTTTATGGTAGGATAAATGTATCTATATCTGTTTTAGTCTAAGTGCCTTTTGTTTAGATGAACTGCTGGACTTCCAGACCAGCAGGTTTAGGGAAGTCATTTATGGGGTCACACTCTGACCCCACACACACACACACTTACAAAACCACAGGCAAGGTACTCTTTGTGTGTATGTAGACGTCATATGTTAATGAACCTATGTATATTCATGTAACCTCCATAAAAGAGCAGTGTTACGGGGGAGCGCACGAGAGCAACTGGGGTCAAGCGAAGGAACGGCGCTTGTCCGGTTCTCTCCCGTGCACGAGAAACATGAAGAACTTTGCCTACTCGTGTCTTGCTTTGCTGTGTAATTACATTGTCTTCAACGTTCCAGTGCATAGGGTTAAGCTACAAACCTATCAATTGTATTTAATTCCATTTGTAATTAATTAATGATACATTTAATTTTTTATACTGTGGTGGACCACCAGGTGTCTCCAGTGTGAGGGGAAGTGAGAGGGTTAGGTTTTGGTGCCTTGAGTGTTTAGTTGTGATAAGCCGAGATTAAAGTTGGAGTGAAATACTGGGATCTCTCGTGTTGTGCTTACAAACCTCCACAATACATTTAATTAATTATTGATTTATTTCCAATTTTAATAAACTATTGAAACATTTAATCAATAATTTAATGATGTATTTAATTAATTCACATTGGCACTCCTGGCCCAGCTGCTGTATTCATGAATTGGATTTTATTTCAATCTAACCCATCAAAGTCAGCGTGCAGGGTTAACGGTGATCAAGTCAAAACCATTACTTTTTACAGATAGCCAGTCTTTTAGTATGGAATGCCAGGACTGCCATAATGAATTAATTAAATACACCATTAAATAATTAATTAAGTGTGGCAATAATTAATTAAAATTGGAAATAATTAATTAAAATTGGAAATAATTAATTAAAAATGTTTTTGACACATTTAATTAATTAATTATTAACACATTTAACTAATTATTTAATGGTGTATTTAATTAATTCATTTTGGTACAGTTGACTCCTTCAGGTCTCACCATGAAAAATTTTTATCAACCTCACCCATCAAACCCAGGGGGCGGGGTTAACACTGATCGAGTCAAAACCATTGCTTTGGCCTGGTGGCCATTGTTTTTAGCACACAACAACTGGCATGTGGAAACTAACAGAACTGAACTTTGAAAAACCCTGTGTGGAGATACAGAAATTATTTTATTGGTGCCATATAATCTGCATCATTATAACTGCATTAATAACATTCTTTACAGCATTATTCCATTTAGTAATGGAATAATCCTGTGACACTAAGTCTACTCTTAGTGTTCTTTCAAATATAATATACTTAAAGGTCTCTATCATTCATGGGGTGACTTTTTTACTGACTGTTAATAAATACCATATTATGTGGGAAATAAATAAATGTGAGATTATTAAACTGACAATATCAATTTCCATATAAACACATTGCAACTTCCTCATTGCCTTATGTAAAAATTATCTTCCCTTTAGAGTATATAATGAACAATCAACAATGTTTCACAGTGTTTTATTTTTTATAGTTATTCTATAGATGGAATTAGTGAGGCAGATTTTTTTAATATGAGATAAAAACAATAAAGATGTGTAACATGAAGTCAGACTGCCAGGACATTCATGTAATTCTCGCAATTATTTTATAATATAGGTGCATCACAATATAGGTGCAAGGCTTCAGTTGGCTGTACATTAACCACTGTTGCCTGCAGATGTCACCCATGAGTGTAATTAATGAAGGTTAATGAACCAGTTTTTGACACAGTGGTTCAAAGAGGTTCAGAGCTTCATGAAACCTCTGTTTGCCATCACTAGGCGCAAGAACCTAAACCAAATTCCAAAATGGGGGTGTGTCACGGAGGAGCGCCACACCACAACTGCACTCTGGGGGCTTTTATAGATCATTGGCACAATGGCAGCAGGGCTTGCCACTTCCATGATGGCAACAAGTCACACCAGTTCTCCGACCCTATATACTAGATTTGCCACACCAACAGGCTGGCAAATCTAGTTTGTAGGCAAAAACATAAAATGCAAGACTTGACTAATAAGCTAAATAACAAGAGCCACTGGAGAGTAACATAATATATAAAAAATACTGACAACCTAAAGGTCCAAAGGACACGATGAATAAAACCAAAACAATAATTATTCAAAAAGTTATGAGCCCCAGAATTTCAAAACAAGTGCCAGGTACTGTGATATTTATTAGCAGAATGGAGAAGTGTTACTTCTGCTGGTGGGTGGAAATCCCACAGTGGAAATATTATTATTATTATTATTATTATCATTTCTAAGAGTGTAATAATTGTAATTGGAATGAAAAGAAAAGAAAAGAAAAGAAAAGAAAAGCAGAAACACTGATGAGTTTTTTAAAAATTGTGTTTTCAAAAGATTTACTGAATTAAAAGTAAGAACAGAACAATATAAGAGCCTGATACAATGTTTTAATGTGTAATAAAATGTAATATATGTTATATCAGCACCTCATTATAAGTTAGACTACAATAAATGCGTTGATTTACATTCCACCACTGGGTTTCCTGTTTTTTATCTTAATATTCTTTGAAAGTAAGCAAATATAAAGAACAACAAACAGGATGTTATTCAGTATCATGTCTTTGTAAAAGATTTATATTTATTCAGGTGTTTTGTACATCCAGTTTTTAATAAGAAGTGAAGCGATCCACAAAACCTCAATAAATGATCAATCCTCCAGCAAATGCCAGTCTGATTCTTCTGGTTTCCTGTAATCTACTGGATGCAGCTACTTCCTTTTTTGTTCCTTAAAAACTCTACATGGATAACTTGAGTCCAAGATCAATTAACGTTTGGGACCCTGGAGGAGGGATAAGCAGAATGTGCAGAAATTTCTACAAATAAGCTGCACTTATTTCATTTTTCAGCTTAACAAATCATTTTGAAGGTCAGATGTAGTTAAATTATACGCATAAACATGTTTAATATGATTCAAATAAATCTGAATTTAGCTTTTAGACTTGATAAAAGAGTTTAGTTTAGTTTTATGGTACTGTATACACTACCAGTCAGAGGTCAGGTGTACTAGACTGACTTTTACACAACACAACTGATGGTCCCAGCTCCAGGAGGCAAGAAAATTCACAAATGAACCCTGACAAGGTACACATGTGAAGTGAAAACCATTTCAGGTGACTACATCATGAAACTTATTGAGAGAAAGTCCAGGGTTTTCAGTGCTGTCAACAAAGCAAAGAGTGGCTATTGTCAAGAATTTAAAATATAAAACGTGTTTAGAGTTATTTATCAAGTTTTTTTTTTGCTACAAAATTCCATATATCTTGCTTTATATATTTTTGTAGAAAGTAGTAAAAATATATAAAAACCATTAAAGGTTTGTCCAAACCTTTGACTGTCATGTCAACAGTCACTAGAGCAGGGGTAGACAACTCCAGGCCTCGAGGGCAGGTGTCCTGCAGGTTTTAGATGTGTCCTTGATCCAACACAGCTGATTTAAATGGCTAAATTATGTACTTAACATATCGTGAAGTTCTCCAGAGGCTGGTAATGAACTCATCACTTTATTCAGGTGTGTTGACCCAGGGTGACATCTAAAACCTGCAGGCTCAGGTAGAACAGAAAAACACTACAACCAGTCCATTGACCAGTGACTTGAACCCAATTCTGCTCAATATTACTTTGATCTCTTTTAGAGCTTCATGGTGCGATCCTCCACAACAGTTGTAGTTTCTCATGTTGCCCTTTGGAAACATTTATTACCCAGCCTTTACTATAATATGACTAAACTATTTCCTATAAGTTTATTTAAATTACAGAGTTGGTCCCAGACTAGTGGTTCTTTAATCCGAAGGGCAAATGCCAGGAGACTCAACACCTTTGTAGATCATCGTGGCAGTGACAGGGAGAGATACATTGGTCATGTGTCAACAGAAGCAGTGCCAGATATATGATGCATTTAATCCAACCCGTTGCTGACCCCGCTGCTGTTGAGTCCATCAAAACTGCATTATGCTTTCTATTAAGGACTTGATTGTGCAATACAGTTCAACAGAGTTCCAAACCTCTGCATGTTTTCTGTTTAAGAGGAAATGTTGAGCTGGAGCCAGTCTGCTCTGCGAAACCGTCAGAGGGATGTTAGCTATCCCAATAGCTGGCCGATGGGTGTTCTGGGTGGTTTCTCACAGTCTCTGTGTCTTCCTTTGGCTTTTATCTTTCTAAAGAAATAAGAGGAGTAAATGTTCATTGATCTTGGCCGGTGGTCAGCCTGGTTCTAGCAGGGGGTAGGAGGAGCAGTGATGTGAATGTTGCTGCTGCTGCTGTAAGTTTTTGCTTCTTTCGATTTGTTTATTGTTTTATTAATGAGAATTAAAAACATAAATGTAAATATTTGATCATATTTGATCATAAATGAAAGCAATGAATAAAGGTTATTACGTGACATTTACTTAATTAGAAGAAAAACACAAAGAATCTTTTAATAAACATGATATACCTAGATTTTTTTTTAATAAATGTGTTAAATACAGACTCAGGTGAAGGTGAACACAAACTGTAGTTGTTTTCTTTCCTTATTGTAAACTATAATTAATTTTTTTTATATATTATATTTGTATTTTCTTTACACCAGAAGAAAATTAGCTGAAATTCTAGTAGTCTCATTGGACGCTAAAAGACTCTTTGAGTCTTTTTTTTACATCCTCTTTTGTGAAACAACACCGAATATCAGCAGCTTCTGTATTATACTGTTTGGCAAAGTCTCTGTTGTACTTCGCCATCACATATTTCCAGTAGTCTGATGCCTTAAAGCTCTCATCTGGAGGGATTTTCCAGTCTGGGTAAATTTCCTTGTATCTCTTGTAAGGGTGCCATTCATAGTTTGTATCACTGCAGCGAAAACACTGGTCACTGATCACAAGGGAAGAGCATATGTCAGTGATCAGTTTTTGCGTATTCGGCCAGAATATAGCCCATATGGTTTTCACTGCCCTATGCATAGCCAAGAAAACAGTCCTTATGAACTGGAAAAATAAAAATAATCTGAATTCTAACCAATATAGAAATTATCTATTAGATTACATTAGTCTTGATACAGCCTCTGCCACCACATCAGATCAATTGCTCTGGGCTCCTTTGATCAGCTCCATCACCTAGTGGGGGTGGGGGGTCATAGTTTGGTCCCGCCTTCACTGTTGTGATTGGTGTGGGGGTAGGGACAGGCTTAGGGCGTCGGGGGGTTCCCCGGAGGCATCTTTCTTGGGGGGCTCAACCCGGGGTAGCTGTCATGTCCAATTAGGGGCTCTGTTGGCTCTCAGGTGACGGATACCTCGTGGCTGCGTGCAGCGGGGCTAGGGGAGGGTCTGTGCTGACGGACGTGGGTTACTGACCTGGTAGCCTGGCTGCCCCTGGGTGGGTCCGGGATGGGCGTGAGGCTCTGGGGGCGCTCCGTCTCTGCAATGGCGTGTCCAGCGGGGTGGCCTGGGGGGGCACAGGCCACCCCCCCAACCAGACTGGCCACCCCAGGTGCCACCCCAAAGGTAAAACAATAAAATTCAATCAAATATCAAATGTCCGATTATGTTTTCACGGTGAAGCTCAGATATCCGAGTGTAAGTGAATGCAGCATCGGCTTCTGCGCTATGTGCATCACGTTAGCAGGAGAGCCAAGCACGAAAGACGGCACTGCAGGAAACAATTTTTCGGTGAAAGAAAATGAGGACAGAATAAATGTCCCGGTAAGTAATATTAAGTTTGTTGAGTTTAGTAAACTTCGGTGAAATTAGAATCCGAAGGAAAAAATAACACTTAAAGAATTATTGCAGCCGTCGAATATTTCAGACAGTATGCTACTGAGGGCAGCTAACATAAGAGTTATGAGTTATAAGATATAATCTAAGTCGTAACATTGCTGTATGGAGCTGCAGATTTGGTTGCAGGTTAACATAGCTGGACTGGCCATCGGGCATACCGGGCATATGCCCGGTGACTTATTATTTTTTTTTTTTTTTTGTAATGGCATGAACAATGAGAGGTGGTGGATTGGCCAGATGCAGGTCGATGTGTAAAAATAACTCAGTTGTTTGGTGGTGGCTATGGCGGGGCTTCCACAGAGGCCAGCAGGTGGATGAGGGAAGGGGAGGCAGGAGGAGAGCCCCGAGGCAGCCACCAGTCCGAGTGTAAGGTGAACTGAACTTCAGGTAAGAAGTTATGACCTGCAGTCTATCTGGGTCAGATATAAACTAAGTTTAGGTGGAGTTTATTTTCGTTGTGCTGACTTTTTGCCGTCAGTTGCAATAACTCGTACTGCGTTCTAGCCAGCTTGATGGAGTTTTTAGGTGGGTGGGTTCTATGATGTTACTGATAGTGAACTTTATTTTATTCATAAGGTTAGTTAGTAGAGTTGCCAACGGCTCCTTAAAAAAATGGAATGGTCCCTCATTCAGAGAAAATATTACACGTTTCGTATTGAGCTGAGAAGAGACGCAGTTTGTCCCGAACTTTAGCTAGAATGGAAAAAGACACAAAGCTGGAGTTATTCTGTCGTTACGCTGCACAGCTGCCTCTTCTTCTCTCATTCTCTCCCCTCCCTCTCCTGTTGCTACTTCAATCATGAAACTGATCAATGATCAGCTGATCGGCTTTTCTCTCTCATTTATTTATCGCCCAGTTTAGGACTTTTTTCATGTCTTCATTGATTTTGATGAGCGACATAAAGGCACCTCGAGTACATCGACCACTGCTGACTGCAAACTGCACTCCAAACATGGTGTTAAGGAGAGTGGACTTTCCTGTGCCCTGAACTCCAAGAACTGTGACTACACGTATCTTTCTGTTTGGAGACACCAAGTCACTGAGCTGAGAGAGAACATCACTCAACCATCTTAGAGGGATGTTGGATGCATCTCCATCTACAAGCTCAAGAGGAAATCCATCAAGCAACAACTCTGCACACAGTTTGGGCAGATGCTGCAGCTGTTGATGTGCTGGATTTGTTTGTGAAAGGGACAGTGAAGCTTCATAGATCTGACCCATTTCACGGAAGAAGTGTTCAGTCCCCAGTGAGCTGTTGGAAATTTGTCTATCAATTTCTTTGATCTCTTCTTTGTTCTCAGAGTTCTTACATTTTTCTTTATATTTCTCCCGAAGTTCAGACAGTCTTACACGAGACATGTTGTCCAGGTTCGTTCGCATCCATTTCAGGAAATAAAACCTCTCTGTTCCTGGGCTTGATATTGCATTAATGAAACATGTCATAACTGTTGACATGTCATAAAAGTTTTGTTTTTTTCGTAGTTCTTTTTTCCTTTTCTGAAGTTCGCTTTTGTAATCTTCTATATTTTCAGACCTGATATGTTGAAGTCGACATTCTTCTTTCTCTAAGCAGGTCAGTTCTTTCCATATTTCACCTTGTCGTTGAAGCTGATCTTCTTTGTATTTATGGATGTCTTGAATTTCAGCAGTGATGGCTTCTGCATTTGTCTTTGCAGTCTGACACTCTGGAGAGTCTTCATCAACCAGGATTCCCAGTTCGTGGGCAATGTCTGCCATCTGCTCTATTGTCATCTTCATCTTTGAGTTCCTAACTACATCTCTGACTGTTTCCCTCAGACTTTTCACAAAGTCTACATCATTTCTTTGTTTTGTCTTAATAATGATGTTGGTTTTGGTCAAGCCCA
This sequence comes from Rhamphochromis longiceps, assembly GCF_057381845.1. Taxonomy (NCBI): domain Eukaryota; kingdom Metazoa; phylum Chordata; class Actinopteri; order Cichliformes; family Cichlidae; genus Rhamphochromis; species Rhamphochromis longiceps. The sequence continues at coordinate 64,271,418 of NC_140559.1, read as the reverse complement.
ACGTCAGCACTAGGTTTTCCAAAGCATCTGTACTGTTGTGCTTGCTCTCATAGTTACCCACTAAGAAGATCTGTGCCTTGTGCTGTTGGTTGGTAAGTAGACTGAATTCAGATTCAGAGCCTAAATGGTCAAAGAACACAAAAACTGCTGCAGATCTCTGACACAGAAAGGAGTATTGTGTTTGAAAGCTTGCAATGTCTCCACAAAGGTTGGCTACAGCCACTGGTTGACTGAAAGTATCAATGTTTGCTTTTCCACAAGGAAGATACCAAGTAATTTCAGTCAGTCCATTGGATATTCTTCTTGGACTGTCACCACACTCCATGTTGCGGTGAACATAGGTGTCATGGTAGTGCTGAGAATTGCTCAGAAGTTTATTGAGAATCTCTGACTTGGACGAGGAGCACTCACCCAGTCTGACAAAAGAGATCATTGGAAGTTCAGAGAGAACGATTCTGTCTTCAATGAAGCCCTTGGACTCTGACAGAGACTGAGGTCTGTACTTTTTAACAATGTCTCTCATGGCCCACAGCATGAGTGTGCACTGATTGGTGTCACAATTTGGAAGCAGCAGAGGAACAGAGAACTGACACATGGACATTTTGAATGCGATTTCCTGCTGCAGAAAACCATCAGAACACAGAAAGAGAGCAGTGATTATGTCAGGAGGGTTCACCTTGTCATCTGTGTTTGTACTGTTAAATAGATTTTCAAAGAATAACTTTGCATTCCCTGATGTATTGTCACTGCATGAATGACAAACTGAGGTATATGTCACATTCCTTGCTATCACATTAACCATCAAGAGTTTCCTTAGAAAATATCAAGGAAGGTCTGATTTCTGATTCCCGGGTTCATCAATAAGAGTCTTCTCATCAATCTCAAGTATTTTTCTGAGCGATATCTTTTTTCTGTAGTACTGCTCCAAGCCCAGATCTTCCAGTAACCTCGCCAGCTGTGTCTCTGTGGATAAAAAGATGGTTGTTATTTCTGGAAAAACAACCAAGTCAGCTACACTGGGATTGGTTTTATGTACTTTTTTTCTATTATATTTGAACACTCAAAGCGCTTTATACAACATGCCTCGTCAACACATATTTATACAAGCAGTGTTTTCTATACCTAAATGCATTCTGTCAAATCTTCACACTCTAATGAACAAAACAGAGAGCAACTTGGGTTTTATATTATGGGTTTAATATACTCTTTAAACCGTCAATCAAGTACTTTGAGTACAGTGAGCTTCACTTTTTCAAAGGCAAAAAGGGCATTCATTCTCAAAGAGTGTGTCTAATCATACATTTCAGTTTCACAGTTGCTACAATGAACAAACCCAGTTAAAACTTAACTAACTACTCTATCTACTGTCTACTCAGGTTTTACTGAATACACAGGTCAACAATTTTTTTTGTTTTTGTAATTATCAGAAACCACAACACACTTTTCTAAACCAGTTTTCATGCAGATTTCAGATGTGCTTTCAGATTTTTCAGTCACGTCAACTTTTTCAAAAATGAGTAATATTAATTTGCAATGGATTTGTGTGTGTTAGGCGCACACTGACGCACACTGTGGCATAGATATAATGATCACTGTCAGTCAACTACCTCTGTGATTTGTTTGTGTATATTGTGTTCGGATTGTCACAATACAGCATCCAGCAATAGTCAGCCATCATGCACTCATTCTGCTCCATTAACTGAATGTCCTGATGAAAACGCTCTCCCTCTTCATGACTCACCATGCCAAGATTTCTGGAAAGAACTTGAGGTGAGTGTTGGAAGTGTATGTTCAATTACATGCAACAGCCCAGTTTCTGGTAGGACTCAAGCAGATGCTGAACTCCTTTATTGTATGCAGGAGACTTGTGGATGCCCAGAAAGTTTTCACAGAGCCACTACAAATTTGGCTGTTGGGAGAGTTTGTTTGAAGCCTTCATCCTGCAAAACAGACTTGTGGACCTATAAATATCCCTTCCTACATTTTTGCAGTGCTTATGTCTGACCAAGAAGCAGAAACTTGACACTGGTTTTTCATGGCTCATAGGCATCTTGTGGCTGTCAGTTAGGCTTGACATAATGTTCTGCAGTAGATCAGCTGTCCCACAGCCAAAGGAATCTGCAGAATTTGGTAAATCCTCCTTCCATTCCCACCAATATACCAATCACCTTCAGATAACAACAGATGTTCCACTGATGAGTTTTATACGCAACTGACTCAAGCAGTGTCTTCATGTAGTCATAGGACTTCTTTAGATGAACAGAATGGCATTTGGGACACTTGGTTTGGCTTTTCCACAAGCTTCTTTGTGAATAATCAATAAAGAGATGACATTGAGCTAGAAAACGCTCTTGTGACAAACTGCTGGAGAGTCCGTCGATGTCATGACAATAGCACAGTGAGCCGTGAGCAGTGAAGAACGCTGTCAAGTTATCACTTTGACTTCTGTAGTGAGTTACAGCAACACCCTTGGCCAGCAAATGCTTCTGCTTAAGCCTCAAAGCAGGAAGTTCGGCTTTGTCTTTCATCAGATTTTGATCACAAACAACTATCAGCTCTGCTTGTGTCAAAGTCTCTTGTTTGTAAATCTTGGTTGTAAATCTACATCGGGGACCTAATCAGGATCTGATGACCCTGGACTTTAACCAGATGCACCTTGTTCCTCTTCACCTTCTACAGAAGCTACTCCATCATGTGGTGGTACAGGAACAAGCAATGAGTCATTATGAAGAACAGGCCTTATTGCAGAATCCAGGCTGCAATATACAATTTTGTTCTTATTTTTGGCTGAGAATCCTGTTGTATTCACACGGCAAAAATGGCAATCAATGAGATGATTCCTGCCACACCACCAGGATTGCAGATGGCATTGCTGCCATTCAGTGATTTAGCCAATCACGCAATCCATTGGAACAACTGTTGCAGATGACATGTGGAGCCCAAGATTTATCCTGGTCCCCCAGCGGACAGCCAAAGTACAATTTGTGTATCTTCTTGTATGTCTGTGATAATTGGGCAATGTTGTGCTGTCATTGTGAATCAATCACACACATAACAGAATCTGTCTGGATGATTAATTTTTAGGCATGTTAACAACTGAAATCAATCACAATTAATGCCGTCTGTAAAATAAAAGACAGGGAGCTGTTGGTAAATCTGGTAATACGCTTAGGCTAATTATACCAACTATCATGCAATATATAACTAGCTTCATCACTAACCTGCACATGCCAGGGAAAACTAAACACAGATGTAAAATCAGCATGAAAAACACCACAAACCGACACAAATTTATCTGTGATGATTTTGAACTGTTGACCTGTGTTATCAGCTTGGTTGGGTGCTGGTCAAACCCAAACACAAGGAGGTGCACATGTTCAGTGATATTATTTGTGAATAGCCTGTTGACCTTTCATACACTGCACAACATGTGTTTACATGCAAAATCACCATCAGATATTTATGATGTATTTTTGATGTATTGGCCAATTTTCACCATGCACATGTTGATCACTCATATTCTAAATCAACAGGTTTGTGCTAATATACAGCCTGAATACAGCCACACCTCCATTTCTCTGTACAGGGAAATACATTTACCTCGAGGTGAAGTTAAAAGATTGGTTACTGAGCTATAAGCAAGACGCCTGTACTTTAAGGCTGTCAGGGTTCCTGGGTCGGTGACCCAGTGTTTTCAGTTTTGTTCATGTTCAGTAGGGCTGCCACGATTAGTCGACTAGTCACGATTACGTTGACTATCAAAATCGTCGACGACTGATTTAATAGTCGACGCGTCGTTTGAAGCTTTGTAAGATCACAAAAGACGCAGGAATGAGTAGTAGGATTTAAGAGTGTAATAACGGACTGAAACAGATGATGGCAGCACTGCATGTACAAGGATGTCAGCTGCCGTTAAACCCCGAAGAAGAAGAAGTAGCTCTGTCCCAGAATTCATAGCGCAGCCCAGCTTAGTTTCCAACAATGGCGGCAGCTACTTAGTTTTAATATTACTCTTATTATTCTTTCTGGGTCACAAAATAAACGTTTAACATATTTTCAGGCGAGAATGTAGCTGTGTAAACCTCAAATATCTGCTCAGTTTATCAAGACACCACATATTTTCAAAAGCGCTCCGACGTTTTCGGAGACGTCTGTTACCCACTAGCTCGATAGCTAGCCACTAGACTCCCGGCAAATCGTTTTCAAACCCACCGCTGTCTTTCGCTACTCAGGTTAAACATATATAAGTCACTTAGATAACTTAAAACTGTTATTGTTTGGCTTTTTTTGTATTTTATTTGTTCCTGAGTAAATCGGTTTGGCTGAGATTAAATTTATAGTTTTTACACAGCTGAATAAACGTCAAGCAGACAGCTGATTATCAGAAGTGTGAGATGCTGGAGAATATACTCCGGTGTCCTGTTATATTTTAGATAGCAAGGAGTTTATTAAACTTCACCGAAACAATCTGCAAATTTCATTCAAATTTAATAAACTATCATCTTGTCTTTATTTTTAGTTAGCACCTTAAACACTTAAAGCTGTAAGCTAATGATAGTTATATAAGAGCAGATGCTGCTGGTGCAATAAGCTGTACGTTTTATGTCCAATGGATGATGATCTGATTAGTCGACTAATCGCAAAAATAATCGGTGACTAGTCGACTATCAAAATAATCGTTTGTGGCAGCCCTAATGTTCAGTTTATTTTGCCACTTCCATGTGCTCACTTCCTGCTTTTCCTGTGTCAGCTCGTCTTGTGTCATTAGCCAGATTATGTTCAGCTGTGTACTCACCTGTCTCTCATTATCATCCTCATCAGTCTGTGTATTTAAGCCCTCTGTTTCTACTCGTTAACTGTCGTGTCATTGATGTTATGTTGTCCTTCCCGTGTGTTCCCTCAGTTCAATCAGCCGTTCGGTTGTCCAGCCAGTCAGTGTCCATTCACCCTCTGTTCACCCACTCCCTATAATAAACCTTCACCTACCTGCCAGTCCTGCGTTTGGGTTCCTTCTTCCTCGCCTCCACACAACGCCTGACAGAATGACACGACCCGTGCCACGAAGACACGATTGGAACCCAGCGGACTCGGACCTCTACGAGCGGCAGGAGGTAGCGCTCTCCTTGTGGGCGGAAAAGCTCAAGGAGAGACAGCGGCTCTTCGCGGAGCAAGAGCACATCTTCGAGGGCACTCGCTTGGCTCTGGGCGGGCCTCGGAGACGCCGTGTTCCCCCACCTGCTGCCTCACCTGTACCGGAGCATTTGCCGCAGAGAGTGGACGTTTCACGCTGCGCTTCGGCCACTCCCTCTCTCGCCACTCCGCTCCTCGCTCACACACCAGCCTCCTCATTCGCCGGACCTCCACCATCACCACGGCACAACGGCTACGCCTCCCACCTCGGCTCAACGGAGGCTACCGCGCCAGAGGCTCTGCTGTTTACCCTGGCCGCTTCCTCTTCCCGGAGAAAGCGGCGCACACGCCGCCATAAAACGGACTACTTTCAGCCACTCCCGATGGTGAGCTCCAGTGACTGTTTTTCGCACTCACCATCTGATTATTCACTTAAAACGCACAATAGACTCACTTCTGATTCATGGGGAGTCTCCCTCCTAGACGAGGACGTGGACTGGGAAGAGTTTTTCTGCTCTGCTCCAAAGACTGTAAATAGTGGTGGCAGAAAAACCAGAACAATCCCCAATAAACCTGCCAGTAACACACACACCGTCACTATTTCCACACCCGTTACTCAGCCATTTCCCACCAGCACGACGGCCCAGATTCGGCCTTCCCCTTCAGCCGTTTCACCTCCTCTGATGGCTAGGGCCCAGTCTACACCCACACCAGTGCCAGCTCCCAGGAGGAGGGCAGCTGCGACCCAGTCTACCTCCACACCCGCTTCTGTTTCTCAGGTGGGGGTGACTGGTGTCCAGCCACCTCCCGTGCCTGTCCCAGCACCCAGGCTGAGGGCAGCCCGAATCCAATCTGACCATCCCAGAGGCCCAGCCGAGGCTCTCCAGCCAGTGCCCTCATGCTCCGGAGGCTCGGAAGAGCTAGCCCGCTTACTCACCAGCCCACCACTTCATCCACCACCTGATCCAGCCTTTCACGCACTAGCTTTATCCCTGGTTAGGCTGGCTGAAGTGTCCCCTGCTCAGGCACCAGCCTTACTAGCCCAGGCTGTAGCATTATCTCCCTCATTAGCTCAGTCTATAAGCTCAGCCATCAAAACATTTATAGCATTCAGGTCTCTTGTATTGAATACTTTTATTTTTTTTTTATAATATTGTTGTTATTATTTTATGACAGGATTATGATAAAGAGCTAGTGATGGGATTTCCGGCTCTTTTTAGAGAACCGGCTCTTTCGGTTCGGCTCACTAAAAAGAGCCGGCTCTTTCGGCTCCGAACCGGCTCTTTAGGTTGTTTTGTTGCTTTAATTAATTTATTATTAACAATAATATAAAATTATGCACAAAAGGAATTACTAATGTAAAAAAAAAAAGTGGTTTTATTTGTATATGTTTATATATAAATATATGCGGTGGCCCCTAGAGACAAAACACGTACAAACTCCAAAACACATTTCTAGCATGAACTGAACTTCCAAAACAGAGCTACCTAGATTACCTAAATTACACAATTGAAAGCATGAAAGCATATGTGTATTGTTTGTGTATTTATACACAAGCATTCATATATAGTCAAATAATTAAAAAAAAAAAAAAGTTCATTTACCTGTTATTACCACACACCAAATCTGGTCGTTGGTACTTGCTGGCTTGTGTAGCCACTAGGTAACAAAAGCTCAACACTGCCCCTAGCATCCTGGAGCACTCCTGTTGTCTTTTGTATGTGTTTTGAGTTTTTACGTGCTTCAGAGTTTTTATGTGTTGTTACGTGTTTTGGAGTTTGTACGTGTTTTGGAGTTTGTACATGCTTCAGAGTTTGTACGTGATTTGAAGTTTGTATGTGCTTTGTCTGTAGGGGCCACCGTAAATATACTTTTATTTACTCCACATAAAATGTTATAAATAAATCATATAATACAAAAATCAACTATTCACATTTCAACTTTTAACTATTTAAATTTTCAGCTTTTTCCTTTTACAAATTTAAAGTGACACAACACAAAACACTGCAAACTACAACACAATTAAATATAAATTAAAATATGAAAACAAAAAGAACATGCATATTCTCTGTCATATGGACCTGCATGAATAAACTTTCTGAATCCTTTATCATCCGCAATTGAAAATAGTGATTACTATACCTTTCTAATGTGGTGTTGTTGTTCCTGGCTCTTTCTCTCTCTCTCCCTCCTGCTCTGTTCCTGTGTTACTGAGTGTAACTACCGCCCCTCCCCCCTCTTCCCAGCGTAAAGCACAAGGCTCGCATGCGGAGTGAAGCGTAAAAAAAGTGCCAGAGAGAGGGTGAGAAAAAAAAACAAAAAAATAAGGCTCGCGATAAGGAGCCGGCTCGCGTCGTTCACGTCAAAGACCGGGCTCTAAGAGCCATTTCGTTCACGACCGACCCATCACTATAAAGAGCAGCTCCACATTGAATTTTATTCAAGATGACCTGCTGATGGGGAAGAAAAGTAATTAAAGTGATTTTGGTTTTTGGTGCCAGACAGGCTGGTCTGAATATTTCATAAACTGCTGATCGGTCTTGATTTCTGCTGTGACATTTAGATGTTAGGGTCAGAACTTAGCACAAAATGACATGGAAGCCTAGATCCATCCTGCCTTGTATCAACAGTTCATGCTGCTGTTGCTGATGTACTTTATATCACTGAGGACCATCTGAGCAGCTATTTAAATGCCGTTGCCTGTCTGAGTGTTGCTGCTGACCATCTCCACCCCTTTATGAACACAGTGCACCCACCTTCAGACAGATGTTTCTAGCAGGATAAAGTTCCATGTCCCAAAGTTTAAATCATCTCAAACTGGTATAATGAACATTAAAAGGAGTTCACTGAACTTAAATGGCCTCCACAGCCACCAGATCTCAAAAGAAGAGTGTCTGTAAAAGTCTGCAGCAACTGTGTGATGCTTTGCTATTTTACTCATTACCCATCATGACTCATTAGACTGCTGGGGTAATGTTACTAATTATTTTATGTTTAAGATTTAGTAATTTGCAGCTGTGGGTGGACAGTGTCTGCAGACTCACATGAAAAGTTAGAGACTGGAAACAAAAAGATCAAAAGAGGAAAAGGTTCTTTACGTCTTCACTGACGAGAGACGTCTGAGAGACTCTTACAGTTATTATTACTTGATTTGATTCCTAAAAATATGAATTGTTAGGTACCTTCTGCCCTACCTGAATGTAGCTTATAATAAAAAGCACTTAGATTGCTCAGTGTCATGGATCGCTGCGTGGCAGGCGGGAGGAGGACCCAATCGCAAGATTCACAAACACGGGGATGAACTCAAAAGCAGCTTTATTGCTGACAGGCAGAACATAGGAAATACAGAACTTAACTAAACTGGGAATCAATAAACTAACACTCGTAGGGAGACACAGGAAAATCCACACAGCAATGAGGGAGAACGCGACGCCGAACAGAGGGAGACGCAGACAGAAATACACAGGGTTAACGAGGAAAGTGGGAACACACGGGGAACACAGCTGACACAGATAACCATAACAAGACAGGGCGGGGTGAACATAACACTGACGGGAGACGGGCAGAGTCAAACAGGAAGTACAGAGGTTCAGACAGGAGGAGAGAGAGCACGGGGAAAACACAGACATAACGGGCTGGGGAAACATGGAACAACCACAAAGGGAGACGAGGGCTCATAAATACACAGAGGGCACACAGGGGGGAGAGAGAGCACGGGGAGAACTTAGACATAACGGGCAGGGGAAACATGGAATAAAACATAAGGAGAGACGGGGGCTCACAGATACACAGACAACAGGGCAACTCAGGAAACATGGCCTAAATAGGGAACAAAATACAAACATACAAGAAAACTAAGAATACTGGGCCAACATGGCCCAGGACCATGACAGTACCCGCCCCACAAGGGCTGGCTCCCGACAGCCAAAACCCGAGAACCAAGACAAAAACAGAAAACAACCCACCCAGGGCGGGAGGCAGGGGACCAGGACGGAGGGACCAGAACAGGAAACAAAAACGAACAACAGAAAACACAGGAGCACAAGACCATAGTTCAAATAAAGTTCAGGGGGCCGACCCAGAGCCCACCGGCACAAAAGTCCACGGGTCACACGGTCGGGGGGCCGACCAGGCGGGTGGCACAGGTGACAGAGCTGGTCCGGAGGCCGGCCGCGCGGAAGGCAGCGACGAAGGAGACGACGGAGCAGTTCAGGGGGCCGACAGCGCGGAAGGCAGCGGCGGCTCTCCAGTGTCAGGTGTACCGGCCGAGGCCCGGTGGGCACAGGACCAGTCGAGGCTGGACCAGACGAGGCAGGAGTAGATGGTGGCGTGGCAGCCACAGGCGACGGAGCCGGACCAGGCAAAGGCGAAGCGGGGGCCGGACCAGGCGTCGCTGAAGCAGATGCAGATGCGGGGGCCGGACCAGGCGTCGCTGAAGCAGATGCGGGGGCCGGACCAGGCGTCGCTGAAGCAGATGCGGGGGCCGGACCAGGCGTCGCTGCTGAGGCTGATGCAGAGGCCGAAGCTGGACCAGGCGTGGCGGAGGCTGGACCAGACGAGGACGAAGTCTCGGATGAGGCTTGCCCAGACGAGGACGAAGACTCGGACGCTGCTGGTAGAGCGGGTGGCTGAACGGGCCCCTCGGACCCTCCAGCGGAGACGGGTGGCTGAACGGGCCCCTCGGACCCTTTAGCGGAGACAGGGAGGTGCTGGCAGGGCTCACTGGAACCCCCAGCGGACGAGGTAGATGGCGGCGCAGGAGCCGCGGAGTGCTGGATGAGCTCATCCGAGCTTCCAGCAGGAGCTGATGCAGAGCCAGAGAGAATTGGGACCCCTGGCTCAACGTTAAGCTGGCTAGAAAACTGCACTGCTACGGGGAGCTGGGCCAAAGGTTCAGGTGCTACCTGAGCTGCTGGACACACGGGGACCTGAGCTGCTGGACACACGGGGACCTGAGCTGCTGGACACACGGGGACCTGAGCTGCTAATGGTGCTGAAGTAGATGGCTGCATGGGAGACTGAACTGATGGGGAAGCTGATGCCTGAGCTAAGAACTGGGCTAATGACTGAACAAAAGACTGCAATACGTGTTGAAGTGGCTGTTGTGGTGATGGCAGTTGTGACAGTGGCTGAACTAAGTCTTCTGAGCCTTCTGAACACGAAGAATATGGCTGGACGGACACCCTTGAGCTTGCAGTGGACACAGAAACTGGTGCAGGCATCTGCGAGACACGAGCCGCTCCCACCCGAGGAGTAGGTATGGGTGCTAGAATGAACGGCGCCTCTGCCAGGCTGGGGACAGAAGCAGGGACCAGCTGGACCTCAGCCACCCTCACCCGAGGAGCTGATACGGGTGCAAGGGAAAGCTGGGCCCGCGCTGCTGGTAGAGGAAGGTGGGCTGGTTCTAGTAACTCTGCTGTACACAAGTTGTCCATGTCATAATTAGCAGCCTTTAAAACAGTCACTATAGGGAGGGATTCAGACTTGGCAAACTCTGGGTCAGTAACCCTCAGCTCAGAATGGGAGATTACAAAAGCAGGTGTATTTTCACTGACCAACTCAGAATGAACTGGCTGGTGGGCTGCACAGTCCAGAGGCGTAAACTCAGTGTTAACAGGGACTGGCACACAGGCATGGTGAGCTGGTTTACATATGAACGACTGCGGAACACAAACTTCGACCTGAGTCAGAAGTTCTGAAGCACTCAGTCCAAACTTTTTAGCTGGTTTAACTATGTTGCCATTTACCAGCTGAGGTGCAGCACCGTCCCGGGTTTGAGTGGCAGTCCCATAGGAAACAACACAAAAAGTTGTTTCGTGAGGCGCTTTCTGAACATTCTTTGCTGAGACTGAGCTAGATGCCTGGTGCACAGAGTTCAAATGGTCAGACCGTGGAACACAACATTTAACCGAGCCCATTTGGTTACTGTCATGGATGTCTGGTGACAGAGCAGGTGAGCAGGTAAGACAGTCACTTTGAATAGCTACATGGCTAATTGTCTCCATATTACCAGGTTTAGGCAGAACAGAAGAGTCACTGGCTGGCTCATAAACACTGGGTTTACTCAGAGGACCAACAGGCACAGAAATAGAAGCTACTGAGTTAACTGCCTCGAAATCCTGAAACTCTAAATCTGCTGAGTCACAATCTACGGATTCAGGCTCAACAAAATCCACGGAGGGAAGCACAGTCTTACTCACAGAGGATGCAACGTCAGGGAGCCTGGGACCTGAACGCTTGAGCGGAATGTGAGAAACACGATCACTCTCACTAAAGGATGAAAGCTGCTCCGCTGCTCGGGAACGCCGGCGAAGTGAACGCCGTTTTCTCCGGGAAGAGGGAGGAGACGAGCCGGGCCGCGAATCCTCCAGCGGACCGGGCTGAACATCCTCCGGCTCTTCATACTGGAGCAGCTGCTCCAGGAGGACGCCTACAGTGGAGACGAGGAAGTCCTGGATGTGGGGGCGGAGCGCGCCGAATAGCCACGGGAGTCCGGACACCATCCGCTGTAGACGGACGGCTACGGTCTCCCGGTACTCACCCTCAGGCAGCGCCACCCACTCCTGACAGTGATACTCCACTGTATAAATCAGATCCTCCCGGAGGTCAGCGGAGGGGTTGTGAATCGCTGGGTCCATGTCGTGGTCGCGTTCTTCTGTCATGGATCGCTGCGTGGCAGGCGGGAGGAGGACCCAATCGCAAGATTCACAAACATGGGGATGAACTCAAAAGCAGCTTTATTGCTGACAGGCAGAACATAGGAAATACAGAACTCAACTAAACTGGGAATCAATAAACTAACACTCTTAGGGAGACACAGGGAAATCCACACAGCAATGAGGGAGAACGCGACGCCGAACAGAGGGAGACGCAGACAGAAATACACAGGGTTAACGAGGAAAGTGGGAACACACGGGGAACACAGCTGACACAGATAACCATAACGAGACAGGGCGGGGTGAACATAACACTGACGGGAGACGGGCAGAGTCAAACAGGAAGTACAGAGGTTCAGACAGGAGGAGAGAGAGCACGGGGAAAACACAGACATAACGGGCTGGGGAAACATGGAACAACCACAAAGGGAGACGAGGGCTCATAAATACACAGAGGGCACACAGGGGGGAGAGAGAGCACGGGGAGAACTTAGACATAACGGGCAGGGGAAACATGGAATAAAACATAAGGAGAGACGGGGGCTCACAGATACACAGACAACAGGGCAACTCAGGAAACATGGCCTAAATAGGGAACAAAATACAAACATACAAGAAAACTAAGAATACTGGGCCAACATGGCCCAGGACCATGACACTCAGTTATAGTAGAAAAGTGTAACATAAATAAGAAACAGTCCATTTACCAGTTCGGCATCCCAGGTGTTGGTGAGTGAGCTAGTAGCTAAGAGTGCAATGCACACAAGTGTGCGTTCACTTACACAATGGCTACAAGTAGAGGAAAGTCATAACTTAAATCTGCTGATAACATTGATTGAAGTCATCATCCCTCCCTGATTCTTTAAGGTCTTTATGCGTGTGCTTTCAGTCTTCACGTGTCAAGTAGTTGACACAGATTAACTCTGACATCCAGGAAATGCCAACAGCGAGGAAACAGCCGAGCCAACAAATGAACAAATTCTTCCTTCTCTTATTTTTCAGTTCATGCATCCTTGATTTCTTTGCTCTCATTTCCTTGAACCTATCAGTGTATCTTAGCTCCTCCCACCAGAGAAGTGAGCAAGTGAAGCGAGAAAAACATGTAGAGCGGAGCTAAGAGGCTTTTAACAATATCAGACATCCTTGCTTTAGTCGTTTTAAAGCAATGCCAGTTAAATATAGCACATCCATTGTTTCGTTACAGCAGACTACTACTAAAGTATTTGGCTGGGTCCGTGTGATGAGTGAGACTTTTAAGTCTGTGCCAGAGACAGAATAATTTTCTTACCCAGGATATACTGAATGCAATTTAACAGTTAAGTTAACACATAAACAAATTCTTCCCCCTCTCTTTCATTTTTTTTTTGGTTTCTACATCCTTGATTCCTTTGCTCTTATTTCCCCAATCATCAAATTGCAGCTCAGTCCCTCACACATGACAGGTGAGCAGACAAGGTGAAGAAGACATGAAGAGAAAGGAGCTAAGACAACATATATTCATGCCTCTGAGCCATTGAAGCAAAGTCAGTTAAAAATTATGTTTGGCACAGATGCTGCTGTCCATTGTTTTGTTGCAGCACACTCCTACATATTTACAGAGTCCTGTTTCCACTCCCTGTTTGTTATGTCTCTTTTATACATCATTGGTAAAAACACTTTGCTCAGGATATAGTAGATCCTCCACATCTCCCCTTTCCTGGTGCATTTTAGAGACTCAAACATGCTTCAAGATGGCACATTAAGACTGAATCCTGGGTCACAGCCTGCAGCACAGAAAAGAAGGGCAATGAACAGATAAATGAGGAAAAACCTAAGCTGTTGCAGTCCTGTTGTTCATACCTGTTTTAGACAGTAGGGTGAGCAGTTTAATCCTTCATCTGTATTTAGGTATAAGAGAGCCATGACTGCTTTGAGAGATCAGTTATTGTGATGGATTGTAGTTGTTGAACTTGGATGATGAAATCATCTACTTCCTGCAGGGTTAATGATCACCTTCTTTGATTTCTCAAGTGCATTGAAAAATGATTCAGCTGCTGCTAGTGAGAAAAAAGCACAGTAATGTCAGTAAACACCACCTCATGGATCACTGACTGCCTGACAGACTGACCACAGTATGTGAGACTGGGCCGAGCTCTCTTTCTGATTTAGTGATGTGCAGCAGGAGCTCCACAGGTGGACAGTTCTGTCCTGGACTTCATACACTCAGACATTCAGTACAAGTTTGAGTCAAGACACCTTCAGAAATACCCTCATGATTCTGCAGAGGCTGGATGTATTAGTGATGGCAGGAGGAGGAGTGTAAAGCGCTGGTGGATGATTTTGTGATGTGATCTGGAAACAATCATCAGCTGGGGAGATGTACAAGTACCTGGTACTTGTAGTACATGGAAAACAGGCTGAACTGGAAGATCAAAACAGAGGCTGGATACAAAGGAAATGAACAGACTTTTATCAAGTAGCGAGAGCCTTCAACATGTGCAATGCTGTTTCTGTAAGGCAGAATAAATATGTTGATCATTATTAAATCATTTAGAAGAGAGAGACTTAATGTTTAATGCTTGGTAAAAAGTAAATGGCCTGTATTTGTACCCAGAAAGGGTCATCTGGGGAAAAGGAGGATCGCATTTGTCGGCCGCAGTTGTCGGAGCCTGTGTGTACTTGTGTGTGCTTGTAAACGCGGAGAAGCGCGGCTAAAAAACTTTTAAATATTACTTTTTCTGGGTCACAAAATAAACTTTTAAGATATTTTCAGGCGAGGATGTAGCTGTGTAATGCTCAAATATGTACTTAATTTATCAAAACATCACATATTTGCAAAAATGCTCCGACGTTTTTGGAGACATTTATTTTTTTTAATGCTTTGAGGCAGCTTTTGAACATCTGTGGCATCTATTAATGTCAAATCTAGCCTTTCTTTAACAACATAAGCAAACTGCTTTTGTATTTAACCACTTTTCTGTTTAATTACATTTTAAATAATAATAATAACAATAGTATTTATTTTGTTTAAAAAAATGTGTTTAAAAACAGGTTTTGTTGTGAAAGCTATAATCCAGATTAGTGGCCTGTTAAATGGTTAAAGTCTAGGTTGGCTTTATACTTGAGAATAAAGTAACATAGCTTGTCCTTCTAAAGAATTAAGTTATATTCCACAGTTAAATCATAAGAAACATTATGTTACATATAAACCCTGCCATATGTTAGATCTGGTCATTTTGCTTATTAGAAACTTTATATATTGGAAGTTAACTTTTAACAAGCATGTAATGATTATTTTTAAATTAGGTGGTCTTTTTTTAAAACACATATATCTTTAGGCCTAAACTGACAGTGCCAATACCACACATTCAGACACCATCAGTAGATGGTGTTTTTAATACTATATGTGTTAGTCTAATTTGGTTGTATGGGGTCTACATTGACCTTCTGTCTTGTAAGTTATTATGACTGCACAGCCATTAAGGATCAAATCAGGTTCTAAAAAATGTTCTGTTCTTTCTCCCTCTGCTTGCTTCTTACTGTCTTTGAGTTTCGGGACCAGCACTCCTGCTGTTGGACAGAAAGACATCAACTCAGTGGTAAGTGTTTTGGTTTTCCAATATATTAGCAATTGTCAGTGACATTTCTATTAATCAGGCTGAACTTTAATCATACTTTAGATCAGCCTGTTTTACTTATTGTTTTATTTGTGCTTTGGTTTGAGGAAGTTGTTTCTTCACTAATCTTTTCCTGTCTTCTGTTATTAGACTTGAGATATGACTGCACTATGCTGTTGCTGGTGACTCCAGTTAATTCTACAAGACATGCTGTGTAAGTAAACAAACAACAACAGTTTGGTCTGCATTTCTTGAAAGATCACATTACGAACTTAGTTTAGAGGGTCTACACTGTATTTAGTGAAGTCTGCAGGTTTTCTAACAGCAAACTTTGTTTTGTGCCCAAATCATTTTGCACATCATTAGAATAAAAGTTATTAGCCATGTTTGCATAGCCCTTTTTAAAATGATGCTTTCATGACATTATTGTATGTTTGGTGGTGATCACGGCTATCCAGACTGACAAGTGGGACATTGAATGTCACCTCCCCGGTGGGGAGGGAGCCTGAGATTGTCTAAATTTGAGTCTGTTCTATACCAAATGCAGGGGAAAAAATGTTTTAAGAAAGCAATTAAGTTCGTGTTCCAAAAAATATGATTGCTTGCTTGCAGGACACCAGGAGAGATGAGTCCTCCATCACAGATGGTGTGGTCAGTGAAGATGGTCGCCTGCAGGTTCAAGCTCATTGCATCTCCAACCCACATCCACTGCCACTGTACTTAAGGGAAGTTAAAGACTTTCTTCTGCACCTACATTTGGATCACCTCGATCCATGATAGTCATTCAGGCAGTAATGCCTGGACTGGAAACAAGCCATCCTTAAAATAATACAACATTCCAGCTCCTGTGTTGGAATGGAAAACAAATGTGTTGTTTAAATCAGAGACTGCACTTGTGACAGAAAAATAAATATTTTATTTTGATTATATAAGTAATGTATGTACAAAACAAACTTGTGGTAGGCCTAAACTTATTTTCTTAATAATTAAATCTGAGACTTTGTTTCATTGTAAGATTATAACAGTGATGGCAATATAATTGTTTGTTGTTCAAGAGAACAGTGTCCAGTATGTTGGCTGTTATACTTTTTTGCATTTGAAAATAAAAGTTGGGCTCATTTTAACATCACTACAAAAAGTGTTGTTAATTATTTTTAATCATATTCAGGTTACCACAAATTGTTTTTTCATTTGTTGAACTTGAAATGTTTGTCAGTAAGTAAACAATTAGTATTGTACAGTCAGAAATATCAAGTTATTCTTAATACTGCAGACTTGCAATGAACAAGTTGTCCTAAAAGTCAACTTAAGTAAGCTTTACTTAGTGTTTTTTTTGAGGCAACGAGTTTGCATAGTTTTTTTGAGTTCTGGGAACTAACAAGGTTGTACAGTGTACTCAAAATGAGTAAGTTGCCCTAACTTAATTATCGTAAGTAAAACTTTACTCAATTTTTTTGAGGCAATGAGTTTGCATTGTTTTTTTGAGTTCTGTGAACTAATTAGATTTTATAGTGTGGGACGTCCCATTGCTCCTGTTACCTTTCTTCCACAGAAGGGCCGCGTTCCATTTCAATGTGACACCAGCCCCATTTTCTATGAACCGGAACCATTTAGGTTGAACCCTGGAGTTACTGAAATAATGTTTCTGATCATACCCCCAGTTGCACCTCAAGATTTTTTTCATAGAGGCTACCATATGGGGGCCACTAAAAATATTTGGGTGGCAAAACAGAATTTCCTGTTTTATTATGCTGTTGTGAAATATGGGTTCCTTGAAAAATATGGCAATAGAGACAGAAAAAAATTATACACCTGTTTGATTTCCTGCTATAAAAGATATCACTGAAAATAAGTACATATGACCAACAAATAAGATGTTGAAATCCATAATAGTTCGTTTTAAGCAGTATATTTTGTGGGGTCCAAAATTGAAAAAATCACTGAGCTTACTCTCTTTGGGGAAGAGAGTTAGCTCAACCCACCACAACTTCCAAGCTAGCAAGGAGTATATATTCATGCTAGCATTTATGGCGCCTAAAACACATTTATGATACACACACTTATAACATCTAACAAAAACAGGCTTAATAATGAGAATAATTGAACTAAAATCGCAATCAGAAACATCCAGGTGGCTAAATATGCATTATATGTGTGTTTTAAAGTGTTGGAAATAA
>NC_140559.1:64211359-64248859 GCF_057381845.1 Rhamphochromis longiceps | reverse complement strand
CATTGGCAGAGATCACTTACGCTGTCATTGTTTAGAAGCAGAGCAACACAGATGGATCCAGTTCTCAACCCTGTCGTCACTGTGGTGGTGGGAAAACGTTTCTCTGTGACCTTTTGTGGAAAAACCTCCAATCATCAACGGGACCTTAAACCGCATCAACGTAGACACACTGGAGACAAAATGAACTACTGCAAAGAATGTGGGAGAGGCTTCCACACACCAAGTACATTAAAAATACATGAACTCTTCCACAGTGGGGTCAAACAGCACATCTGTGACTAGTGTGGGTCATCCTTCACCACTGCACGTGAGCTTAACGAACAAGAATTAGCAAATCCACACAGGAGAGACACCATACAAGTGCAGACACTGTGACAAAAACTTCTCACAATCAGGTCATCGTAACAAACATGATTGTACACACATGGAAGCGAACTTCAGCTCTGACCAGTGTGACAAGAGCTTCAGGAATCTCAGTTCATACTCCAAACACAAACGATTCCACGCTGTAAATAAACTGTTTCACTGTTACCAATGTGCAAAAACATTCACTTCATTATCTGCTCTGTGCAAACATCAGCCTGATCATGCAGGGGTCCGTTCTTCGTACCTCGCCAAGTAAGTTAGCTGGATTTGATTGTTGACGATTTCGCGTGATCCGGGACTTGCTGTCATAGCAACAGATCCGTAAGCGTAAACCTGCTTGGGAGCAGGCTTACTTTATGTAAACAGGATTAGATCGCGGCCACTCAGGTATGTCCGCTTCATTTATACAAAAGCAACAGCAATATTTTTCCACTATTTTTCCATAAATAAATATTATCAATGTAACTAAAGATAATGCAGTATTTGATTCTTTTATTGATTTCATACAGATACATACAGGTCATTTCCTAAAAAAATGGAAATGTACTATTAATCATTCTATTTCATGTATTTGATTATTTCAGATGTAATTCATATTTTAGAGTAGTAATAGTAAATTACTTCGTGTAATCAAGATGAGAGACCACGGCTATAAAAGCGAAGGTGGATTTGGGAAGCCTGTCGCAGCCATGTCCTGTCCGTTTGTACACGAGCAACCCATTGCGGAAGGTGCAAGATTGATAAGGAGAGTCCTCAGAATTCAGCATATATTGCGGGATAGACAGGATCCTTTAGCTCAGTGCGACAGTGTGCTCATAGAGAGATATCGATTTTCCCGTGAGGGTATTATTTACTTAACCAACTTGTTGACGAGGGGGTGCAGGACCACCACCTGTCTTTTTTTGCTCTGCCCTTTTCTTGGTTGCTGTTATAAACAAACAAACAGATTATTTCAGGGTCTCTTTTCAAGAGACTAAAAGCAATATAAGAGATAAATATTACCATTCTGTAGAATATTCTTATATTTCACTTTTACTTGTTCCCATGTTCTAGTGGGTCCTGTTGTGGCTCTAATGTGTAAGAGGATATAATGTAATATAATACAGGGAGTGCAGAATTATTAGGGAAGTTGTATTTTTGAGGAATAATGTTATTATTGAACAACAACCATGTTCTCAATGAACCCAAAAAACTCTAATATCAAAGCTGAATGTTTTTGGAAGTAGTTTTTAGTTTGTTTTTAGTTTTAGCTATTTTAGGGGGATATCTGTGTGTGCAGGTGACTATTACTGTGCATAATTATTAGGCAACTTAACAAAAAACAAATATATACCCATTTCAATTATTTATTTTTACCAGTGAAACCAATATAACATCTCCACATTCACAAATATACATTTCTGACATTCAAAAACAAATCAGCGACCAATATAGCCACCTTTCTTTGCAAGGACACTCAAAAGCCTGCCATCCATGGATTCTGTCAGTGTTTTGATCTGTTCACCATCAACATTGCGTGCAGCAGCAACCACAGCCTCCCAGACACTGTTCAGAGAGGTGTACTGTTTTCCCTCCTTGTAAATCTCACATTTGATGATGGACCACAGGTTCTCAATGGGGTTCAGATCAGGTGAACAAGGTGGCCATGCCGTTAGTTTTTCTTCTTTTATACCCTTTCTTGCCAGCCACGCTGTGGAGTACTTGGACGCGTGTGATGGAGCATTGTCCTGCATGAAAATCATGTTTTTCTTGAAGGATGCAGACTTCTTCCTGTACCACTGCTTGAAGAAGGTGTCTTCCATAAACTGGCAGTAGGACTGGGAGTTGAGCTTGACTCCATCCTCAACCCGAAAAGGCCCCACAAGCTCATCTTTGATGATACCAGCCCAAACCAGTACTCCACCTCCACCTTGCTGGCGTCTGAGTCGGACTGGAGCTCTCTGCCCTTTACCAATCCAGCCACGGGCCCATCCATCTGGCCCATCAAGACTCACTCTCATTTCATCAGTCCATAAAACCTTAGAAAAACCAGTCTTGAGATATTTCTTGGCCCAGTCTTGACGTTTCAGCTTGTGTGTCTTGTTCAGTGGTGGTCGTCTTTCAGCCTTTCTTACCTTGGCCATGTCTCTGAGTATTGCACACCTTGTGCTTTTGGGCACTCCAGTGATGTTGCAGCTCTGAAATATGGCCAAACTGGTGGCAAGTGGCATCTTGGCAGCTGCACGCTTGACTTTTCTCAGTTCATGGGCAGTTATTTTGTGCCTTGGTTTTTCCACACGCTTCTTGCGACCCTGTTGACTATTTTGAATGAAACGCTTGATTGTTCGATGATCACGCTTCAGAAGCTTTGCAATTTTGAGACTGCTGCATCCCTCTGCAAGATATCTCACTATTTTTGACTTTTCTGAGCCTGTCAAGTCCTTCTTTTGACCCATTTTGCCAAAGGAAAGGACGTTTCCTAATAATTATGCACACCTGATATAGGGTGTTGATGTCATTAGACCACACCCCTTCTCATTACAGAGATGCACATCACCTAATATGCTTAATACAGCTTGGAGTAAGACAACATGCATGAGGAGGATGATGTGGACAAAATACTTATTTGCCTAATAATTCTGCACTCCCTGTATAATAAATTTACCCTACCGCCTACTGGTGTTGGCCAGAGGGGCCGATGGCGCGATATGGCAGCCTCGCTTCTGTCAGTCTGCCCCAGGGCAGCTGTGGCTACAACTGTAGCAACTCCACCAGTGTGTGAATGTGAGAGTGAATGAATAGTGGCATTGTAAAGCGCTTTGGGTGCCTTGAAAAGCGCTATATAAATCCACTCCATTATTATTATTATTATTAAATTACTTACGTGTTTAATTTGTCAGCAACTTTCTGCCAGCCCTCTCTCCTTGCTTTTGCAGCCTTTGCAGTGTTCCCTTGCGTTTTAATTAAACTCTGAAACTCCTGAAATCCCTCAATCAGGAGTTCTTGCTCTACTGCCGAAAAATACTGAGCGCGCTCCTTCGACATTTTCGCCAACCAATCAAAGGGTTGCTGATCAATGTTTCTACTATCGATGCGTAGCCCCTTTTAAGCCACCCAGTGATCTCACATTACTTCATCCAGCTGTACTAATCGTCAACAACAGGTGTGTTCGGAGACCCGGAATAGCGAGCTCAAAGTTGGCGCGATGATTTGAACTTGGATGTGTCATTTGATCTTGGATGTAGTAAGCGAGGTAGGGATGGGTATCGAAACCCGGTTCTTGTTGAGAACCGGTTCCCACTGTTTCAATTCCTTGGAATTGTTTGCCATTTTTGCAATCGATTCCCTTATCGATTCCAGTCGCCCCGAATGACGTCACCACGTTGCGGAGCGTCATTTACCTGGCAGGAAACACGGCGGCTCAAACGCTCAAAAGTTTGGTTATACTTTACGAGAACGGATGACAACAGGGCAACTTGCAATACTTGCAAAGTAGATATTTCATTTAAGGGAGGAAACACTACGAATATGCAAAAGCATTTACTCACAAAACACACGATAACCTGAAATGAATGTCGTGTTTTTAATTCCGCTCTCCGGACTCGTGAATCTCAACCCAGCAGCAGCAGTAACGTTTGCACGTCCTCTCCCGTTAATGCGGCAGGTAAATAATCAACTAACAGTGCATATTATGTTAGCGCGATCTGCCTTATTACAAAACCTGCCATTACTGTGCGCTGCATTTAGGTGACCATGATGAGAGAGACAGACAGAGTCTGGCTCAGATGCTGGCAGTTCTCGCTGCAGTCTACCAGTAGCATCTCCTTTCAGGCCAGGATAGACGAATGTCACCGAGCAGTGACTAAGTTTGTGGTAAAAGGCTTGCACCTTGCACAGCAGATGCCCCCGATTTTCGGTAAGTGAATGTGTTTAATTGTAGGCAGGGACATTACTGGATATTTTTGTGTAATTGCTACAGAATAATTTATGTTATACTTTGTTATTGCTACAGAAGAATATTTATTTTATTATTTTACATTTACAATTTTTTTTCCTGGGGACCCTGTGACACCCCATTGAAGAGCCGTAGGCTGGATCTCTTAAGATCTCACTGCTGGGTTTGTAAGGCCATGTTATTCCTAAATTTCTATCTTGTTCAAAGAGAAGATATAAAACAAAGTTCTAAGCTAGCTTAGTGTTCTCCTTTTTTAAAAAAAAAAGAATCGATAAGAGAATCGATAAAGAATAGAATTGTTAAACAGAATCGAAAATGGAATCGGAATCGTGAAAATCTTATCAATACCCATCCCTAAAGCGAGGTACGAAGAACGGACCCCTGGACTGAAATCACTGGATCACAATGAATCTGAAGAGAGAGAAAGATCCTCTTCTGGCTTCAGGGTTGGACTTAAAAACCTTGAGATCAGGCTCCACAGAGTTCAGATGGAATCTCCTGTAAAGAGTGTCAGCTGATGTCACATTTGGATCTGATGAGGTAGCTCTGATTTCTGGACCTGCAGTGAATAATCCTGAATGTTACATTTAGGAAGCTGCATGTATAGATATGTACATCTATGCATGCAGCTTCTCTGTCACTGTCACTACATGCAGGGCGATCAAAATTACTGATATGGATATATATCAATTTCTTTCATTTGAACTTTCTTAGTTTTTCCAAAATTAACTTCTTTTTGTTAAAATGTATTCATTTTAAAGAAATGTTAAACGTTAAAAACGGCAGCACACATAAGGACCCTTTTGTTAATTCAAATTCTATTAAACATCTATTTTTGGCTCCTCCTTTCACTTTAGTGTATTTACTGTATCATTGAAGTCCACATGTTGTTTTAATGAATTAATTTTGATCCACATGTTCTGCAGCTGTTTTCTTGTTAATTTGAAGTTTGCATTATGAAATCCTGATAATGTTAAAGCGTTAGTTATATTTGATGAACTCTGTGTAAAGTTTGTCTTATTAAACAGTTTGGTGTGAAAAATAAAGAAATGGTCTCAGAACAAGAAGTTTGAGCCCTGATTTCAGATTCAAACTAATTTAACTGTTTTCGGTGGTACATGTGGAGGTTTCTCAGGGGAGGAGACTTGGCTGTTCTCCACTCACACTGGCTGAAATGGTGAAAATGCTGTTATCATAGGATGAAATGAGGATTTGTTCCTCATTAACGAGTTGGGGGCACAAAAAATACTTTTCTTTCTTATTCTCATTTAAAATATCTAGCTTTTATTAAATAATTATCTGACTCTTGCGAAGTTTTTATCTGACGTAAAATGTATAGAAATCATACATATACCAACAAGACAGTGTACATCACTGTCACAACAGCATTTGTTTTCATTCAAAGGCTTTATGGCTTTAATACCTGGTGGGCCGGTCTCTAGTCAAAATGCCCAATTTTTTTGTCCCAGTCCAGCAGTGTCACCATGCCAGCTGACTGTATGTCATCATCAGCCAGTGTTGTTCTTTATACATCAATATTACCAAAGTTTACCATAAGGCAGCATAGAAAGTATTTACTTGCTTTCAGGTTTTATTCAAATGTTAGTCTTTTCAGTTGTTTCCCCACTTTTTTCCTGTTTCAAAATCAAACACCAGTTTGTAATAAGATTATCTTCTGTTTTTTAACAGGCAGATAAAGTTTTGCATTGGCATTGGCTAATTTGCCAATTGTATGTTAAACATGTTAGTATTTTAATATTCAAAAATGTTTTTGCCCAAAACATACGTGCACTATATGTCAGTAAAAATACTATGCAAATATTGCTGTCCTTGAATGCTGATTAAACACTGACAAAGCACTGATTGTATCTCTTGTACTTTATCAACGCAGTGTCTAAAAACTTTGCACCGTAGTGGTTAAAATCTCATTCTAATAAGAGTTAAAAGCGCATTCGGTTATTAGGTTTACAGGGTTACTGAATTATGGTTAACGGTTGGTAGAATTTTTTTTAACATTATCTGCCAATTACATCTGCCACCCTTCTCCAAATCTGTGCCCCTACATGGCCCCCCCAACAAAGTTTTTCTAGACACGCACACACCACTGCTTGGTGGGTATGCAAGTGAAGAGAGAGACTACATCAAAGGACACCATGGTTTCATCTGGATCCAAGGTAAGTTTCTGGACCTTGTCGGTGAAGTCGGTGGAGTTCTTGATGTGGTGTGTGGTGTTTCCCACGAGAGGTGCAAGGATGGTAGCAAGTAGTGGTGGGCGGATCGATCCAAATATCGATAGTATCGGTCCCAAGTCGGTATCGGATCGATACTAGCCTGGTGAGATCGATTCTTTACTTTTGAGTTCTGCTTGTGTGCTATGCTGTGCTTTCGGCAAAAACGAAACAACCAGGTCGCTGGACACACCGCTCCTGTGTCAGCGGAGAGCAGGCACACTTTGCTCCCTCTCCCCCACTCTTATGTTTCGGTGTTGCACTGACACGTCACGTGACTTAGACAATTTGGGGGTTGTTAAGTTGTTTACATATTAATTATATATATTTTTTTGTTGTTGAGAATTTTAATTGTAATTTTTGTATTATAGTTTATCAACAATATTTGTTTTAATTTGTTTACTGGTTTTCGTGCACTTAAGATTTAAAAAAAAAAAAAAAGATCGCCACCAGGGCAGACCCGATGGCATTTTCATGCTTCACAGCATCATTTATTCTTACAATAATCACACGGTTGCTGTAACAGTACATTCAACGGCTTCAGCTCTCCCGCTGGCAGCCGTACACATCACCACCACCAACCCTGCAGCGGCATCGCAGAACACACCCTGCCACATACCCCCCTCGCCCGCTTCACCTCACCTCGCGAGCAGGCGAGGGAATCGGCCCGGACCATCGGCGCCCCATGCCCCAGCCCAGCGACGGGGAAGTGTCCACTCTGGCGGTCGCCCGCGCCTCCAGCGGAAGCCCCGGAGCTGGCCTGATGGCCACCCATATGGCAAGCAGCGGCAGCGCAGTAGGCGTGGAAGTGAGCTGGGGTTCACAGGCAGCTGGGCAGACGGCCGGTACGCAGGACTGTGCAGCCTGCGTGCCGAAGTGGACAGCGCACCTCGACCTCCGTCTCCAGCTTGGCAGGCGCGCCAGCAGTAATATGCAGTATCGCACACCACTAGTGTTTGGGATTTCTCTTTCAGTCGATTCACTCGGTACAACCCATAAGTATGGGATATCACGCCCTCGCGTGTCCTGGCTGAAGAAACCTTTAATCACGCCTTTAAGGCAGATGACGTGTGATGACACGCGCACGGCCCCGCCTGCACATATAGCCGCTGTCATCACAGTCATCCCTCAGTTCTTACGCTCTTCACCTCGCTGAGAACACCTCTGCTGAGTTGGGCTAGCTAGCTGCTGCTAGTTAGCTCCGTTGTCTGCCGACTTGAACTTAGCTTAACTGCCCCTGTTGGTGTTAGCCTCCACCCCACAGTTGGTGTGTAGGCTGCCCGCGGAGCGCTAATTTCAAGTTTTCCCGTGCAGTGTTTTGCTTTGCGTTTTGGAATGTACTCCAAACCGAAGCGAGCAAAGCAGAAATCTTCTGTTCGCCCCTGTCCTCAGGGATGCGGTTTCTCTTTGCACAACAGCGACCAGCACGATGCCTGCCCTGTCTGCCTGGGGATCGTCCACGCTAGGAGAGCGTTGGCGGAGCCCGAAGCCTGTGCGTTTTGTCGCCAGCTCCAGCGCTCGACCCTGGAAAGACGGGTGACGTTTGTGGAAAAAGTGCTGGGACGCTCGGCTGTCGCACGGCATGACCCTCTCCTTCCGAGTCTGGAGCCCCGGCTTTGTCCGAGTCCGAAGACGAGGATTTTCCGGTCGATGTCCCCGCAATTAGCTGGGCTGACCACATGGAATATGTTGACGGGTTAGCCAATGATGAGTCGGAACCATGCAGGAGCGCTGGCGGGCTTCAACCCAGGCTGAAGCCCATCAGCGCTCCCCAGGACAATGATGATGTGCTGGACATCGGCCTGGACATCCATGATTTGTCGGAGGATGAGCAGGAGAGCTCATTGTCAGCCCAATGTACCGCCGCTGCTGCGCCGGTCGGCCACGGTGACACCTCTCTTTTCTCCCTGTTTCGCCGTGCTGCTGAGAAGCTGCAGGTGGACTGGCCCTCTCCTCCGCCAGCTCAGAAGCCGTCGTGGCTTCGCGGGGTTTTTCCTCCCACCGGAGCCCGCAATGGCCAAAAACTGCCTTCCCATGTTCCCAGACTTTCTCTGCGAGTTAACAGCATCATGGGACAAACCTCTGTCTACCCGCGTCACTGTGCCCGGCTATGGACAGTACATGGAATTGGACAGCGCCAAGGGGGCTGGCTTAGCTAACCCACCCCCTATGGAGCCGTCTCTGGCTGCTTATCTGGCCCCGTCCCATAACCATGGTGTCGGCGGCCCCGCAACTCTGCCGTCCAAGCACTGCAGATTCTCTGCTTCGCTCCGTGGGGGAGAGGGGGGTGCGAACTGTTGCCATGGGTTACCGGTTGCAGTTCCGGGTCAAGCCGCCTCGTTTCCAAAGAGTCGTAAATACGACTGTCAACACCGAGGCGCCCATGATACTCAGAGAGGAAATAAAGGCGCTATTGCAGAAAAGAGCAATACGAGTGGTCCCTGCTTCAGAGACAGACAAAGGTTGGTACAGCTGTTATTTTATTGTTCCGAAAAAAGGGGGAGGGCTTCGTCCCATCCTCGACCTGCGAGTCTTGACCACGTATCTACGAACGTACAGGTTCAAGATGCTAACACTCAGACAGCTCTTGAATGCGGTCGGCCCGGGAGATTGGTTTGCAACAATCGATCTAACAGATGCTTATTTTCATGTGGTTATACACCCGAAACACAGGCAGTTTCTGAGGTTTGCATTCGAGGGCGTAGCCTACGAATACCTAGTGCTGCCGTTCGGGCTGTCGCTCGCTCCTCGCACCTTTACGAAATGTGCCGAGGCAGCGCTAGCGCCCCTCAGAGAGAGAGGAATCCGCATCTTAGCCTACCTAGATGACTGGGCTCTCATAGCTTGCTCCAGAGAGCAAGTGGAGACACAGCTGTCGCTGTTTCTGTCACACATTCAGACACTGGGGTTCTCTGTGAACTTTCAAAAGAGCTCGCTAATCCCAAATCAGCAGATTACTTTTCTCGGTTTGGAAATATGCTCGCTTTCCACGTTTGTCATCGCTGCCTCGCTCAGTTTCAGTTGGGACGCAGACTGCGTTTCCAGACGATATTAAGCTTGTTGGGCATGATGGCATCTATGATTGCCGTAGTGCCACTTGGACTGTTAAAAATGAGAGCGTTTCAACGCTGGACTCTCTCTCACCGTTTGTGTGCATCGCGTCACCTCCGGAGGAGGCTGCCGGTAACCGCGTCTTGCATGCTAGCTCTCAGTCCTTGGAGGAAGCCCGGGCTGCTCCTGTCTCGCTCTCTGCTGTTATGGTGCAGTGTTCATTTTCTGTCTCTAAGAGCCACCCATGTCCCGGGCCACCTGAACCTGGGGCCGGACCTTCTCTCCAGGGGGGGTCCTCTGGTGAGAGAATGGAGGTTACACCCTTTAATAGTGGCTCAGATTTGGGGCCTATTTGGCAAAGCGCAAATAGATCTTTTTGCTGCCCCCTGTTCTTCTCCATAATCGACCACGATGCACCCTTGGGCTTGGACGCGCTAGCGCACCAATGGCCAGACGTGCTCCTGTATGCATTTCCCCCAGTGGAAATGATATCTCCAGTTCTAGAGAGAGTGCGTCGGCATTCCCACACTCTCTGATTCTAGTGGCCCCTTGGTGGCCCACAAGGTCGTGGTATGCAGAGATAATCAGCCTGCTAGCAGCGAGTCCTTGGCAGCTTCCTCTCTGCAGGGATCTCCTCTCTCAGGCGGGAGGAGAAGTGTTTCATCCGCGCCCAGATCTGTGGCGCCTTCATGCTTACCTGCTGAGAGGTTAAACTTGATTGCTAAGGGTTTGCTACCTAGTGTGATAGTGACAATTCAGAGCGCTAGGGCCTCATCTACCAGAGGCTTGTACGCTTACAAATGGCGAGCCTTCGAGCAATGGCTCATGCTGTCCTTTCTGCTGGGTCTACCACTCACTAAGGATGTGGTGGTCCGATTCCGGTCAAACTGATCACTTGGTTGCGTTACTTGCTCTTCGAGTGAATCAACAAATGGATAAATAAAAAGCCCAACGACAATGCTGATTTTTTTAGAGTCTTAGCTTACATTTCATATTTACAGTTGTTATCCTCCACGGCTAAACAAACTCTCTAAATCGGTTTCAATTGTGTACTGATGTGCACAACAATGGACATAAGGAGCTTCTTTCAAAGAAACAACTCAGGTAGATGTTATTTTATATATTATGCTTTGGATGTTGTTCAGTATATCTATGCAAAACAAGAGGAATTTCAATACACAGCAGTATATTCACAGTTGAAACCAGCTGTTTATATACACTTTAGGGAGAAAACATAAAACCTTTTTGTTTTACTGTTAAATATCAATTTAGAGTAAACTTGTTTTGTTCTGGATAAATAAATGTTGAAATATCTTTTGAATTAGTTAAATGTCAGAATAAAAAGAGGGAGCTGTCTATTTTAATCACCTACATCAAATTTAGGAGTACATATACACTAAGTTTATTGTTAATTAATAAGAAAACGCCAGACGATTCCATTCTGAGCTGAAGAAGCTTCTGATAGGTTAGTAGAGTCCATGTGAGTAAATTGGTGGCACACCTGTGGACGCATATAAGGCAGAACACAGAGCCTGTTTCTGTGACATGGGAAAAATCGAGAGATATCAACCAAAACACCTGGAAAAGAATTGTGGAGCTCCATAAGTGTGGCCCAGTTTTGAATACAAAATACAAAAGTTAACAAATATGTTTTTTATATTTATCAATCTAAAAAAATAAACATTTTGTCTGATTTGATGTTACAATTAAAAAAGTGTTTGTGTTTTTATCTGAAGAGTGTAAATATCTGGTTTCCACTGATGTTGTTGGTGTTTGGCTTGATTGTCAGCACAAAGAGGGAGAGAGAGGAGAATGAGGACAGAACAGAGATGGAACAAGAGCAGGTGAGACACACATGTTAGTCAAATGGTTGTTTGCTAAAACTCATCAGAACATGTATCTAGTACCTAGTGTAACTTTTTAGATACCATTTGTTATTTTTCAAATTCTATATTTATTAAGTTATGCAGGCTTATAAAGGCTAAATAATTATATAAACTTTTCTGAATCTAAATAGTGTACTTTGGTAGAATTAAAAAATAAGTGTAGTGCAGGTCTATGATGATTTTTAGTGCTACTATCATCTAGTTTTGATTCTGGTTCTCTTTTGGTTAAGTCCTCAGTAGTCCTGATTTTGAACTGTTGTAGTCCTGTTTTAATTCCAGATCAGTTCTGGGTTTGGTTGAATTGGGGTTTAGTCACTGTGTCTTGATACAGCCCAATTAAAAACTAGTTTAAGGTGATATTTATTTTTTCCTATATGAAGTCATTCTTTTTTGAACAAAACTCAAAACAGAGCCTTATAATCTTTCAGTCATTTCTACCCTCACTTGATTTCCTTTTGCTGCTCAGCTCTCACACAGTGGCTCAGTTATGCTCCAATCCCTCCATATTGTGGCCAATCACATGCGAGGATATAGGATAATATCATTATGTGAAAAACAGAGAGGGTGAGAGACGCGACAGTCAAGTGGAGCATCCGTCTGTCCTCTCAGTAAGTGAGTGAGACCGTAGACAGCGGAGGGCTGTGCGAAAGCAAAAACACATAAATATGCCTGACACCTGTAAACGTAGCAGCATCTGGCTGCAGTTTAAAGACTTTTTTTTGTCTCGGTCTTGGTCTCGTCTCAACGTGGTCTTGGTCTTGTCTTGGTCTCGGATTAGGCGGTCTTGACTACAAGTCTAGCACAACCTCACGTGTCTGAATTTACAGTTATGTTTTGGTATATATCACCTTGTCTTTGTCTTGAAGTGGTCATGTGATTGGCTTACCACGACTACTTTATTCTTCCTCAGTCAAACAGCAGCACTCATGAGATTGTTTTGCCCCCTTAGCTCCAGGTGTTGTGCTAGAAAGTGATCGGGAGGGCGCGCAGCTGCTTAAGGCCTTGTGAATTGTTTCTTGTTTCCTGTTTTATTGTGAAGGTCCGTGTCTCATGTGAGTGAATTCAGTTTTGCTTCCCCTGTCTCCTCTTGTCAATTACTTCCAGCTGTGTTGCCCACCTGTGTGTAATCTCCCTGTGTTCTTCTGTGTGTATTCAACTCGTGTCTACTCATGTACTAGTTGCTGTTCTGTCTGTAAGTCTCCTGTGTATTCTCTGTGTTTTCCCTGCCATCCACCTTCTTATGCATCTGCTCACCTTCCTTCATGTTTGCTGTTTAGTAGTGATGGGTAGCTGAGGCCTTGTGAACCGTTTCAGCACATTCCCCAAACTGTATTGATACTGTGTCGACACAGCGTTGCTGTTTTTCTTCATACTGACACCTGCTGGACCTTAAATGTCACTGCTGGCAACTTTCTTGAGACTCACAACAGACACTGATTCAAATACCTAGCCATACTTGTATACACTCTAAGGTATTGTACTTTCCATGGAATCATTTTATATCTTTTATATTTCAAATTTTATAGACATCTTTAAAATATATTGTGAATGACATTAAGTGAAAATTAAAATAAAAGTATTGTAAATGTAATATTACCCATTTAAATGTAATTGACTCAGAATCTATTATAAATTTTTATTCAGAAAAATAAGTTTATCCAATGTTTTTGCATTCAGTCTATTGCTGTTTTTTTTTTTTTTACACTATTTCCCCATCTGTGCCTGTGAGCTTGAGCTTGGGGTACACAAACTGTAAAGCCAGGTGGAAAAGGTTTGGATAAGATGTTTTGCAGCACGTTAAAGGATAATACTGAACTTGCCTGGAACAGGTGACTGCTCTGATGAAGGCCTAGGCTGTGGCTCAGATGTTGTGTGGGCAATTACTGCAGCACACTCCATTTTCAGGTGCCTCACTACACTTGGAGGAACTACAAAATCCGAGTGTTTTAAATCTTGGGTCTAAAAGTGTTGAGAGGGTCAACACACTTAATGACTCCAGATTAGAAGCAGTGTCTGTGACACGACGCCTAAGTTGGTCATGGAGATGGGTGGCTGCTTGTGTGTGGAGATGTAAAGAGTTCTTCTTTCTCATCATGTAGCCGTGACAGCATCTGATATGTGCTGTTCCAACATGTTGGTACCTCGTTGATAAGTTTGAAGATGGGCCGTCCCATCTGCTGCTGCCCTTGAGCAAGCTTTTCTTTGGCTGTAGTGCTTGATCTGAAGAATGATACGATTTGTCTCTTATGGATGAAAGTTCAGGGATTTGATCACATGATTTTTTGACTAATAAATTGAGTTTGTGTGCAATGCAAACTGAATGTCGAATTTGGAGAGTTCTTGTTGCTGCAGTCATGTTTGGTGCTGCATTGGTAACAAGACACCTTACCTTATTTGTGATCCTCCATCATGCCCGTTTTGAATTGGGCCAAATCGCCTGCAGTGTGACTTTGTGGAAAGTGTTTTACACCCAACACAGATGTACACAGCTGCATATTCTCATTAATGTAGTGACAGGTAAGAGCCAAATAAGCCTCACAGGCACAATACTAAAGGGTTGGCAGTCCTTTATAATAAAATTCAGGACTGCCTGGTTCACAACAGTCTTCCTAGATGCTTGATTTTAAAATGATAAAACACATATTAATAAAAAAAAATGATGATAAAGCTGCTCAATGTCTATATAGGCCTACCTCTGTTCATTCTCGGTGTGTTTGTCTCCTCATTTTCATGTTTGGCTCTGTAATGCCTAAACACTGAGGAGGTGCTTTTGTTTGTGTAAGAAAGCAGAACAGATGTGACATTTAACCTGCATAAAATGAAATAAATAATTCACACTGCAAGTCACATTGCTGTTTTTCCTATTCTAATAGATTACACTGAAACAAAGGCAGACAAACAGTTACATTATTTGCAGTTAAAAGATCGAAATGATCCCACACAGCAGAAACAGAGATTTGTATTTTTTTTAACTTTGCGAGAGTAATTTTGTTTTTTGTTTTTTTGGTGGCGACTCATTCCGTTAACAAATGCAGATGCGGTATCTTTTAAACACAGTTTGGCGCCTTGGCAATGAGTGATACAGCAGCTGTATCGATCACGTGACTTTTTCTTAAAGCGACACACGCACCGATACAGGCATCGCTAGGTGAGCTTGATACATGCGCCGGTGCGTCAGTGTTGCTGGACCAATTACTACTGTTTAGTAGTTTAATTTTTCCCAGCTTAGATTATCTTTAGTTCTGTTTTGCCATTTTTCACCTTGTGCTTTACTTTACAATAAACCACTTTCATCTCAGTGAGTGCCTGCGCGTAGATCCTGATTAATTTTCTCCACACGGCTCATCCCCTTGGCCGTAAAAGGAAATCAGAATGTGCAGAGAATTAGTAAAGATGATAAAAGGGCAACTATGAAGAGTGGAGAAGTGCTTGGTCCAAACGACATACCTGTGGAGGTATGGAGGTGTGTAGGAGAGAGGGCGGTGGACTTTTTAAGCAGGTTGTTTTACTCTATCTTGGGCAGTGAGAGAACGCCTTAGGAATGAGGATGTGTACTGGTGCCAACTTTCAAGGGGAGGAAGAAACTGCTGACGAGGTGCCAAAACATGTGTAGTGTTTGTCTTATCTTCTGATGGTTCTTACTTTATCTTATAATTAAAATAACTATACTTGGGATGGGCAGGCGGTTGTTTTCATGTGTCTGTTCATTAGAAACAACAATGGTAAAACCATCATCTACCTCCGCTGACTTGTTTATTTCCCCACATAAACATTTCACATTAAGGACGGGTAGAGTTTGGTGTCATTAACATAACAGAGAAAATTGATATTAAATGTGTAGGAGAGATGACCAATTGGAAGTAGCCAGATAAGAAATGGCAGCGGTCCCTGAGGACACCAGTAGGAAGTGGAAATGGCTGGAATTAGACATTTTTGAGTTGAATTAACTGAGTGCAACTGAAGAGAGGACGAACTAGTTCAGGTGCGTGTCAGTAATATCAAGTAAGGTTTGTTATACCTGCATCATTTATATTGTTAAAACTCTAACTTTGATAACAGAGTTAATGGCATATTTCAACTCTGAAGCAAGTTTTCACATTTGATTTTGATTTTAATCCTCTGTAGACCGCTATCTTCAATCATGTTATCATTGTGAGTCTTAACCAAGTGGTGGATTAGCCTCCACGTCTGAAAAGCATAGAGTGGAGTGAAAAACAGAAAAGTCAGTGATGTACTAATGTAGCAAAAATAGGAAACATTAGAACTGTAAATGTTTTCTTCCTTGTCTGCAGATTAACAGTCCACAGGTTGGGTGCTCGCACTCTGATTCGTTCCCTGGAGATGAAGGAGAGAGAGCTCAGAGGACAGCAAGATGGAGGAGTGAAGGAGAAGGTGGTGCAGCTCAGTGTGCAATCAGGAGTGAGCAGTTCTTTCACTGCCTTCATTGCTGCCAACAAAGACAACGGCGAGGCAATCCACGGACCTCTGCACCGCAGACATATTCTACCACCCTGTGAGGTTTGTTTAAAGCAAAAAAAGCAATACTATGAAACTGTTAATAGCAGGATGTCAGAGTCAATAGAGAGGACTCAAAAGAGCAACTTCAAATCAAACTATTTATGTAGTAGGTGTTTCTTTGCCAATGTCTTTTCCCTGCATTAGAAAGTAATAAGCCAAGTGGAAGTACAACACACATCTATGCATTTCTATAAAAACTGACTCTCTCTCTCCTTAAAGTGATGGCTGTCCATTCTTCCTGTAAAAGGTGTGAATATAAACCTGAATGAATGGGAGTAGAAACTGTGTGTGTGCGCATGAAGACATGCTTGTGTCACTGAGATTTAACAGATTTTTGTACGTTCACGTAGCCAAGTGATAATCATATTTAATAATCATTGAATAGTAATAATGTTATTGAACAGGTTAAACATTTAGATATTACAAAAAGTTGCAAAAAAATAATACACACAGCTGTGAAGTCAGCTGCACATGAATAACATTAGTACAATGACAACTTTAATCAGAGTGAGTTCAGAAGATCCAAAAGTGAGACACTAAAAACAAGCTAATGAAAGCAAAAAGTGACTTTGAAAAATTTATTTCAAGGAATTAAAACACTGATAGGAAAAAACTAAACATGAGGAGAATGGCAATCCTGCAGCGACCAATCAAAGAAGACTGTAATGGCTGCATTGTAAAGAAAGCTGTTGGTTTTTGTTTTTTTTTTCGTTTTTCTGAGATATGCAGAGTTTTAACGAACAATTTGAACACTATTATTCTTTTACATTATTTGTTCTCAACAGAGATGGGCAGTAATGCGTTACAAGTAACGTGTTACTGTAATCTGATTACAGGCACTTGCCCTGGTGGCCATTCTTTCAGTGGGCATTTCTCAACAACAACTACAAACACTAGTGAAGTGAATGGACATTTAATTAAAAAATGAAACATTTAATTCAATAATTAATGGCATATTTAATTAATTAATTTTGTCACCTCACTGTAGGGATGGGTACCGGTATCATGGCACCGGTTCTGACATAAACGGTAGTAACCAGACCGAAAAGCAGCGCACATTTCAGTGCTTTATTTCGGTGCTTTTTATCATCATCATCATCATCATCATCAACTTTATTTATAAAGCACTTTAAAACAACCACAGCTGACACAAAGTGCTGTACATTGGAACTGTAAAATAAAATTACATGAGATATAAATAAAAAACAAATAAAAGAAGAGTGAAATCATTAATTAAATAACTACTGCATTAAAAAAGAAACTAAGTCTCACTGAGGTTAAAAGCCAAGGAATAAAAGTGGGTTTTTATTCCTGAGATGTCACACACTTTGGATTCCAGCCAATCATTTTACATTTGCAAGCGTAGTAGGCGGGGCCAGGTACGTACGTTCTTTTAGAGCAGAGCTACAGATTAAAAATGCCCAAGGCGAAGCGGTCAAAAGTCTGGCTGTACTTCACAGCAAAATATGCAAACTCAGCAGCCTGCAACAAGTGCTTTAATCATATATATACATATATACGGTATATGACAAACACACTTTTATTAAAGAAAAAATATTTATAGCTTTCATCTCTCTTATATTGAATACTTTTATTGTTTTTATAACATTATTGTTATTATTTTATGACAGGATTATGATAAAGAGTAGCTCCACATTGAATTTTATTCAAGATGACCGGCTGATGGGGAAGAAAAGTAATTAAAGTGATTTTGGTTTTTGGTGCCAGACAGGCTGGTCTGAATATTTCATGAACTGCTGTGTGATTTCTGCTGTGACATTTAGATGTTAGGGTCAGAACTTAGCACAAAATGACATGGAAGCCTGGATCCATCCTGCCTTGTATCAACAGTTCATGCTGCTGTTGCTGATGTACTTTATATCACTGAGGACCATCTGAGCAGTTATTTAAATGCCGTTGCCTGTCTGAGTGTTGCTGCTGACCATCTCCACCCCTTTATGAACACAGTGCACCCACCTTCAGACAGATGTATCTAGCAGGATAAAGTTCCATGTCCCAAAGTTTAAATCATCTCAAACTGGTATAATGAACATTAAAAGGAGTTCACTGAACTTAAATGGCCTCCACAGCCACCAGATCTCAAAAGAAGAGTGTCTGTAAAAGTCTGCAGCAACTGTGTGATGCTTTGCTATTTAACTCACTGACTTACTCATTACCCATCATGACTCATTACACTGCTGGGGTAATGTTCCTGCCATTTTCTGAATGTAATTTTACTAATTATTTTATTTTATTTTTAAGATTTAAGACTTTGCAGCTGTGGGTGGACAGTCTTCGCAGTCTCACATGAAAAGTTCTTAAAAACTTAAAGACTGGAAACAAAAAGATCAAAAAAGGAAAAGGTTCTTTGCTGTCCAGGGATGTCTGAGAAACAGAAGAGTTTATTCCACTCTGACAGTTATTATTATTATTATTATTATTATTATTATTATTAGATTTGATTCCTAAAAATATGAATATTTAGGGACCCTCTGCTCTACCTGACTGTAGCTTATAATAAAAAGCACTTAGATTGCTCAGTTAGAGTAGAAAAGTGTAACATAAATAAGAAACGTTCCATTTACCAGTTCGGCGTCACAGGTGTTGGTGAGTGAGCTGGATGAAGTAACTAACAGTGCAATGATTTCTGCTGGGCAGCTACACAAGTGTGCGTTCTATTACACAATGGCTACAAATAGAGTAAAGCCCTACCTTAAATCTGCTGATAACATTCACTGAACATATCCTCCTTCTCTAATTCTTTAAGGTCTTTATGCGTGTGCTTTCAGTCTTCACGTGTCAAGTAGTTGACACAGACAAACTCTGACATCCAGGGAATGCCAACAGCGAAGAAACAGCCGAACCAACAAATGAACAAATTCTTCCTTCTCTTATTTTTCAGTTCATGCATCCTTGATTTCTTTGCTCTCATTTCCTTGAACCTATCAGTGTATCTTAGCTCCTCCCACCAGAGAAGTGAGCAAGTGAAGCGAGAAAAACATGTAGAGCGGAGCTAAGAGGCTTTTAACAATATCAGACATCCTTGCTTTAGTCGTTTTAAAGCAATGCCAGTTAAATATAGCACATCCATCGTTTCGTTACAGCAGAGTATACTAAAGTATTTGGTTGGGTCCGTGTGATAAGTGAGACTTTTAAGTCTGTGCCAGAGACAGAATAATTCTCTCATCCAGGAAATACTGAATGCAGTTTAACAGTTAAGTTAACACATAAACAAATTTTTTCCCCTCTTTTTCATTTTTTTTGGTTTCTACATCCTTGATTCCTTTGCTCTTATTTCCCCAATCATCAAATTGCAGCTCAGTCCCTCACACATGACAGGTGAGCAGACAAGGTTAGAAAGACATGAAGAGAAAGGAGCTAAGACAACATATATTCATGCTTCTGAGCCATTGAAGCAAAGTCAGTTAAAAATTATGTTTGGCACAGATGCTGCTGTCCATTGTTTTGTTGCAGCACACTCCTACATATTTACAAAGTCCTGTTTCCACTCCCTGTTTGTTATGTCTCTTTTATACATCCATCCATTCGCTTCCGCTTATCCTTTTCAGGGTCGCGGGGGGCGCTGGAGCCTATCCCAGCTGTCATAGGGCGAGAGGCGGGGTACACCCTGGACAGTTCGCCAGTCTGTCGCAGGGCTAACACACAAGGACAGACAACCATTCACACTCACATTCATTCACACCTAGTGGCAATTTGGATTATCCAATTAACCTATCCCCACAAGCTGCATGTCTTTGGATGGTGGGAGGAAGCCGGAGTACCTGGAGAGAACCCACGCAAACACGGGGAGAACATGCAAACTCCACACAGAAAGACCCCGGCCTGATGGTGGAATTGAACTCAGGACCTTCTTGCTGTGCGGCAACAGTGCTAACCACCGTGCCACCGTGCTGCCCCTCTTCTTTTATACATCATTAGTAAAAACACTTTGCTCAGGATATAGTAGATCCTCCAGATCTCCCCTTTCCTGATGCATTTTAGAGACTCAAACATGCTTCAAGACGAAGAAGAAGAAGAAAAGGGCAATGAACAGATAAATGAGGAAAAACCTAAGCTGTTGCAGTCCTGTTGTTCATACCTGTTTTAGACAGTAGGGTGAGCAGTTTAATCCTTCACCTGTATTTAGTAGGGGTGCAACGATACACAAAATTCACGGTTCGGTTCGGTTCGATACTTTGGTGTCACGGTTCGATATTTTTTCGATACAAAAAAATGTTCATGCCTTTTTAATTTGTCATTTATTAAAATTATAAATATATATTTTAACTCAAAAGTACAGTTTTTAAATTTAACCCTAACCCTTGTGCGTGTTTTTTATTTTGACAGCGAATGCGCACCTGCGGACCACTTATGTGCAGCCCTGGTTATTTAGCTCATCATATCGCAGCCACAGAAATTATTTTGTCCATGAAACCATAAAGCTGCACTTTCTTTTTGCCTTATAGTCTGATTTGTCATAACTTCTCCGTTTTGTGGTAAGCTTTTCTTTGGCTGTCACTTCTTCACCCTGACCTGTCTTATTTGGCTCAGCAGAACTAAAATATATATCCTGCTGCTTTTACACACGGACTCACATAAGCTCAGCGATTCTCTGCGCGATCAGCCTCTCACATGTTTAAGCTTGCTGCGGGAGATTTCACTTGTCATGTTTGCATAGTAAGCTAACGATTGATAAGACGATGTCAGAGGAATTGGTGCACAAATTATCATCACTCACAGATCAGTGCTGTCACTCTCTATACACAGTTCGTGCGATTGCAAACTGAAAGCAAAAAACAAGCGCAAATTCAAACGCGATTTCAATATGTCACATATTGACAGTGGCTCACCGATGCCAATGACATAATTACCCAGCTACATTTCCGAAAGAATGCAAAAGCATTGACATATATTTTTCCTTCCTACAATAGCCCGACGGGCAGGGCAGAGATAGATTTTGGTAGCCCGACTGGAAAAATCGCTAGCCCCAGGACGTCGGGCTAGCGATATTGCGAGCCCTGTATCTGATTGAGGAATCACTCATCTTTGGAAAAGAGAGTTTATTACAGAGAAATGTCTCTTTCCAAAATAAAAGCTATACTATACGCTTCTTCTGGGCTATATTCTCAGCAGCATATTAAACATATCAGGTCCCCATAAGGAGAATCATGTGCTAACGGCTGTCTAAATGACTCGGCTAAAGTTAGTAGCATGCTTGCTTGTTTTTGTCTGCTTCCACTTGTCTTTGCACTTGGATGATGTCGGCGTAAATGTGCAGTCATATTCGTTGTGTTCCCACTAGTGCTTTCAGGTTAATCTCGTTGAAATGACCTTAACGCCACAACACGGCAAATCTCCGTTAACGAGCTACCCCTGATCGCCCGTGCATGGGGCTAGACGGCTAACACACTAGCTCCCACCCATGTAATTGAGCATTGCGTGGCACATCCAACATACTGTTTTACTTTAGTCCATGACGCGCCTACCTTCAGGGTCATACGTCACATGAAAACCAAAATAATTCCAAACGCCAGATCTGAATGAGGGTGGGGGAGGTCCATGTTGCAAGGAGAGCTTA
This sequence comes from Rhamphochromis longiceps, assembly GCF_057381845.1. Classification (NCBI taxonomy): domain Eukaryota; kingdom Metazoa; phylum Chordata; class Actinopteri; order Cichliformes; family Cichlidae; genus Rhamphochromis; species Rhamphochromis longiceps. The sequence continues at coordinate 64,227,298 of NC_140559.1, read as the reverse complement.
ACTTCTGTCTCGCTAGCTTGCCCTGCGCTCTTCCTTCTGACAATGCTGTCTGTGTTGAGCGCTCAGTGGATCTGCGCTCGACAGTGCAGCCTAGGCGGAGTAGTCGAACGCAGATTCACTGAGCGCTCAACACAGACAGCATCGTCAGAAGGAAAGTTGATAAAATAAATTACAAATGTTGTATTGTTCGATACATATGCGTACCGAACCGAAAGCACTGTATCGAACGGTTCAATATCGATACGAATATCGTTGCACCCCTAGTATTTAGGTATAAGAGAGCCATGTCTGCTTTGAGAGATCAGTTATTGTGATGGATTGTAGTTGTTGAACTTGGATGATGAAATCATCTACTTTCTGCAGGGTTAATGATCACCTTCTTTGATTTCTCAAGTGCATTGAAAAATGATTCAGCTGCTGCTAGTGAGAAAAAACTACAGTAATGTCAGTAAACACCACCTCATGGATCACTGACTGCCTGACAGACTGACCACAGTATGTGAGACTGGGCCGAGCTCTCTTTCTGATTTAGTGATGTGCAGCAGGAGCTCCACAGGTGGACAGTTCTGTCCTGGACTTTATACACTCAGACATTCAGTACAAGTCTGAGTCAAGACACCTGGATGTATTAGTGATGGCAGGAGGAGGAGTGTGAAGCACTGGTGGATGATTTTGTGATGTGATCTGGAAACAATCATCAGCTGGGGAGAAGTACAAGTACCTGGTACATGTAGTACATGGAAAACAGGCTGAACTGGAAGATCAATACAGAGGCTGGATACAAAGGAAATGAACAGACTTTTATCAAGTAGCGAGAGCCTTCAACATGTGCAATGCTGTTTCTGTAAGGCAGAATAAATATGTTGATCATTATTAAATCATTTAGAAGAGAGAGACTTAATGTTTAATGCTTGGTAAAAAGTAAATGGCCTGTATTTGTACCCAGAAAGGGTCATCTGGGGAAAAGGAGGATCGCATTTGTCGGCCGCAGTTGTCGGAGCCTGTGTGTACTTGTGTGTGCTTGTAAACGCGACAATGGCAGAGGAGCGCGGCTAAAAAACTTTTAAATATTACTTTTTCTGGGTCACAAAATAAACTTTTAAGATATTTTCAGGCGAGGATGTAGCTGTGTAATGCTCAAATATGTACTTAATTTATCAAAACATCACATATTTGCAAAAATGCTCCGACGTTTTTGGAGACATCTATTTTTTTTAATGCTTTGAGGCAGCTTTTGAACATCTGTGGCATCTATTAATGTCAAATCTAGCCTTTCTTTAACAACATAAGCAAACTGCTTTTGTATTTAACCACTTTTCTGTTTAATTACATTTTAAATAATAATAATAACAATAGTATTTATTTTGTTAAAAAAATGTGTTTAAAAACAGGTTTTGTTGTGAAAGCTATAATCCAGATTAGTGGCCTGTTAAATGGATAAAGTCTAGATTGGCTTTATACTTGAGAATAGCTTGCCCTCCTAAAGAATTAAGTTAAATTCCAGAGTTGAATCGTAAGAAACATTATGTTACATATAAACCCTGCCATATGTTAGATCTGGTCATTTTGCTTATTAGAAACTTTATATATTGGAAGTTAACTTTTAACAAGCATGTAATGATTATATTTAAATTAGGTGGTCTTTTTTTAAAACACATACATTTTTAGGCCTAAACTGACAGTGCCAATACCACACATTCAGACACAGTAGTAGATGGTGTTTTTAATACTATATGTGTTAGTTTAATTTGGTTGTATGTGGTCTACATTGACCTTCTGTCTTGTAAGTTATTATGACTGCACAGCCATTAAGGATCAAATCAGGTTCTAAAAAATGTTCTGTTCTTTCTCCCTCTGCTTGCTTCTTACTGTCTTTGAGGCTCGGGACCAGCACTCCTGCTGTTGGACAGAAAGACATCAACTCAGTGGTAAGTGTTTTGGTTTTCCAATATATTAGCAATTGTCATTGACATTTATAGTAATCAGGCTGAACTTTAATCATACTTTAGATCAGCCTGTTTTACTTATTGTTTTATTTGTGCTTTGGTTTGAGGAAGTTGTTTCTTCACTAATCTTTTCCTGTCTTCTGTTATTAGACTTGAGATATGACTGCACTATGCTGTTGCTGTTGACTCCAGTTAATTCTACAAGACATACTGTGTAAGTAAACAAACAACAACAGTTTGGTCTGCATTTCTTGAAAGATCACATCCCCCAAACTTAGTTTAGAGGGTCTACACTGTATTTAGTGAAGTCTGCAGGTTTTCTAACAGCAAACTTTGTTTTGTGCCCAAATCATTTTGCACATCATTAGAATAAAAGTTATTAGCCATGTTTGCATAACCCTTTTTAAAATGATGCTTTCATGACATTATTGTATGTTGGGTGGTGGTCACGGCTATCCAGACTGACAAGTGGGACATTGAATGTCACCTCCCCGGTGGGGAGGGAGCCTGAGATTGTCTAAGTTTGAGTCTGTTCTATACCAAATGCAGGGTAAAAAAAATCTTTTAAGAAAGCAATTAAGTTCATGTTCCAAAAAATATGATTGTTTGCTTGCAGGACACCAGGAGAGATGAGTCCTCCATCACAGATGGTGTGGTCAGTGAAGATGGTCGCCTGCAGGTTCAAGCTCATTGCATCTCCAACCCACATCCACTGCCACTGTACTTAAGGGAAGTTAAAGACTTTCTCCTACATTTGGATCACCTCGATCCATGATAGTCATTCAGGCAGTAATGCCTGGACTGGAAACAAGCCATCCTTAAAATAATACAACATTCCAGCTCCTGTGTTGGAATGGAAAACAAATGTGTTGTTTAAATTAGAGACTGCACTTGTGACAGAAAAATAAATATTTTATTTTGATTATATAAGTAATGTATGTACAAAACAAACTTGTGGTAGGTCTAAACTTATTTTCTTAATAATTAAATCTGAGACTTTGTTTCATTGTAAGATTATAACAGTGATGGCAATATAATTGTTTGTTGTTCAAGAGAACAGTGTCCAGTATGTTGGCTGTTATACTTTTTTGCATTTGAAAATAAAAGTTGGGCTGATTTTAACATCACTACAAAGTGTTGTTAATTATTTTTAATCATATTCAGGTTACCACAAATTGTTTTTTCATTTGTTGAACTTGAAATGTTTGTTAGTAGGTAAACAATTAGTATTGTACAGTCAGAAATATCAAGTTATTCTTAATACTGCAGACTTGCAATGAACAAGTTGTATGGGCAGAAATCTGTGCCATCAGAAACTGAATTTGAATAAGTTAAATTTGAATTTGAATTGCTCAGATTGAATCTGAATTGTAACTTGAATAAATGCTTTTGAAAACTGAATTTGAATTAGTCTAATTTGAAATTGAATTTATGGTTTGAAAATGATCATCACTAAATTGAAATTGAATTTTATATTTTGAAAATGAATTGATTTGCTTTGAAACTGCATTTTATCCTTTAAAAATTCAGCTCTCGAATAATTTCAGTTTCAGTTATACAATTCAATTTCAGTTCCAAAATTCAGTTTTTTGGAACTTACATCCGGTTCCGGTTCAAGCGCAGATTAATAGAACTACGTTTTACTAGCGGACCGAAAGTGTTACCGACGGGAATCTACAGCGTCTTGAGCTGAGTTAAGACTTCAGAAGTCATTTGTCATGTCGAATGACCAGCGGATGAACTCTCAAGTTGGTAATAAATGTATTACATGTATAAGAACAAGCGTCATGTTAACTAATGATAGCCGTAAGGTAACTTTTATGCTTATTGTAGCTGTTAGCTAAAAACGCTAATTTAGCGTAGTTTAACCTGAATTCAGCTTTGACAACAAATATGATCGACTGTTTCTAGTAGAATTCCAAAGTTGTCATCTTGGACCCTCTCAGAGTACCCCCTCTGTATGCTTGCAGAGACCCCTACAGTAGGGAAACATGCAAAACCATCTGTCCTCTCTGTCCTCTCTGTCCAAAATGTCCATCTCTGTCCATCCTCGAAGATGCCAATGTTCACATTTTGGACAGAGAGGACAGATGGTTTGAAAGAGGAGTGAAAGAAGCCATCTATGTCCACTGTGAGCGACCATCTTTGAACAGAGGCGGGGGTTTACGACACCAACTCTCTGCCATCTATAATCCAGTTTTGAGATCCCTTCCCAGACGCCTTAACGCCCACTCACATCCTGGGCCATCTGATCTCAGGAATTCGCATGATAAGGTGGGGCCAGGTTTCACAATGAACTCACCCGAAACTCTGACTGGTTGGGACCCACACCCAGTTTCACACCTTGGCTCAGGCGATTAGAGGATCATCAGGGGGTCCTTTTGTCCCTCTGTGGGGGGAAACTCCCACTAGGTTTATATCTGGGACTCTCCACCATTTGACCTTAGAACTGAAGAAGCTTCTCGGATGAGAGGTGAAACGTCTTCAAGTAACTTAAAGAAGTCCAGACGGTTTTCTTTGCAAGCTCCTTTGACTACGATGACCTGGATGACTGAGAACCTACACAGACAGGTACAGTGATATTTATTAACAGCATGTAGAAGTGTTACTTCTGATGCATAGAAATCCCACAGTGGAAATATTATTATCATCATTTCCAAGAGTGTAATAATTTTAATTGGAATGAAAAGAAAAGCAGAAGATCGATACCAAAATATGCAGTATCGCACATCACTACCCACAATGCATTGCGGCCTGCCGTCAATCCCGAAGCGCGCTAATTTTGAAATTACACACCACGTGATTACGTTGTGCAGCTGAGTCACGTGACCGCACAGCAACAAATCGCTGCAGATCTGGGTAAAGGGGGCGGAGCAAAGTGTATGCGCTGGAGAGGACTCGAGCAGAGAGAGCTGCTTTTTCGTGAAACGGGAGTAAAGTAGTAAACCTACAGGATCATATACAACTACCTACTTTTCAATCGATATCTGCACCGCTGTCTCTTGGATTGTAGCTGGATCTGTTAACTGTGTTTGGAAAGGCTTCTAGCTTAATCACAGAGTTCTCTTGTTTGTGGGCTCATCTAAAGGTAAGCACGGAGCTAACTTTGATGTGGTTTTAGTTTATGTTTTTCTCTGGTGAGAATAATAGATTGCTTACTATACATTGACGTCAGGGAGACTGTAGAGTTTGTGATTGCTTGCAATATTATAATATGGCGGTTGCTAGGAGGTAAGAATACATATAGCAAAAATAATCTTGGAATATGAACAAAGGGATGGAGTGCAGGGGAGGAGAACAACCAACCCCCACCCCAGGACATGAAGCCACGGGTACAAGCCTGGGGGAGGGCAATCAGCCTTTAGTGGACAATTATGTTATGAAAAATGACATATTAACTACTACAAAACACTGACCTTTGTGGGAATGCTTGGAGCAGACTAACATGTGAGCTGGAGTGTTCTGCGACGTTATATTTGTCTTCGAATGGTGTGAAATGTGAAAGCCTGCATGCCATAGTTTGCCCTAGTGCAGGCCCGGCCCTAACCAATCTGGCGCCCTAGGCAAGATTTTAGGTGGCGCCCCCCTACATCGGCAGTATAGTGTATGTACTCACAAGAAACCGAATAGCTTTGTCTTTGACCTTTTTTTTTTTTACTTAAAGAAAGCAAATTCACAATCAGAATAATTAACAAGATAAAAAATATATGAATAAATAAATGAATACAAAAAATGAATATATGAAATACAATAAATTTTACATACATAAACACAATAAAACGTGTCAACAAGTTGGATAAAATAAATCAAAAATACAATATAAATAAGGCACTGCACAAAACAAGATATTAAATAAACCAGTATGACTTTAACAACTATATTACAAAAAAGGGGATCCTACAGAGTTCTCTAGTTGTGCTTTTTAATACTGCATTAACTAGAATGACTTACAAATTACTGTACACCACCCCCTCATCAACCTCACATGACCTGCTACAGCCTTACTCTCCTAGTCTTTCTTGCAGCAAAGTCATCTACAACATCATCATATGACAACTGATTTGAGACCACATGATTTATGCTTATGATGGAAAGTCCACTGAGACATTCTTGCATCATAGTATATCTCAGGTAGGTTTTAATGAGTTTGAGCTTAGAGAAGCTTCTTTCAGCAGCAGCCACTGTAACAGGAAGAGTGGCAAAGATTCTCAGAGCAACCCACATGTTGGGGTAAATTTCTGCCAGCTTCTTCTCATGCAGGAAGGTCAAGAGTTCCATGTTTGTCATGTTCTTTGATGGCAATGGTGGGAAATTCTGCATTTCCATTGCAAGTTCTGTGCCATTAATGTCCGGCTGGCTGTCATGGGTCAGAGTAGTACTCAGTGTTTGGCACTGCTGTAGCAGCTCTTCTTTTTGTAAGTTGTGGAAATTGAGGAGTACTCCAAACTTGTCATTCACCTCTCCAAGGTTCTGAAATCTCTCATCAAGTGAAGAGATGGCTGTATCCACTACCACATTAAAAAAATGTGGTTTCCATTTTTTTAAGTGCATCTTGTATGGGCTCATCTGGAGACTCATAACCGAAGTGCCTTTTGGTGGTTCTCAATCGCTTTTGTTTGAGTTCAGCCTCCACATTCATTTCTTCACACATCTCCTTTGCCGTTGTCTGTGCATCAGAAAATCCAGTGTTTCTGTAGCTGGTGAGGGAATCTTTGGTTTTCTTCAGCAAGTCGACAGCCACATCTAGCTGCATGGAGGGCGACTGCATGAGTTTACTCACATACTGGATCTTGCTGAGAATGTCATACCAGATGGCTGTACAAATGCAAAAACGATAGGATCCAATCTCCTCAGCCAAAGACTGGGCTTCAACTCTGACCACAGGGTCTGTAGCTGTTTCCCTCACCTCCAGAAGAGCCTCTCTGACTTGCCGAGCCTGATATCTGACTTCCTCAATGCTTTTTATCCTGCTTTCCCATCTGGTCTCAGCCCATGATTTCAAGGTGGTTTTCACATGTTTCAAGAGAACACCCCACCTATGGGTGGAGGCTGAGAAGAGCTTGAATAATTTTGCTAAATGCCCAAAGTAGCCAAGGGCATCTGGTGAGCTTTTTGCAGCATCAGCTACTACCAGATTTAAAGTGTGGGCACCACATGGGACCAAAAAAGCTCTTGAGTTTAGCTGAAGCAACCTTGCCTGAACACCTTTATTTTTTCCCTTCATGTTGGCCCCATTGTCATAGGACTGTCCTCTGCAGTCTTCAAAAGGAATGTTAAGCTCCTCTATCCGTTTTAGCATGAGAGTTGACAAATGATCTCCTGTTGATTCCTCTGCAACAAGAAAGCCCAGGAAATGCTCTTTAACTTGTGGTATGCCTTCTTGTGACACTATCCTGACTATGACAGAGAGCTGTTCCTTATGACTCGGATCAGGTGTGCAATCTAAAATGATGGAGAAATACTTTGATGTTTTGATATCTTCCACAATGCGTTTTATTATTCTTGAACTGATGGTGTCAATCAGTTCATTTTGGATTGTTTTTCCCAGATAATGTATGTGACTGCCAGCTCCACTTTCTACTCTACTGACATGCTGCTTCATCACTGGATCAAATTTGGCCATAAGCTCCACTTCTTTCAGAAAATTGCCATTGTCTGGTTTATTTAATGTGTCTGTGGACCCCCTGAAAGCCATGTTTCTTTCAGCTAAGGACTGAATTATTGTCACCAAACGATGTAGAACTTCACGCCACCTTTTTCTCTCAGCCTCAGCAAGTGCCATCTCTTGTTTATCTATTGTGAGTCCTTTCGCAAAACAGACCTCCAAGTCCTTCCATGTTGCCATGTGAGCATTATGCTCCTGGCTATCCTCATGGATAGGGATGGGTATCGTTTAGGTTTTATCCGATACCGGTGCCAAACCGGTACTTTTGAAACGGTGCCGGTGCTTAAATGGTGCTCAAACCGGTGCTTAAAGAATGGAGAACACAAAATTGGTCCAAAAACCTCTCATGTTCAGCTGTTTTTTGTAAAAAGATAACAATGTTAGCCTTTTCTGCAGCTATGGGGCATATATGGTATCACTCTTGGCTGGAAGCAGTGCTTAAACAATGGAAAAAACACAAACTTTGTCCAAAAACCTCTCATGTTTAGCTGTTTTCCACTTTTTCTTTGGTCATTTTAGCCTTTTTGGCAAGGGTGAAGGGAGTATCTGCCATCAAACAAGAGGACAGCCGCATGTAACTACGACGGTGTTTGCTAGTTCACCTTACATGCATTAATGTAATAACGTGGTTAGCCTACTCAAAGTAAATTACACACGAACAACATTAAACTACTCACGCAGAGAAGAACGGCTGCTGCTGCCGTCATCATTTCTGCTACACTGGCAGGGCTAGGGGCCAGGACTGTCCTCTTCGGGTTTTTGGGGGATATTGCTCTGGGTCCGATAACTGGCAACCCACCCGTAGTAGATGTGCACGGTGTGAGGTCTCGCAGCAAGCTATCAAGTACGGCGCATTTCTCGGCTTTAAAAAAACCCGCTATGCATCGCCAGGTGTTTCATCGGATTTGTTTACCTCCTTTGACAGTATCACAGTATCAGCTTAAAGCACTTGTTGCAGGCTGCTGAGTTTGCATATTTTGCTGTGAAGTACAGCCAGACTTTTGACCGCTTTGTCTTGGGCATTTTTAATCTGTAGCTCTGCTCTAACTGAACGTACATACCTGGCCCCGCCTACTATCCTCGGAAACGTAAAATGATTGGCTAGAATCTAAAGTGTATCACAGCTCAGGAAAAAAAAGCACCGAAATGTGCGCTGCTTTTCGGTCTGGTTACTACTAGAGATGGCACGATACCACTTTTTTATGTCCGATACCGATACCGATATCATAAATTTGGATATCTGCCGATACCGATATGAATCCGATATAATGTTTTTTAATCAACAAAACTGTTTTTTAAAATATCTTGCTGCATTTTGCAAGTCTGCAAGTTCATACTCAAGTTTAAAACAACAACTACACTAAAGCTATTCTGTTATACCTGTATACAAAAAAAATATTTCATAGTTCAGCAATACTGATCAATCTAATAAACTTAAACCTACACCATCCTCACTATTCTGGTATTTTAAAGAGTACTTAGCGTAAATATTAAGCAACCTAACTAATAGGGTTCCAACTCCCAGCAACAACAAAAATAAATAAATAAAAAATAGGGAACCACCCCTCACACTCCACCTTATGATGCTTAATCGACGTAATCAACCTTAATTTGATGAAGTGTGAAAAAAATGCACAGAAATCAATTATTTTTCAAGAAATATTAAATAGATTCAACATCTTTCTTCAACAAAATTGCAGACTGCACAGATGGTACCTTCCCAAAGTAAAAAGTACTATAGCTTACTAGGGTATATATATTAGACTTAATAGTCACTATATACAGTAATTGACTTCTATTCATTTTACATCAAATTAAAACTTTGGGTGTCAGATAATTATTTATTAAAAGCTCGACATTTTAAATGAGAATAAGAAAGAAAAGTATGTCTTTGTGCCCCCTTTTCCCTGTTCATGCCCTATCGGCCCCCCTGGCTAAACTTTGCTAGATCCGCCCCTGCACAGTTACCAGTTACCGGCGATCGTGGCTCAAGAGTTGGGAGTTCGCCTTGTAATCGGAAGGTTGCCGGTTCGAGCCCCGGCTTGGACAGTCTTGGTTGTTGTGTCCTTGGGCAAGACACTTCACCCGTTGCCTACTGGTGGTGGTCAGAGGGCCCGGTGGCGCCAGTGTCCGGCAGCCTCGCCTCTGTCAGTGCGCCCCAGGGTGGCTGTGGCTACAATGTAGCTTGCCATCACCAGTGTGTGAATGTGTGTGAATGGGTGGATGACTGGATATGTAAAGCGCTTTGGGGTCCTTAGGGACTAGTAAAGCGCTATATAAATACAGGCCATTTACCATTTACCTTTTCCCTGTTCATGCCCTATCGGCCCCCCTGGCTAAACTTTGCTAGATCCGCCCCTGCACAGTTACCAGCGTCAGCTACGTAGAAAAAGATCCTGGTGTAGAAAGTAATATTAAATAAATTCTAACAACAGCTTATCAAGCTTAAACGTGCTGCTGTTGTTCAGCCGCTGGTTTCCTCTTTCTGGTGCAAAGTGGGCCAAAAACAAAGACGAACTCGCGACAGAAAAGCCGATCAGCTGATCATTTAAGCAGTTTCACGATTGAAGTAGCAGCCGGAGAGCGAGAGGCAGTCGCTCGTTAAGATTAACGCAGGAATGCTTTACAAACATTCAGAGATGGACTTACACACTTGCTTTACTTCTCTCGGGATAACTTTGTCGGAGATGAAATGCCGGGTTGCTAGCGAAGCTCCACATGCTATCCAGACCACCGACAGGTCCCGCATGCCACAGCCGCTCTATCACGTGACCACACTGCTCCGCCGTGCTAACGTTCTGAGGTGAGTTACGGCGTGTTGCAAGTTTTGTGAGGTGCTTTCGTGATATTTAATGGATCGGATTACATTTTTTATTTTTCTCCGATATCCGATCCAGTAATTTAGGTCAGTATCGGACCGATACCGATACGTAATATCGGATCGGTCCATCTCTAGTTACTACCGTACCGGACACCGGTACCCATCCCTACTCATGGACCTTGAGCAAGTGGCTTGCATTTTTCCAGTCCTTCAGACCTTCCCTACTCAGTTTGTAATCTCTCTTGGAAAACATTTTGCAGCAGAAGCAGTGCAAGCTATCCTCTTTTTTCGAATACATAAGCCAGGTTCTTCTCACCTTTTCCCCATTGATTAAGAGTCTGTTAAAATAATCATGCTGACACCTTCGCCCGTCTTTCTGTTTCGGGAATGTGAAGTCACTATCAATTACAAATGGACCTCTGTGAACTAACTCTGTTCGTACCTTTTCAGTTAAAGCAGAAGGCCAGTCAGCAGGGTCTATTGGTGCAGCAGGAAGACCGCTTGATGCTGCTGCATCACTGCTGGGTTGTGCTGCTGAGGTGGAGGCAACAGGAACACCGCTTGATGCTGCTGCATCATGGCTGGGTTGTGCTGCTGATGCTGCAAAACTGGTGGGTTGTGCTGCTGAGGTGGAGGCAACAGGAAGACCGCTTGATGCTGCTGCATCATGGCTGGGTTGTGCTGCTGATGCTGCATCACTGGTGGGTTGTGCTGCTGAAGTGGAGGCAGCAGCGGTAGATGTGGTAGATGGCCCAGGGGTGGGATTTAGAAACTTCAACAGTGCATCTGAAGAGAGGAGTATGTGACACCACTGAGTATTAAAGTCTAATAATAAAAACATATGATTCCAGGAATAAAATGAAATGATATAATATAAATGAAAAACCAAAGAGATATATGTATGATGTTAACTGATATGCAAATTAGATTAGATTCAATTTATTGCCATCATTACAGTAAAATGCTGAATAGCAGAATGCAAAGTAACAGTATAATATCATATGAGAATGTTATGTTATGATTATCTTTGACCGAATCACAGCAGTGCTCATATTAAAAAACAGCATTCCCTCTCATGTGATATTGCTTAATTAACATTAATGATGTGCACTTTAACAACTAGACTTACAACTATAATATATACAGGGGTGGAAAAGTGACTATTACCTGCAGGGTAAACGTTAGCTAACCAGAAGGCAATAACAATGTAAACAAAAAAACACCTGCTTAAAAGATGAATACAAATGAGGAATGGTGGGAAAGGTGGGAGTACTGTAATTACTTAACGTTACATTATTATTTTCCATAACAATTTAGCCCCCTCCACAATATTAACTGACGTTAAAACAGTTAACTAGCTATTTATTGATTAGCAATTAGCGAATCATGTAACATTAGCTTAATGCTAAAAATTTAGGTTACTATCACATTCAGACAAATAATTTCATGTAGGCTAACGTTACCTACCTCTGTCTTTTTCTTGTTTCTCCTCCTCTTCTTTTCTCTTTTTTTTTCTTCCCTGGGCACCTGACAGTTTTGGCCTTTTTGACATCTTGTGTTGATTTTTTGATGTGGTGACGTCCAAAAGGAACCATGATACGGGAAGGGAGGGGGCGCACCGTGCGGGGAGGGGGCGGGGGGGGGGGGGGGGGGTGTAATGTTGTAACAAATAGCTCCATGCCCTCCTGGGTTTTAATTGCACCTTAGAACACACATGCATCAACACTACAATGAGCGGGTGGAGGGAGGTTTGGAGTCTTCTCTCACCCCCGTTCTCTGCGGCCTGCTAGAGCGGGGGGGCTAGGAGGAGTTGGCCGTCCGACTGCGGTCTGGGGTGTGGGGCCTCCCTGCTGCTGCGGAGTCGGGGCGGTCTGCCTCTCCCCACCGCAGGGAAAAGGGTAACACCACCTGGGTCTGGGTGCAATCCCCCCCTCCAGGGGCAAGGGTACCTAGACCCGGTTCGTAGAGTACGCTTGGGGAGTGTGATCGTGTGTACAGCGTCTCTTTATGTCTGTCTCCACGTCGGTTGAGTGTGGAGTAAGTGCATATGAGAGCATGAAGGTGGGAATGGATGTTTGTGTCTGTGTGTGCCTGTATGTCTGTGTCTATATGTCAGGTTGGGTATCAGTCGCCACCTCTCTGGGGACATCTCAGGCCCTCCAAGGTTTGGAGGCCTATCTCCACCCACCACAACTTCCCCTGCCGGTGGCGGACTCCCTCAGGTGTCGGTGCGTTGGTGGTTCTTTGTGTCTGGGGGTGGGCGTCCGGGTACACACCGGCTCACTCCTTGGCGGCCGCTTATTGGGGCTCGCTCGGGCCACTTCGGAGGTGGGGTGCCCCCGGCCTCTCGGCCTGGTGTTTATCAGCGGCTTGTACATGCATGTACATGCAGTGCTGCCGTCTTCCGTTTCAGTCAGTTATTACGCTCTTTAATCCTACTACGTATCTCTGCGTCTTTCGGGCTTTTACAAAGCTTCAAAAAAAGAAAAAAATATATATTTTAGGGGTGCAACGATACACAAAATTCACAATTCGGTTCGATATTTTTTCGATAGAAAAAAATGTTCATGCCTTTTTAATTTGTCATTTATTAAAATTATAAATATATATTTTAACTCAAAAGTACAGTTTTTAAATTTAATGTTGCCGAAACAACAAAGTAATAAAAAAATAAATCTATCTGATCGAGAAATCACTCATCTTTGGAAAAGAGAGTTTATTACAGAGAAATGTCTCTTTCCAAAATAAAAGCTATACTATACGCTTCTTCTGGGCTATACTCTCAGCAGCATATTAAACATATCAGGTCCCCATAAGGAGAATCATGTGCTAATGACTCGGGTAAAGTTTGTAGTAGGGCTGGGCGATATGACCCAAAATTCATATCTCGATATTTTTTAGCTGGATGGCGATATAAGATATATATCTCGATATATTTTTTTAAAGCCATAAAGTAAGAACAAAAAGAGAGTTCTTAGTCAAAGCTGTGTCCCAGATGTCACACAGGCACTTTTATTAACATAGAGCAGATGTACATAAAATTTACTCAAAACTAAATTATGAGCATTTATTAAATAATAATGCTCCATAAATAAAAGAAAACAATGTTGTTTTTGTGCATAACAAAAAGCTCACAATTGTGCAGTCAAAATGTAAACTAAAAGACGCTGAGCACAATAACAAAGACAGATTTCACAGCTGCTCTGTTCCCAACTTGTACTGCGTGACTGACAGCCTGGAGTTTGAAATCCGCTTCGCAACCACGTCTCTTAACTAGAGATGGCACGATACCACTTTTTTATGTCCGATACCGATACCGATATCATAAATTTGGATATCTGCCGATACCGATATGAATCCGATATAGTGTTTTTTAATCAACAAAACTGTTTTTTAAAATATCTTGCTGCATTTTGCAAGTCTGCAAGTTCATACTCAAGTTTAAAACAACAACTACACTAAAGCTATTCTGTTATACCTGTATACAAAAAAAATATTTCATAGTTCAGCAATACTGATCAATCTAATAAACTTAGACCTACACCATCCTCCCTATTCTGGTATTTTAAAGAGTACTTAGCGTAAATATTAAGCAACCTAACTAATAGGGTTCCAACTCCCAGCAACAACAAAAATAAATAAATAAAAAATAGGGAACCACCCCTCACGCGCCACCTCATGATGCTTAATCGACGTAATCAACCTTAATTTGATGCAGTGTGAAAAAAAATGCACAGAAATCAATTATTTTTCAAGAAATATTAAATAGATTCAACATCTTTCTTCAACAAAATTGCAGACTGCACAGATGGTACCTTCCCAAAGGAAAAAGTACTATAGCTTACTAGGGTATATATATTAGACTTAATAGTCACTATATACAGTAATTGACTTCTATTCATTTTACATCAAATTAAAACTTTGTGTGTCAGATAATTATTTATTAAAAGCTAGACATTTTAAATGAGAATAAGAAAGAAAAGTATGTCTTTGTGCCCCCACGGGGCGATCGTGGCTCAAGAGTTGGGAGTTCGCCTTGTAATCGGAAGGTTGCCGGTTCGAGCCCCGGCTTGGACAGTCTTGGTTGTTGTGTCCTTGGGCAAGACACTTCACCCGTTGCCTACTGGTGGTGGTCAGAGGGCCCGGTGGCGCCAGTGTCCGGCAGCCTCGCCTCTGTCAGTGCGCCCCAGGGTGGCTGTGGCTACAATGTAGCTTGCCATCACCAGTGTGTGAATGTGTGTGAATGGGTGGATGACTGGATATGTAAAGCGCTTTGGGGTCCTTAGGGACTAGTAAAGCGCTATATAAATACAGGCCATTTACCATTTACCTTTTCCCAGTTAATGCCCTATCGGCCCCCCTGGCTAAACTTTGCTAGATCCGCCCCTGCACAGTTACCAGCGTCAGCTACGTAGAAAAAGATCCTGGTGTAGAAAGTAATATTAAATAAATTCTAACAACAGCTTATCAAGCTTAAACGTGCTGCTGTTGTTCAGCCGCTGGTTTCCTCTTTCTGGTGCAAAGTGGGCCAAAAACAAAGACGAACTCGCGACAGAAAAGCCGATCAGCTGATCATTTAAGCAGTTTCACGATTGAAGTAGCAGCCGGAGAGCGAGAGGCAGTCGCTCGTTAAGATTAACGCAGGAATGCTTTACAAACATTCAGAGATGGACTTACACACTTGCTTTACTTCTCTCGGGATAACTTTGTCGGAGATGAAATGCCGGGTTGCTAGCGAAGCTCCACATGCTATCCAGACCACCGACAGGTCCCGCATGCCACAGCCGCTCTATCACGTGACCACACTGCTCCGCCGTGCTAACGTTCTGAGGTGAGTTACGGCGTGTTGCAAGTTTTGTGAGGTGCTTTCGTGATATTTAATGGATCGGATTACATTTTTTATTTTTCTCCGATATCCGATCCAGTAATTTAGGTCAGTATCGGACCGATACCGATACGTAATATCGGATCGGTCCATCTCTAGTTACTACCGTACCGGACACCGGTACCCATCCCTACTCATGGACCTTGAGCAAGTGGCTTGCATTTTTCCAGTCCTTCAGACCTTCCCTACTCAGTTTGTAATCTCTCTTGGAAAACACTTGCAAACGCGCGTATGCACAAAATGCAACACAAAAACTCACGCGCGTGGTTTTATTCGCGTGTCAAACGCGCCAGACGCGCTACACTGACGCGAGTTTCACGCGTTTTGGCATTTTCGAGGGACCCGCAATCGCGTGTCATCGCACCTTGACTTTACATGTAAACCTGACGCTCTATTCGCGTCCATCGCGTTCGGTGTGAACACACCGCAAGTCATACAGAACAGATATCAGAGCCTTAAACAGGCTGACTTCTGCTAAATGGGTCAAACTGGGCAGAAAGTAAACAAACACATAACATCCTTATAGAATATGATGTAACACTATAGATCAACTTAGCTCAGAATATATAAAGCATATAAACAATTACAGCAATATGATGCAACAAACGCAGCAGTGCTACTA
>NC_140559.1:64113859-64206359 GCF_057381845.1 Rhamphochromis longiceps | reverse complement strand
CCAAGCCCATAGCACAAGTTACCATCAAGTGCGGGATCTACCAAGGAGATGCTCTGTCCCCACTGCTGTTCTGCATAGGCCTGAACCCCCTCAGTGAGATCATTAACAAGACTGGCTACGGATACCGACTACGGAACGGAGCAGTTGTCAGCCACCTCCTGTACATGGATGACATCAAGCTGTATGCCAAGAGTGAACGAGACATCGATTCATTGATCCACACTACCAGGCTATACAGCAATGACATTGGAATGTCGTTCGGACTGGAGAAGTGTAGTCGGATGGTAACAAAGAGAGGGAAGGTAGTCAGAACTGAGGGGATTGAACTACCAGAAGGCAACATTGCAGACATAGAGGACAGTTACAAGTACCTGGGGATCCCGCAGGCGAATGGGAACCATGAAGAGGCCGCTAGAAAAGCTGCAACCACCAAGTACCTGCAGAGGGTCAGGCAAGTCCTGAGGAGTCAGCTGAATGGTAAGAACAAGATCCGGGCCATCAACACGTACGCCCTGCCCGTGATCAGGTACCCTGCTGGGGTAATAGGCTGGCCAAAGGAGGAGATAGAAGCCACTGACATAAAGACAAGAAAGCTCCTTACCATGCATGGAGGGTTTCACCCCAAATCCAGCACCCTGAGGCTGTACGCTAAGCGGAAGGAAGGGGGCCGGGGACTGGTGAGTGTCAGCACCACAGTCCAGGATGAGACAAGGAACATCCAAGAATACATTGGGAAGATGGCCCCAACTGACCGAGTGCTCAGTGAATACCTCAGGCAGCAGAAACCCAAGAAAGAGGAGGGAGACGAGGAACCATCATGGAAGGACAGGCCCCTGCACGGTATGTACCACCGGCAGATAGAGGAGGTGGCTGATATCCAGAAATCCTACCAGTGGCTGGACAAAGCTGGACTGAAAGACAGCACAGAAGCACTAATCATGGCAGCACAAGAACAAGCTCTGAGCACAAGATCCATAGAGGCTGGGGTCTATCACACCAGGCAAGACCCCAGGTGCAGGCTGTGTAAAGATGCCCCAGAGACAATCCAGCACATAACAGCAGGGTGCAAGATGCTAGCAGGCAAGGCATACATGGAACGCCATAACCAAGTGGCCGGCATAGTGTACAGGAACATCTGTGCCGAGTATAACCTGGAAGTCCCGAGGTCAAAATGGGAGATGCCCCCAAGGGTGGTGGAGAATGACCGAGCTAAGATCCTGTGGGACTTCCAGATACAGACGGACAAAATGGTGGTGGCTAACCAACCGGACATAGTGGTGGTAGACAAACAGAAGAAGACGGCCGTAGTGATCGATGTAGCGGTTCCGAATGACAGCAATATCAGGAAGAAGGAACACGAGAAGCTGGAGAAATACCAAGGGCTCAGAGAAGAGCTCGAGAGGATGTGGAGGGTGAAGGTAACAGTGGTCCCCGTGGTAATCGGAGCACTAGGTGCGGTGACTCCCAAGCTAGGCGAGTGGCTCCAGCAGATCCCGGGAACAACATCGGAGATCTCTGTCCAGAAGAGCGCAGTCCTGGGAACAGCTAAGATACTGCGCATATATATATATATATATATATATATATATATATATATATATATATATATATATATATATATATGATTCTTGCCTCTACACATCCTGAGGCCGAGTCAGCAGGGAATTTGCACATTAACAGTGCAGTGGATCCTGCTTGTGCCGTGATATTCAGGACTGCAAACCGAGCAGGTTCACTGACTTTCAGCTTGTTGTGTTTGTGGATATATGACTGACTTTAATTATTCACAAAATCCTCACATTCTCTGTAAGATTAAAGTCAACTATTGTACGGCGTATATTTTGAAGTAAAGGCTTTAAAACCAAGTTAGTACAAACATCGCTAATGTCACATAACTTTCCCAACATGTGGCCAACAGTGATGTTTTAATGTTCTTCATTATAAAAACATTTGCGCATAAATAAGTGACATAATATTCAGTACTTACTTCTGAAAGTTTACTCTTCATCCGCTCCGCTTCCGCCGTTTTTTTTTCCCGGCAAAATTGTCCACACCACTGCCGCGCTATGAAGTCTGGGATATGTTGGGCCATGAAGGCTACACCGACCCATCCTTAAAATTCAGGGAAATTAAGGACGCATTTTAGGGCTGCATTTCGAGCAGCCTTTGAATTGGGACAGTCTTTGTCGTGTCGCTGTGACGTAATCGGCCTTAAAATGCGGCCTTTAAGGCTGCAGACCCCAAATCCGGTCATTGGTACTTCCTGGCTTGTGTAGTTACTAGGTAACAAAAGCTCAACACTGCCCCTAGCGTCCTGGAGCACTTCCGTTGTGTTTTGGAATTTGCATGTGTTTTGGAGTTTGCAAGTGTTTTGGAGTTTGCGTGTGTTTTGGAGTTTGTACGTGCTTTGTCTCTAGGGGCCACCGTACATACTTCACATGAAGACCAAAATAGTTCCAAAGTCCAGATCTGAATGAGGGTGGGGGAGGTTCAATTTGCCATGTTGCAACCAGCTTAGCTACTGTCTTGCTAGCTTGTGCTGCGCTCAGTGGATCTGCGCTCGACAGTGGAGCCTAGGCGGAGTAGTCGAATGCAGATCCACTGAGCTCTCAACACAGACAGCATCATCAGAAGAAAAGTTGATAAAATAAATTAAAATTTTGTATTGTTTGATACATATGCGTACCGAACCGAAAGCACTGTATCAAACGGTTCAATATCGATATCGATCGATACTTTTTTTTTTTTTTTTACAACAGGAGTAACAGGAGCAGAAGAGTCTGGAACAGCAGAGAAACAATTTCAGCCATTTGGACTCAGCTCAGCCACTACAGAGGAAAAATGTCTTCAACACAAAAGGTGAGAAAAACATCACAGACAACACAACACTGTTATTGAAACTGTGTGTTCAGCTGCTTGGTTTTTAAAAACCCGTTAACAGCAGCTTTATCTTTTCTATCCTGGGCTCATCCATACAGGGAGTGCAGAATTATTAGGCAAGTTGTATTTTTGAGGAATAATTTTACTATTGAACAACAACCATGTTCTCAATGAACCCAAAAAACACATTAATATCAAACCTGAATGTTTTTGGAAGTAGTTTTTAGTTTGCTTTTAGTTTTAGCTATTTTAGGGGGATATCTGTGTGTGCAGGTGACTATTACTGTGCATAATTATTAGGCAACTTAACAAAAAACAAATATATACCCATTTCAATTATTTATTTTTTACCAGTAAAAGCAATATAACATCTCCACATTCACAAATATACATTTCTGACATTCAAAAACAAAACAAAAACAAATCAGCGACCAACATAGCCACCTTTCTTTGCAAGGACACTCAAAAGCCTGCCATCCATGGATTCTGTCAGTGTTTTGATCTGTTCACCATCAACATTGCGTGCAGCAGCAACCACAGCCTCCCAGACACTGTTCAGAGAGGTGTACTGTTTTCCCTCCTTGTAAATCTCACATTTGATGATGGACCACAGGTTCTCAATGGGGTTCAGATCAGGTGAACAAGGAGGCCATGTCATTAGTTTTGGTTACATCATTGTAATGTGATACTATCACCAGAAGGTGGTGGTAACACACCAGCAATGTGTTTGTTGACATGTTTGATTCCACTGACGGAGGGAGTTTCAGTTTGTTCCACGACTGCATTTCACTCACTGCCTCTGTCACTGCAGGACCAACATGGAGCAAGAAGTCAGCACTCTCAGGAGGCTGACAAACCTCACAGAAGAAAGGGAGAGAAAACGTACAGCTGTGAGTTGTGTGGAAAGTCTTTTACCCAGGCTGGAGCCTTAAAAAGACACCAACTCATCCACAGTGGAGTTAAAGCATACAGCTGTGACATGTGTGGAAAGTCTTTTACCCTGGCTGAAACCTTAAAAAGACACCAACTCATCCACAGTGGATTTAAACCTTACAGCTGTGAGTTGTGTGGAAAGTCTTTTACCCATGCTCAAAGCTTAAAAAGACACCAACTCATGCACAGTGGATTTAAACCTTACAACTGTGAGTTGTGTGGAAAGTCTTTTGCCTGGGCTCAAAGCTTAAAAAGACACCAACTCATGCACAGTGGATTTAAACCTTACAGCTGTGACTTGTGTGGAAAGTCTTTTATTCAGGCTGGAGGCTTAAAAACACACCAACTCATCCACAGTGGAGTTAAAGCATACAGCTGTGACTTGTGTGGAAAGTCTTTTACCCTGGCTGGAGCCTTAAAAAAACACCAACTCATCCACAGTGTAGTTAAACCTTACAGCTGTGACTTGTGTGGAAAGTGGTTTACCCAGGCAGAGAACTTAAAAACACACCAACTCATCCACAGTGGAGTTAAATCTTACAGCTGTGACTTGTGTGGAAAGTCTTTTACCCTGGCTAAAGACTTAAAAAGACACCAACTCATCCACAGTGGAGTTAAATCTTACAGCTGTGACTTGTGTGGAAAGTCTTTTACCCGGGCTGGAGACTTAAAAAGACACCAACTCATCCACAGTGGAGTTAAACCTTACAGCTGTGACTTGTGTGGAAAGTCTTTTACCTGGGCTGGAAACTTAAAAACACACAGAATCATCCACAGTGGAGTTAAACCTTACAGCTGTGACTTGTGTGGAAAGTGGTTTACCCTGGCAGAAAACTTAAAAACACACAAACTCATTCACAGTGGATTTAAACCTTACAACTGTGACTTGTGTGGAAAATCTTTTACTCAGGCTGGAGGCTTAAAAACACACCAACTCATCCACAGTGGAGTTAAACCTTACAGCTGTGACTTGTGTGGAAAATCTTTTACTCAGGCTGGAGACTTAAAAAGACACCAACTCATCCACAGTGGAGTTAAAGCGTACAGCTGTGGGTTGTGTGGAAAGTCTTTTGCCCGGGCTGGAGCCTTAAAAAAACACCAACTCATCCACAGTGTAGTTTAAGCACACTACTGTGACTTGTGTGGTAAAGCTTTTGCTCAAAGTCGAAACTTACAGAAGCATCTAGTTACCCACTCTGGAATTAAGGCGTACAGCTGCGATTTTTGTGGAAAAAGGTTCAGTGACAAACAGTACCGAAATATTCACCTACGGATTTACACTGGAAATTATGTTTCCTGCTGTGATCAGTGTGGGAAACTGTTTACAACAGATGCACAGTTACAACGACACATGTTTAGCCACTCTGAGGAGAGACCTTACAAAAGTGAACTGTGTGAGAAGACTTTTAAAGTTCCACATCACCTGAAAAAAACACCAACAGATCCACACCAGAAATTAACTCTACAAGTGCAGTTACTGTGAGGATGTATTGATTTTTTTATCTTGTAATTTTAACCTGATTGTTTGGAACAAGTCTAATCAGTAAACTTATGGAGTTATACTGAATGAACAGTTTGGAAAAATGAAGAGTCATTTTCGCTCGGTAAGCTGAGTGTTATAATGTAAACAGTAAAACGTAGTTGGACATTGGCAGAGATCACTTACGCTGTCATTGTTTAGAAGCAGAGCAACACAGATGGATCCAGTTCTCAACCCTGTCGTCACTGTGGTGGTGGGAAAACGTTTCTCTGTGACCTTTGTGGAAAAACCTCCAATCATCAACGGGACCTTAAACCGCATCAACGTAGACACACTGGAGACAAAATGAACTACTGCAAAGAATGTGGGAGAGGCTTCCACACACCAAGTACATTAAAAATACATGAACTCTTCCACAGTGGGGTTAAAAAGCACATCTGTGACTAGTGTGGGTCATCCTTCACCACTGCACGTGAGCTTAACGAACAAGAATGAGCAAATCCACACAGGAGAGACACCATACAAGTGCAGACACTGTGACAAAAACTTCTCACAATCAGGTCATCGTAACAAACATGATTGTACACACATGGAAGCGAACTTCAGCTCTGACCAGTGTGACAAGAGCTTCAGGAATCTCAGTTCATACTCCAAACACAAACGATTCCACGCTGTAAATAAACTGTTTCACTGTTACCAATGTGCAAAAACATTCACTTCATTATCTGCTCTGTGCAAACATCAGCCTGATCATGTAGGACTGAAATCACTGGATCACAATGAATCTGAAGAGAGAGAAAGATCCTCTTCTGGCTTCAGGGTTGGACTTAAAAACCTTGAGATCAGGCTCCACAGAGTTCAGATGGAATCTCATGTAAAGAGTGTCAGCTGATGTCACATTTGGATCTGATGAGGTAGCTCTGATTTCTGGACCTGCAGTGAATAATCCTGAATGTTACATTTAGGAAGCTGCATGTATAGATATGTACATCTATACATGCAGCTTCTCTGTCACTGTCACTACATGCAGGGCGATCAAAATTACTGATATAGATATATATCAATTTCTTTCATTTGAACTTTCTTAGTTTTTCCAAAATTAACTTCTTTTTTTTAAATGTATTCATTTCAAAGAAATGTTAAACGTTAAAAACGGCAGCACACATAAGGACCCTTTAAATAATTCAAATTCTATTAAACATCTATTTTTGGCTCCTCCTTTCACTTTAGTGTATTTACTGTATCGTTGAAGTCCACATGTTGTTTTAATGAAATCATTTTGATCCACATGTTCTGCAGCTGTTTTCTTGTTGATTTGAAGTTTGCATTATGAAATCCTGATAATGTTAAAGCGTTAGTTATATTTGATGAACTCTGTGTAAAGTTTGTCTTATTAAACAGTTTGGTGTGAAAAATAAAGAAATGGTCTCAGAACAAGAAGTTTGAGCCCTGATTTCATATTCAAACTAGAGGGAGTGCAGAATTATTAGGCAAGTTGTATTTTTGAGGAATAATTTTATTATTGAACAACAACCATGTTCTCAATGAACCCAAAAAACTCATTAATGGTAAATGGCCTGTATTTATATAGCGCTTTACTAGTCCCTAAGGACCCCAAAGCGCTTTACATATCCAGTCATCCACCCATTCACACACACATTCACACACTAATATCAAAGCTGAATGTTCGTGGAAGTAGTTTTTAGTTTGTTTTTAGTTTTAGCTATTTTAGGGGGATATCTGTGTGTGCAGGTGACTATTACTGTGCACAATTATTAGGCAACTTAACAAAAAACAAATATATACCCATTTCAATTATTTATTTTTACCAGTGAAAGCAATATAACATCTCCACATTCACAAATATACATTTCTGACATTCAAAAACAAATCAGCGACCAATATAGCCACCTTTCTTTGCAAGGACACTCAAAAGCCTGCCATCCATGGATTCTGTCGGTGTTTTGATCTGTTCACCATCAACATTGCGTGCAGCAGCAACCACAGCCTCCCAGACACTGTTCAGAGAGGTGCACTGTTTTCCCTCCTTGTAAATCTCACATTTGATGATGGTCCACAGGTTCTCAATGGGGTTCAGATCAGGTCATGTCATTAGTTTTTCTTCTTTTATACCCTTTCTTGCCAGCCACGCTGTGAAGTACTTGGACGCGTGTGATGGAGCATTGTCCTGCATGAAAATCATGTTTTTCTTCAAGGATGCAGACTTCTTCCTGTACCACTGCTCAAGGCTGGACTGGGACAAAAAATCAGCCCGGGCATTTTGACTAGAGAACGGCCGACCAGGATAAAAATTGAAAATGTGACGTCATTCAGGGGTAAAACCGCAAAGGATTCTGGGAACTTGTGGCAAGAGGTGCTAGCGCACGCAGGCTTTCAATTGAGCTCAGTTACACAGCAATAAAAAAATGGCAAGAAGCTGTTGTAACTGCAATAGCCGGTCGCATGACAGCCACGGAAAGCCGACGGGTAAAGAGATCCTTTTTTTTTTTTTATCGGATTACGTCGTTGAAGATAAATTTTTTAAGCCATGTTTCTGAAGTAAGAGCTGATGGTCTGGATATACCAAATATAACGTCTCAGAACACTCCAGCTCACATGTTAGTCTGCTCCATTCCCACAAAGGTCAGAGTTTTGTAGTAGTTAATACGTCATTTTTCTTAACATAATTGGTGATATAGGTTACAAGCAAGTCTGGCGCTGAACAGAAATTGTCGCGCTATGCTCCTTTGTTTATTGTGCATAAATAGTGAATTGTCCTGACACAATATTGCGTTTCGCTTCTGTTATTACCATGGTACACTGACAAAAACATATTCTTTTATTCACAGGATAAAACAGTTGTTTTGTATCACTAATTGTCCAGTGCGATTACAGCATACAGTATTATTGTCACTGCTACATTTCTGTGATGCTACCAGAAATTATTTCCACTACTAATTAATTACCGTTGAGCTCAAAGGTTATATTAATAAACTGTTAACGAATGTGTATTTATGAAGACGATTTGTGAGACTGGTAAACTTTGTTCGTACGATGGTCTTTCGTTCTACACGGTGCGTTTCAAGGTCCTGTACCCATCCGTCGGTAAACTGGTCCTGGGCTTGTTGCAGTGACCTGAAGTTACTAAACTTCATGAGTGTATGCACTCACTCCAAGAAGCGTATAATTATAAATATGAGCGTGGTGAAAGTTGGGCAGCACGCTAATGTATTTTGTCCACTCTGTGTGCTCGTAAGGGTCTGACCCTTTCACTCCTTTGATTTTTTCCTCGTATCTTTTCTTTGACTTTTCGTCGAGTATGTTTTTGTACGGACCGGCATTGTTCTCCTTCGTTTTGTACATTCCTTTTTTGTGCGGCAAAGAAAAAACAAGAAGGTATTGGAACCGGAGAATGAACGTTTTGCGGTGCTGCAAATGCTTGCATTTGATGCAGTACTTGGATTGTTATGCCACGAGTTCCCGGCATGCAATGCGCGAAAATCATGTGATTGCTAAACAAGGGGGAGGGTGCATCCAGCCTCCTCGGTTGTAATTGGTCCAGCCCAGAGTCGATCATGACCAATTGGCCAATCCAACACCTTTCATTATATATACCCTTCCTAAAAAAAAAAAAAAAAAATCCATCGGCCCATAAAAACAAAAAATCGCCAGCGGCCCACCGGGCAAATGCCCGGTATGCCCGATGGCCAGTCCAGCTATGCCACTGCTTGAAGAAGGTGTCTTCCAGAAACTGGCAGTAGGACTGGGAGTTGAGCTTGACTCCATCCTCAACCCGAAAAGGCCCCACAAGCTCATCTTTGATGATACCAGCCCAAACCAGTACTCCACCTCCACCTTGCTGGCGTCTGAGTCGGACTGGAGCTCACTGCCCTTTACCAATCCAGCCACGGGCCCATCCATCTGGCCCATCAAGACTCACTCTCATTTCATCAGTCCATAAAACCTTAGAAAAACCAGTCTTGAGATATTTCTTGGCCCAGTCTTGACGTTTCAGCTTGTGTGTCTTGTTCAGTGGTGGTCGTCTTTCAGCCTTTCTTACCTTGGCCATGTCTCTGAGTATTGCACACCTTGTGCTCTTGGGCACTCCAGTGATGTTGCAGCTCTGAAATATGGCCAAACTGGTGGCAAGTGGCATCTTGGCAGCTGCACGCTTGACTTTTCTCAGTTCATGGGCAGTTATTTTGCGCCTTGGTTTTTCCACACGCTTCTTGCGACCCTGTTGACTATTTTGAATGAAACGCTTGATTGCTCGATGATCACGCTTCAGAAGCTTTGCAATTTTGAGACTGCTGCATCCCTCTGCAAGATATCTCACTATTTTTGACTTTTCTGAGCCTGTCAAGTCCTTCTTTTGACCCATTTTGCCAAAGGAAAGGACGTTGCCTAATAATTATGCACACCTGATATAGGGTGTTGATGTCATTAGACCACACCCCTTCTCATTACAGAGATGCACATCACCTAATATGCTTAATTGGTAGTAGGCTTTCGAGCCTATACAGCTTGGAGTAAGACAACATGCATGAAGAGGATGATGTGGACAAAATACTCATTTGCCTAATAATTCTGCACTCCCTGTAATTTAACTGTTTTCGGTGGTACATGTGGAGGTTTATCAGGGAGGAGACTTGGCTGTTCTCCACTCACACTGGCTGAAATGGTGAAAATGCTGTTATCATAGGATGAAATGAGGATTTGTTCCTCATTAACGAGTTGGGGGCACAAAAAATACTTTTCTTTCTTATTCTCATTTAAAATATCTAGCTTTTATTAAATAATTATCTGAATCTTGCGAACAAAGTTTTTATCTGACGTAAAATGTATAGAAATCATACATATACCAACAAGACAGTGTACATCACTGTCACAACAGCATTTGTTTTCATTCAAAGGCTTTTTGGCTTTAATACCTGGTGGGCCGGTCTCTAGTCAAAATGCCCAATTTTTTTGTCCCAGTCCAGCAGTGTCACCATGCCAGCTGACTGTATGTCATCATCAGCTAGTGTTGTTCTTTATACATCAATATTACCAAAGTTTACCATAAGGCAGCATAGAAAGTATTTACTTGCTTTCAGGTTTTATTCAAATGTTAGTCTTTTCAGTTGTTTCTCCACTTTTTTCCTGTTTTAAAAATCAAACAGCAGTTTGTAATAAGATTATCTTCTTTTTTTAACAGGCAGATAAAGTTTTGCATTGGCATTGGCTAATTTGCCAATTGTATGTTAAATATTCAAAAATGTTTTTGCTCAAAACATATGTGCACTATATGTCAGTAAAAATACTATGCAAATATTGCTGTCCTTGAATGCTGAGTAAACACTGACAAAGCACTGATTGTGTCTCTTGTACTTTATCAACGCAGTGTCTAAAAACTTTGCACCGTAGTGGTTAAAATCTCATTCTAATAAGAGTTAAAAGCGCATTCGGTTATTAGGTTTACAGGGTTACTGAATTATGGTTAATGGTTGGTAGAATTTTTTTTTAACATTATCTGCCAATTACATCTGCCACCCTTCTCCAAATCTGTGCCCCTACCTGGCCCCCCCAACAAAAATTTTCTAGACACACACACACCACTGCTTGGTGGGTATGCAAGTGAAGAGAGAGACTACATCAAAGGACACAATGGTTTCATCTGGATCCAAGGTAAGTAAAAACGGCAAAAACGAAACAACCAGGTCGCTGGACACACCGCTCCTGTGTCAGCAGAGAGCAGGCACACTTTGCTCCCTCTCCCCCACTCTTATGTTTCGGTGTTGCACTGACACGTCACGTGACTTAGACACTTTGGGGGTTGTTAAGTTGTTTACATATTAATTATATACATTTTTTTGTTTTTGTTGTTGAGAATTTTAATTGTAATTTTTGTATTATAGTTTATAAATAGTATTTGTTTTAATTTGTGTACTGGTTTGCGTGCACTTAAGATTTAAAAAAAAAAAAAAAAAAAGATCGCCACCAGGGCAGACCCGATGGCATTTTCATGCTTCGCAGCATCATTTATTCTTACAATAATCACACGGTTGCTGTAACAGTACATTCAACGGCTTCAGCTCTCCCGCTGGCAGCCGTACACATCACCACCACCAACCCTGCAGCGGCATCGCAGAACACACCCTGCCACATACCCCCCTCGCCCGCTTCACCTCACCTCGCGAGCAGGCGAGGGAATTGGCCCGGACCATCGGCGCCCCATGCCCTAGCCCAGCGACGGGGAAGTGTCCACTCTGGCGGTCGCCCGCGCCTCCAGCGGAAGCCCCGGAGCTGGCCTGATGGCCACCCATATGGCAAGCAGCGGTGGCGCAGTAGGCGTGGAAGTGAGCTGGGGTTCACAGGTAGCTGGGCAGACGGCCGGCACGCAGGACTGTGCAGCCTGCGTGCCGAAGTAGACAGCATGCACCCCCGCGCACCTCGACCTCCGTCTCCAGCTTGGCAGGCGCGCCAGCCTCCGGCTCACCCCAAGCCGTGCGCTGTCCACCCTTACAGTGATCACACGGTTGCTGTAACAGTAGCCTACATTCAACGGCTGCAACCCTCCTGCTGCCAGCTGTACACATCAACACCAAAAACAACAACAGCACAAGCAGCGCACAGGTTTTAAGCCGGCGAGGCATCATTGTAGATGCCGTGAAGGTGAGTCCATCTCATCTGCAGTGGCATCGCAGACCACGAGCCGCAACAATAATAAAAAAAAATTATTTAATTATGAATAAATAATTTCTCCTAATTATGTCCTGGGTTTTAACTAATTAATTATACCAAAGGAAACATCACACAAACACTTAAGGTCATGAAAATTAATTGCGATTTAGCAATTCAATGAGGCATCCACCTTATTTATTGAAAAGTATCGTATCAGTATTGGTATCGGCGATACTGGCCCGAATTTACTTGGTATCGGATCGATACCAAAATATGCAGTATCGCACACCACTAGTGTTTGGGAGTTCCCTTTCAGTCGATTCACTCGGTACAACACATAAGCATGGGATATCACGCCCTCGTGTGTCCTGGCTGAAGAAACCTTTAATCACGCCTTTAAGGCAGATGACGTGTGATGACACGCGCACGGCCCTGCCTGCACATATAGCCGCTGTCATCACAGTCATCCCTCAGTTCGATAGCCGCTCTTCACCAAGCCAAACTGCTCAGTGGGGCCACCTTGTGTTGTACCTCGTTCCTCTCCTTCAGGGAACAGAAGTTATAGACATAACTATTCGTTCCCTTTCAGTCGATTCACTCGGTACAACACATAAGTATGGGACATATATACACGCCCCACAGAGCAGCCACCAAACCGGAATCGGACCACCACATCCTTAGTGAGTGGTAGACCCAGCAGAAAGGACAGCATGAGCCACCGAAGGGGCTGTAGCATCCAACCGATAAAACTGCACAAAAGTGTGCGTTGATGCCCAACTAGCTGCCGCACAAATATCAGCTACAGGCACCTCTTTAAAAAGAGCCCATGAGGTTGCCATCCCCCTGGTGGAATGAGCTCTGACCCCGTGGGGCAAAGCAAGACCACCGGTGCTGTATGCCAGTGAGATAGCTTCTATAATCCAGTGGGACAGCCTCCGTTTGGACAGAGCTCTACCTCTATTTGGATCAGCGAAGCAGACAAACAGCTGGTCACATAAACGCACATTCTGAGTGCGCTCAATGTAGGTGCGTAGCACACGCACTGGACAAAGAGAATGCATCCTCCTCTGCTCCTCAGATGCAAAAGGAGGGGAGCAAAAGCTCAGCAACTCAAACTCCATTGAGCTAGAAGATGCAGGCATGATCTTGGGAAAATAGGCAGCATTTGGATGCAATACGACCTTGTGGCCATCAGAAGAGAACTGTGTGCAGGAGGGATGCACAGAGAGCGCATGAAGGTCACCCACTCGCTTTGCCGAAGCCAAAGCGAGAAGTAATGCAGTCTTATATGAAAGAAATTTAATATCCACAGACTCAATGGGTTCAAACGGGGGGCTACAAAGGGCCTCCAGCACCAAAGACAAGTCCCAAGCAGGCACACTGGACTTAAGCACGGGCCTCAGCCGGCGAACTCCTTTCAGAAAGCGTATGGCGAGGGGATGTGCACCTAGTGTCACCCCGTCAGAACCAATATGACAAGCAGATATACAGTGGGGCAAAAAAGTATTTAGTCAACCACCGATTGTGCAAGTTCCCCCACTTAAAATGATGACAGAGGTCAGTAATTTGCACCAGAGGTACACTTCAACTGTGAGAGACAGAATGTGAAAAAAAAAATCCATGAATTCACATGGTAGGATTTGTAAAGAATTTATTCGTAAATTAGGGTGGAAAATAAGTATTTGGTCACCTCAAACATGGAAAATCTCTGGCTCTCACAGACCTGTAACGTCTTCTGTAAGACGCTTTTCTGTCCCTCACTCGTTACCTGTATGAATGGCACCTGTTTGAACTCATCATCTCTATAAAAGACACCTGTCCACAGCCTCAAACAGTCAGACTCCAAACTCCGCCATGGCCAAGACCAAAGAGCTTTCGAAGGACACCAGGAAAAGTATTGTAGACCTGCACCAGACTGGGAAGAGTGAATCTACAATAGGCAAGCAGCTTGGTGTGAAAAAATCAACTGTGGGAGCAATCATCAGAAAATGGAAGACATACAAGACCACTGATAATCTCCCACGATCTGGGGCTCCACGCAAGATCTCATCCCGTGGGGTCAAAATGATCATGAGAACGGTGAGCAAAGATCCCAGAACCACACGGGGGGACCTGGTGAATGACCTGCAGAGAGCTGGGACCAAAGTAACAAAGGTCACCATCAGTAACACACTACAACGGCAGGGAATCAAATCCCGCAGTGCCAGATGTGTTCCGCTGCTGAAGCCAGTGCATGTCCAGGCCCGTCTGAAGTTTGCCAGAGAGCACATGGATGATACAGCAGAGGATTGGGAGAATGTCATGTGGTCAGATGAAACCAAAGTAGAACTTTTTGGTATAAACTCAACTCGTCGTGTTTGGAGGACGAAGAATACCGAGTTGCATCCCAAGAACACCATACCTACTGTGAAGCATGGGGGTGGAAACATCATGCTATGGGGCTGTTTTTCTGCCAAGGGGACAGGACGACTGATCCGTGTTAAGGACAGAATGAATGGGGCCATGTATCGTGAGATTTTGAGCCAAAACCTCCTTCCATCAGTGAGAACTTTGAAGATGAAACGCGGCTGGGTCTTCCAACATGACAATGATCCAAAACACACCGCCCGGGCAACAAAGGAGTGGCTCCGTAAGAAGCATTTGAAAGTCCTGGAGTGGCCTAGCCAGTCTCCAGACCTCAACCCCATAGAAAATCTGTGGCAGGAGTTGAAAGTCCGTGTTGCTCGGTGACAGCCCCAAAACATCACTGCTCTCGAGAAGATCTGCATGGGGGAAATACCAGCTACTGTGTGTGCAAACCTGGTAAAGACCTATAGTAAACGTTTGACCTCTGTTATTGCCAACAAAGGTTATGTTACAAAGTATTGAGTTGTATTTTTGTTATTGACCAAATACTTATTTTCAACCCTGATTTACGAATAAATTCTTTACAAATCCTATCATGTGAATTCATGGATTTTTTTTCACATTCTGTCTCTCACAGTTGAAGTGTACCTCTGGTGCAAATTACTGACCTCTGTCATCATTTTAGGTGGGGGAACTTGCACAATCGGTGGCTGACTAAATACTATTTTGCCCCACTGTAAATGTGTTAAAGTATAACATGTTTATTAAATTACTATTTCTGTTTTTCTTTTAATTAAGTAGATGTCATGTAAGAACTTTAATAAGTTGCTCTTGTTTATGATCATCATTTAGATTTATGTTTCACAAAAACCATTCAGTCTGTATGTCGTGTTGCATGAGTAAGACAACAAATCAACAAGAAACACACTCAGGGAGTGTGTGAGTTATCTGATATCAAATAAAATTTCCATCTGTGCACAAATGTTTTTAAAGAGTGATTTAAAAACATTTAAATTTAATGTCTCTTTTCATTCATTTCTGTCTCTCTCTCTCTCTCTTGTGATTGTTGACATGACTGAAACTCTACCTTAATTTTTGATATGTATGTTTTTTGAACACATGACCTTTTCCCTATTTTCTTAATAACAATGCCTTTGTTGTAAAGCTACACAAAATTAACATGCTACATTCATCCAAGGTGATGAAATTCTTTGACAGTTGCTATATATAGTACACTTTATGTCAACACAGTCAAAAGTTTGGACACACTGTCACGGATTTGCTGTGTGGGTAGGCAAGATGTGGAGCAGGCACGTGCAGAGGGGGGGGGGCTAGAGGGGCTTGAGCACCCGCCCCTTTCCTGATGGGTGCCCAAAGTGCCCTTTTGTTGAGGCAACTTTTTAAAAAAAAATCTTTTTATTTTATTTTTATTTTTTTTATGTGTGTGTGTGTGTGTGTGCGTGCGGAGTCCTGTCTGTGCCCCTCAACAATAATATTTAACTATTAATCACAGTTTTGCTAAATAAAAGGATCTTCTTGCATCAGTCACATGATCACATTTAACCAATGATCGCCCTTGACGGCAGAACGCGCTGGTTACGAGCCGGGAAAGAGCTCACAAAGAGCACGCGCATTTTTAGCGGTCCAGACCTGTAGAAGAAACACAAGTTAACTCAGAGACACAGACTGATGCGACAAAACCAGTAAGTAGGTGTACCGCGTACACTGTAGTGTGTAGCACACAGGAGTATTAGCTTATTACGTACACGTTGGTAAGCTGTCTTGTGGCAACTGACGAACTGAAACAAACGAGCGTGCTGTGTGTGCAACAGCGCGACAAACGTTACCTGTCCTTTTATTAACTGCACAAGTAGTGCTGGTCACAGCTGCTGGCTACCTGTGTAAGGCTGTCATGGGTCTGTAGCTCTGTCACCGTTTTAGGGAACATATTTAGTTTTAAAGTATTCAGAACATATTTAGTTTTAAAGTAAGTTTCCGGGCTTTTCCTGCCTTTCTGGAGGGATTATATTTCACTAAAAAACGATCTAATATGCATGTCCACATAATAATTATTATAATTATAATATATTAAAAACACACGCTGTATTTTAAAGAACATACATTAAGAAGCAGATTATATTAGATTTACATTTTAAATAAGACAAAATTTGGATTTTACAGCAGTAAAATGATTGTATCTCTACAGTTTAAAAATGTAATAAGATTTGCCCCTGCACAGAGTGGATAGTGAAACAAATGAAATCATCATAAATACATTATTTCATATTTATTACTTCCCCCTCCTCATTGCTTTATTATTGTAGCTCTAGTAATGAATAATAATGTAAGGATTCTGGATCAGCACCATGATGCCCATAGTATATACAGTATTCTGAAGAAGGTCTAAAATGTCACTGTGTGTGCATGTGTGTGTTTTATTTAGATGGATTTTTAAAAAAAATATTACTCATGATATAACATTGTCCAGACATGCCTGGTAAGGACATGAGGAGGAAACAGTAGGAGCTGTGTGAGGCTACTAAAGGCAGGGCTATAACATTTTTCTGTCATCATTTTATTATAGATTAAGTGCAAGAGTTGTTAGGTGTGGATAATTAGATTATAGTTTATTGCAATAGCAAGTTGTGCCTTGTTCTCACATAGCAAGTGGGAGAGTGATATATGAAATGATGGGATGGAAGGAAGAAGAGAAGCAAAGAGTGATTCACAGGCAGAGCCTAAATTATTTCTCACAGTTTTTTATTGCCTTATGGTTCCAAGCGCTGTCACCAATCTTTGCATTTTGTTATTATCTCATGACACTTGTTTAATCAGCTACCACCTCTCCTGTGGACTTTTTAATGTCTACAGTCTCAGATCAACACAGCCCTGCCCTTCCTATATTAGATTCTTGATGAATGTGTGTTGTTGTTATTCAGCCTGGTTCAATGTGCCCCTTTTTAACTTTGAGCACCCGCCCCTTTAAACCTCTCTGCACGGCCCTGATGTGGAGTCAAATGCAGGACTCAATGAAAAATTGAAAAAATGGACTCTACACATGTTTTATAGTTTAGATTCCTGAAAGTAGCCACCCTTTGTTTTCTTGATATCGCTGCAAACCCTTGGCCTTCTCTCAATAAGTTTCATGATGTATTCACCTGAAATGGTTTTTCACTTCATAGATGTGCCTTATCAGGATTCATTTGTGAAATTTCTTGCCTCCTTGAGATGAGATCATCAGTTGTGTTGTGCAGAAGTCAGGTTGGTACACAGCTGACTTCTGACTGATACACCCTAAATATTGCACGGTTAAAAATAACCCAATTTGTAACCCAATGCTGGGTCAAATATTGTTGTTGTTTCAACTTAACAGGGTTGGGTTACTGGTTTGACCCAGCACTCTGGGTTAGGATAACTATCCAAAAATTGGGTTAAATTGACCAATAACCAACTTGAGGTTAATAAAATTGGGTCGAAACTCAAAACCTATCACTAGTGTTATATTACCTTTAGCATTTAGGTTAAGATTTCTACTTACTATAAAATTCAGCATATAAAAACTAGATTCAAAACAGATTTTCTCAAAAATACGTTTATTGCCATATGATACATAGAACATACAGCAAACTTCATACAAAATATATCAATGAAAGTAAAATGCAAGTAAAAAAAAAATGTACCAAAAAATATATATAATTTATTATATCGATTACTTCAAATCAGTCTTTGGTTACAGCACATGTTAATACACATGAAGACATGCTATGTAAAGTCAGCTCTGTTTTAGAACAAATTACATGTAAAAACTCTTAACTTTAAAAAACTGAAGAATTTATGATTTTTTCAGTACTTAACATCTGTGTTGGTCAAGTTACTTGAAAAAAGTAATCAGTAACTAATTACTGATTACTCCCCCCAAAAAGTAATCCCGTTACTTTACTGATTACTTATTTTCAAAAGTAATTAATTACTTAGTTACTTAGTTACTTTTTAAAAACACGATTTACAACCTGAAGAGGTGATAAAGCGATAGATCTTTCAGCCCAATTCTACTTTTTCTACATAATCCATCATACAAAATGTAATCAAATGGAAAAGTCTCTTTTTTTTAACTTGTTTTATCAGTTTTAATCCTTTAACTTTATGCATCAAATAAATATTAAATTATATGCACCATTCTCTGACTTGAAGAACTTAGTTTAATATTTAAACTTATTTTCTGCACATTCCAGCACATAAAATAAAATATTTTTTGTGTTTACACTCACTCTTTCAAATAGATGCAAGTAAAACACAGCAGAAAATAAATAAAGTCAAAGACTCAGTGGTCGTTTTGCTCTATTTTCACCTGTAAAGCAGGACTGGGGGTAGGCGGAGGTTTACCCTGGTGCAGGTGTGCTGCGGTCAGTTGACGAATCCGCGAGTTTCTCTGTGAGTTTCCCATTACGTCGTTGCGCACTCGGTGCTTGCTTGAAAGTTTAGGGGGGTTTTTTCGCTGTAAAAAGTTTTCTTCCCACGCACAACGGACGCTAATGTTTTTGTCACTTTTTATGGAATCAAACTCAAAATAAGGTCAGTATTTCCAAGCTTTAAACGCTGCACGCTCATACTCGCTCCCACAATCGATATATGATCCATTGTTGATCTGGACACAGCTGTTGTCACCAACGGCGCACTTGCTTACGTCACTGTCATGAGACATTCTCGCAAAAAAATCACGGTTTTAGTAACGCAGTAACGCAGCGTTCCTACGGGAAAGTAACGGTAATCTAATTACCGATTTTGCAATAGTAATCCCTTACTTTACTCGTTACTTGAAAAAAGTAATCAGATTACAGTAACGCGTAACGCGTTACTGCCCATCTCTGCTTAACATACATCAACACTTGGCAAGACTTAGAAAAGTGGCAAGAGGGAATCTCCTTCTCAGATAATTTCATGCACCTTTATGAGCAACATTTTACGCTTCCATCATAGCTAAATGAGCTCTCACTCGATTTGTCATATTCAGTGTTGGGAATAACGCATTATTAAGTAACGCGTTACAGTAACTACGTTATTATTGTGGTAACGAGCACGGTAACTAGTTATTATGCCAAAATCAGGAACGCGTTAGTCGTTACTGGGATTTAGATAGGGTCGTTACTCGTTACTTCGTGTGGTGGCTGTCGCGGAGCTTCCACAGATGCAGTAACATTAGCAAGTGGTGGAAGCCAGCAGGTGGATGAAGGAAAAGGGAGGCAAGAGGAGAGACCCGAAGCGGCCGCCGGTCCGAGTGTGAACTGAACTTCAGGTAAGAAGTTATGACCTGCAGTCTCTCTGGGTCAGATATAAACCAAGTTTAGGTGCAGTTTATTTTCGTTGTGCTGACTTTTTCCGTACTGCGTGCTAGCTAGCATGAGGGAGTTTCTATACAGCTGGGTGGGTGCTATGAAGTTAATGGTACGCTGGAGCCACTATCAGGGACAAACAGAGACTGCAGCGTGTTGTGCGCTCTGCTGAGAAGGTGATTGGCTGCAGACTCCCATCTCTGCAGGACCTGTACACCTCCAGGACACTGGGGCGTGCAGCTCGGATCTCAGCTGACCCTTCTCACCCTGGACACAGTCTGTTTGACCTGCTCCCCTCAGGCAGGAGGCTCCGGTCCATTCGCACCAGAACCTCTCGCCATAAGAACAGTTTCTTCCCCTCTGCTGTTGAACACATGAACAATAACCATAAGACTGTTCCCACCACTAACACATGACCCTACGCTGTGTTCACTGCATCATTCAATGTTTGGCACTGATCACCACCTGCACTCATGTACATATCTATCTACTTAGCACTTTTAATTCTTATTCTTATTTTTATTTTAATGTCTATTTTAGCGTAATTTATGAAAGTATGTTTGCACTGAAGCACCGCAGCAATTTCCTAATGTTGTAAACCTGCTCAACATTTGGCAATAAAACCCTTTCTGATTCTGATTCTGATTCTGATGATGTTGCACTTTATTTTGTTCATAAGTTATTAGAGTTGCCAACCGTCCAGTCTTGTATTCAGAGAAAATATTACGCGTTTCTTATTGAGGTGAAAAGGAACAGTTTGTCCCCTAATTCAGCTACAATGAAAAAGGCACAAAGCTGGAGTTATTCTGTGTCTTTACGCTGCACAGCTGCCTCTTCTTCTTTCATTCTCCCCCCTCCCTCTCCCGTTTCTACTTCAATCATGAAAACTGATCAGTGATCAGCTGATCGGCTCTCTTGTTTGTTTATCGCCCACTTTGCGCCAAAAGAGGAAACCAGCGGATGTCGCGCTAAACCGGGGCGACCGTGGCTCAGGGGGTTGGGAAGCGTATCTGTAACCGGAAGGTCGCCGGTTCGATCCCCGGGCTCTCTGTCCTGGTCGTTGTGTCCTTGGGCAAGACACTCTACCCTACAGCCTACTGGTGTTGGCCAGAGGGGCCGATGGCGCGATATGGCAGCCTCGCTTCTGTCAGTCTGCCCCAGGGCAGCTGTGGCTACAACCGTAGCTGCCTCCACCAGTGTGTGAATGTGGGAGTGAATGAATAGTGGCATTGTAAAGCGCTTTGGGTGCCTTGAAAAGCGCTATATAAATCCAATCCATTATTATTATTAAACAACAGCAGCACGTTTAAGCTTGATCAGCTGTTGTTAGAATTTATTTAATATTAATTTCTAGTATCAGCTGATGTTTGCTGGAGCCATCCATCCATCCATCCATCTTCATCCGCTTTATCCGGGGCCGGGTCGCGGGGGCAGCAGCCTAAGCAAAGAGGCCCAGACCTCCCTCTCCCCAGCCACCTCCTCCAGCTTATCCGGGGGAACACCAAGGCGTTCCCAGGCCAGCCGAGAGATATAATCTCTCCAGCGTGTCCTGGGTCTGCCCCGGGGCCTCCTCCCGGTGGGACATGCCTGGAACACCTCACCCAGGAGGCGCCCAGGGGGCATCCTTGTCAGATGCCCGAACCACCTCAGCTGGCTCCTTTCGATGTGGAGCAGCAGCTGCTCTACTCTGAGCCCCTCCCGGATGGCCGAACTTCTCACCCTATCTCTAAGGGAGAGGCCAGCCACCCTTCGGAGGAAGCTCATTTCTGCCGCTTGTATCCGCGATCTCGTTCTTTCGGTCACTACCCACAGCTCGTGGCCATAGGTGAGGGTAGGGACGTAGATCGACCGGTAAATTGAGAGCTTCGCTTTTACACTCAGCTCCCTCTTCACCACGACGGACCGGTGCAGCGTCCGCATTACTGCAGCCGCAGCCCCAATCCGTCTGTCGATCTCCGGCTCTCTTCTCCCATCACTCGATGCTGGAGCCACAGCTGCAAAAAAGCTGCTGGTCATGATATGGTTTGGTTATCTGGTGAGAGGGAAACATGAAGATGAAACCAGGAGATGTCCTTACTGGATCATCAGAGCTGAACAGGTGATGGAGAAACAGGTTTACCTTTTAGGTGACATGAATGAGTTGAAGGGAAGTTATGAACTGTTTCTGAGAGACAAATAACCCCAGGATCCTTTTTTAGGTAGCTGACAGCTGGTAACTGTGCAGGGGCGGATCTAGCAAAGTGTTGCCAGGGGGCCAGGTAGGGCATTAACAGGGAAAGGGGGGGACAAAGAAATACTTTTCTTTCTTATTCTCATTTAAAATGTCTGGCTTTTAATAAATAATTATCTGAATCTTACAACAAACGATTGATAGATTAATGCATATATACCATCAGAACAGTGTGCATCACTGTCACAACAGTGTTTGTTTTCATTCAAAGGCTTTATGATTTTTCCTATAATGGTGGTCTCTAGTCAAAATGCCCGGGCCAATTTTCTGTCCCAGTCCAGCTCTGTATGCAGCTCATGTGTAGTCTGGTGTTACCTACATCTTCCTATTCAGAAGGCAGAATTTCCGAGTTCTGAGTACAATCGAGAGCACCACGACTGCAGTTTTTGTGTTGGATGTAAAAGGCGCACATGACGCTGTGACGTAGGCTAGAATCATGGCAGCAGTCAATGACGGTCCAGGCGTGGGATTTCTCTCGTGGAAATATGCACATTATCTTTTCCTTTCTATTGGTAGGTGGCACAGTGCACTTGTGGCAAGTAAGCAAGCTAGAAGACTGGCAAAGTTATGGAAGCAACACATTAACAAGAGAATTCTGAGTAAAACCAAAGTTACTTTCCCTAGTAACTAGTTACTTTGAAAGTAACGAATAACTTGAAGTAACTGAGTTACTTTTGAGAGAAGTAACTAGTAATGTAACTAAGTTACTATTTTAAAGTAACTTACCCAACACTGGTCATATTTGGTTCATGTCCTGGGATTCATCTATTCTTGGGATAGATGACAGTGTGAAGGAATTCCCAAACCTGGGTGCATGGGTAACTTGCATTAAAAAAAAACAAACAACAACAACTTTGAAGCAGCCATCAACAGACCTTAGACTGCTAGACAGTAGGGCTGCCACAAACGATTATTTTGATAGTCGACTAGTCACCGATTATTTTTGCGATTAGTCGACTAATCAGATCATCATCCATTGAATGTAAAAGTACAGCTTATTGCACCAGATAGTTATATAACTATCATTAGCTTACAGCTTTAAGTGTTTAAGGTCTGTGCTAACTAAAAATAAAGACAAGATGATAGTTTATTGAATTTTAATTAAATGTGCAGATTGTTTCGGTGGAGTTTAATAAACTCAGCCGATTTACTCAGGAACAAATAAAATACTGAAAAAAGCCAAACAATAACATTTTTAAGTTATCTAAGTGACTTATATATGTTTAACCTGAGTAGGGCGGTGGGTTTGAAAACGATCTGCCGGGAGTCCGGTGCTCTCATGGCCCCCGGCTAGCTATCGAGCTAGTGGGTAACAGACGTCTCCGAAAACGTCGGAGCGCTTTTGAAAATATGTGGTGTCTTGATAAACTGAGCAGATATTTGAGGTTTACACAGCTACATTCTCGCCTGAAAATATGTTAAACTTTTATTTTGTGACCTAGAAAGAATAATAAGAGTAATATTAAAACTAACTAGCTGCTGCCATTGTTGGAAACTGAGCTGGGCTGCGCTATGAATTCTGGGACAAAGCTACTTCTTCTTCTTCTTCTTCTTCGGGGTTTAACGGCAGCTGGCATCCTTGTACATGCAGTGCTGCCATCTTCTGTTTCAGTCCGTTATTACACTCTTAAATCCTACTACTTATTCCTGCGTCTTTTGGGATCTTACAAAGCTTCAAACGACGCGTCGACTATTAAATCAGTCGTCGACGATTTTGATAGTCGACGTAATCGTGACTAGTCGATTAATCGTGGCAGCCCTACTAGACAGAAATCCAGTTGCTGGCCTATGAGTTCTGCAAGGGCTGAGCCATGCATCCTAAAATTTTTAAACAAAAGAAAAGAAAAGGCAAAGGTCAGTAAAGTAAGATGTAAACATACACGGCAGACCCAGTGGCATTTTGATACTGTTTATTAATACTTAGCCGGTTGCTGTTTACAACGCACACAGAGCTGCAGCTCTCCCGCTGCCCGCTCAACATTACCACAACAACCACAACCACAGGACCCAGTACAATATTTAATTCGGCGGGGCGTGATTGCGGATGCTGTGCAGGTGCGTCCGGGGCCTTGAGTGCCAAAATGAATTAATTATTAATCATTAAATGATTAAATGTGTAATTAATTATACAAATTGGAATAATCAGTTAAACAAATATGTTATTATTTAATGGTCATTCATTTAATTTAAAATGTTTAATTATTGTTGTTGGATTTGTATTGTTGATTATCATTTATGCTTAGAAATATCTACTTATATATGCTTAGAGTTTTATAATTAGTTGTAGATTGATAGAGGTTTGATGCTTAGTAGTCTGCAGAGACATTGTGTGCATTCCAGAGTGCTCTGGGAGCATGGGAGAGGTCGTACCTTGTCTTATTGTTTTATGGTAGGATAAATGTATCTATATCTGTTTTAGTCTAAGTGCCTTTTGTTTAGATGAACTGCTGGACTTCCAGACCAGCAGGTTTAGGGAAGTCATTTATGGGGTCACACTCTGACCCCACACACACACACACTTACAAAACCACAGGCAAGGTACTCTTTGTGTGTATGTAGACGTCATATGTTAATGAACCTATGTATATTCATGTAACCTCCATAAAAGAGCAGTGTTACGGGGGAGCGCACGAGAGCAACTGGGGTCAAGCGAAGGAACGGCGCTTGTCCGGTTCTCTCCCGTGCACGAGAAACATGAAGAACTTTGCCTACTCGTGTCTTGCTTTGCTGTGTAATTACATTGTCTTCAACGTTCCAGTGCATAGGGTTAAGCTACAAACCTATCAATTGTATTTAATTCCATTTGTAATTAATTAATGATACATTTAATTTTTTATACTGTGGTGGACCACCAGGTGTCTCCAGTGTGAGGGGAAGTGAGAGGGTTAGGTTTTGGTGCCTTGAGTGTTTAGTTGTGATAAGCCGAGATTAAAGTTGGAGTGAAATACTGGGATCTCTCGTGTTGTGCTTACAAACCTCCACAATACATTTAATTAATTATTGATTTATTTCCAATTTTAATAAACTATTGAAACATTTAATCAATAATTTAATGATGTATTTAATTAATTCACATTGGCACTCCTGGCCCAGCTGCTGTATTCATGAATTGGATTTTATTTCAATCTAACCCATCAAAGTCAGCGTGCAGGGTTAACGGTGATCAAGTCAAAACCATTACTTTTTACAGATAGCCAGTCTTTTAGTATGGAATGCCAGGACTGCCATAATGAATTAATTAAATACACCATTAAATAATTAATTAAGTGTGGCAATAATTAATTAAAATTGGAAATAATTAATTAAAATTGGAAATAATTAATTAAAAATGTTTTTGACACATTTAATTAATTAATTATTAACACATTTAACTAATTATTTAATGGTGTATTTAATTAATTCATTTTGGTACAGTTGACTCCTTCAGGTCTCACCATGAAAAATTTTTATCAACCTCACCCATCAAACCCAGGGGGCGGGGTTAACACTGATCGAGTCAAAACCATTGCTTTGGCCTGGTGGCCATTGTTTTTAGCACACAACAACTGGCATGTGGAAACTAACAGAACTGAACTTTGAAAAACCCTGTGTGGAGATACAGAAATTATTTTATTGGTGCCATATAATCTGCATCATTATAACTGCATTAATAACATTCTTTACAGCATTATTCCATTTAGTAATGGAATAATCCTGTGACACTAAGTCTACTCTTAGTGTTCTTTCAAATATAATATACTTAAAGGTCTCTATCATTCATGGGGTGACTTTTTTACTGACTGTTAATAAATACCATATTATGTGGGAAATAAATAAATGTGAGATTATTAAACTGACAATATCAATTTCCATATAAACACATTGCAACTTCCTCATTGCCTTATGTAAAAATTATCTTCCCTTTAGAGTATATAATGAACAATCAACAATGTTTCACAGTGTTTTATTTTTTATAGTTATTCTATAGATGGAATTAGTGAGGCAGATTTTTTTAATATGAGATAAAAACAATAAAGATGTGTAACATGAAGTCAGACTGCCAGGACATTCATGTAATTCTCGCAATTATTTTATAATATAGGTGCATCACAATATAGGTGCAAGGCTTCAGTTGGCTGTACATTAACCACTGTTGCCTGCAGATGTCACCCATGAGTGTAATTAATGAAGGTTAATGAACCAGTTTTTGACACAGTGGTTCAAAGAGGTTCAGAGCTTCATGAAACCTCTGTTTGCCATCACTAGGCGCAAGAACCTAAACCAAATTCCAAAATGGGGGTGTGTCACGGAGGAGCGCCACACCACAACTGCACTCTGGGGGCTTTTATAGATCATTGGCACAATGGCAGCAGGGCTTGCCACTTCCATGATGGCAACAAGTCACACCAGTTCTCCGACCCTATATACTAGATTTGCCACACCAACAGGCTGGCAAATCTAGTTTGTAGGCAAAAACATAAAATGCAAGACTTGACTAATAAGCTAAATAACAAGAGCCACTGGAGAGTAACATAATATATAAAAAATACTGACAACCTAAAGGTCCAAAGGACACGATGAATAAAACCAAAACAATAATTATTCAAAAAGTTATGAGCCCCAGAATTTCAAAACAAGTGCCAGGTACTGTGATATTTATTAGCAGAATGGAGAAGTGTTACTTCTGCTGGTGGGTGGAAATCCCACAGTGGAAATATTATTATTATTATTATTATTATCATTTCTAAGAGTGTAATAATTGTAATTGGAATGAAAAGAAAAGAAAAGAAAAGAAAAGAAAAGCAGAAACACTGATGAGTTTTTTAAAAATTGTGTTTTCAAAAGATTTACTGAATTAAAAGTAAGAACAGAACAATATAAGAGCCTGATACAATGTTTTAATGTGTAATAAAATGTAATATATGTTATATCAGCACCTCATTATAAGTTAGACTACAATAAATGCGTTGATTTACATTCCACCACTGGGTTTCCTGTTTTTTATCTTAATATTCTTTGAAAGTAAGCAAATATAAAGAACAACAAACAGGATGTTATTCAGTATCATGTCTTTGTAAAAGATTTATATTTATTCAGGTGTTTTGTACATCCAGTTTTTAATAAGAAGTGAAGCGATCCACAAAACCTCAATAAATGATCAATCCTCCAGCAAATGCCAGTCTGATTCTTCTGGTTTCCTGTAATCTACTGGATGCAGCTACTTCCTTTTTTGTTCCTTAAAAACTCTACATGGATAACTTGAGTCCAAGATCAATTAACGTTTGGGACCCTGGAGGAGGGATAAGCAGAATGTGCAGAAATTTCTACAAATAAGCTGCACTTATTTCATTTTTCAGCTTAACAAATCATTTTGAAGGTCAGATGTAGTTAAATTATACGCATAAACATGTTTAATATGATTCAAATAAATCTGAATTTAGCTTTTAGACTTGATAAAAGAGTTTAGTTTAGTTTTATGGTACTGTATACACTACCAGTCAGAGGTCAGGTGTACTAGACTGACTTTTACACAACACAACTGATGGTCCCAGCTCCAGGAGGCAAGAAAATTCACAAATGAACCCTGACAAGGTACACATGTGAAGTGAAAACCATTTCAGGTGACTACATCATGAAACTTATTGAGAGAAAGTCCAGGGTTTTCAGTGCTGTCAACAAAGCAAAGAGTGGCTATTGTCAAGAATTTAAAATATAAAACGTGTTTAGAGTTATTTATCAAGTTTTTTTTTTGCTACAAAATTCCATATATCTTGCTTTATATATTTTTGTAGAAAGTAGTAAAAATATATAAAAACCATTAAAGGTTTGTCCAAACCTTTGACTGTCATGTCAACAGTCACTAGAGCAGGGGTAGACAACTCCAGGCCTCGAGGGCAGGTGTCCTGCAGGTTTTAGATGTGTCCTTGATCCAACACAGCTGATTTAAATGGCTAAATTATGTACTTAACATATCGTGAAGTTCTCCAGAGGCTGGTAATGAACTCATCACTTTATTCAGGTGTGTTGACCCAGGGTGACATCTAAAACCTGCAGGCTCAGGTAGAACAGAAAAACACTACAACCAGTCCATTGACCAGTGACTTGAACCCAATTCTGCTCAATATTACTTTGATCTCTTTTAGAGCTTCATGGTGCGATCCTCCACAACAGTTGTAGTTTCTCATGTTGCCCTTTGGAAACATTTATTACCCAGCCTTTACTATAATATGACTAAACTATTTCCTATAAGTTTATTTAAATTACAGAGTTGGTCCCAGACTAGTGGTTCTTTAATCCGAAGGGCAAATGCCAGGAGACTCAACACCTTTGTAGATCATCGTGGCAGTGACAGGGAGAGATACATTGGTCATGTGTCAACAGAAGCAGTGCCAGATATATGATGCATTTAATCCAACCCGTTGCTGACCCCGCTGCTGTTGAGTCCATCAAAACTGCATTATGCTTTCTATTAAGGACTTGATTGTGCAATACAGTTCAACAGAGTTCCAAACCTCTGCATGTTTTCTGTTTAAGAGGAAATGTTGAGCTGGAGCCAGTCTGCTCTGCGAAACCGTCAGAGGGATGTTAGCTATCCCAATAGCTGGCCGATGGGTGTTCTGGGTGGTTTCTCACAGTCTCTGTGTCTTCCTTTGGCTTTTATCTTTCTAAAGAAATAAGAGGAGTAAATGTTCATTGATCTTGGCCGGTGGTCAGCCTGGTTCTAGCAGGGGGTAGGAGG
This sequence comes from Rhamphochromis longiceps, assembly GCF_057381845.1. Taxonomy (NCBI): domain Eukaryota; kingdom Metazoa; phylum Chordata; class Actinopteri; order Cichliformes; family Cichlidae; genus Rhamphochromis; species Rhamphochromis longiceps. The sequence continues at coordinate 64,177,779 of NC_140559.1, read as the reverse complement.
AGCAGTGATGTGAATGTTGCTGCTGCTGCTGTAAGTTTTTGCTTCTTTCGATTTGTTTATTGTTTTATTAATGAGAATTAAAAACATAAATGTAAATATTTGATCATATTTGATCATAAATGAAAGCAATGAATAAAGGTTATTACGTGACATTTACTTAATTAGAAGAAAAACACAAAGAATCTTTTAATAAACATGATATACCTAGATTTTTTTTTAATAAATGTGTTAAATACAGACTCAGGTGAAGGTGAACACAAACTGTAGTTGTTTTCTTTCCTTATTGTAAACTATAATTAATTTTTTTTATATATTATATTTGTATTTTCTTTACACCAGAAGAAAATTAGCTGAAATTCTAGTAGTCTCATTGGACGCTAAAAGACTCTTTGAGTCTTTTTTTTACATCCTCTTTTGTGAAACAACACCGAATATCAGCAGCTTCTGTATTATACTGTTTGGCAAAGTCTCTGTTGTACTTCGCCATCACATATTTCCAGTAGTCTGATGCCTTAAAGCTCTCATCTGGAGGGATTTTCCAGTCTGGGTAAATTTCCTTGTATCTCTTGTAAGGGTGCCATTCATAGTTTGTATCACTGCAGCGAAAACACTGGTCACTGATCACAAGGGAAGAGCATATGTCAGTGATCAGTTTTTGCGTATTCGGCCAGAATATAGCCCATATGGTTTTCACTGCCCTATGCATAGCCAAGAAAACAGTCCTTATGAACTGGAAAAATAAAAATAATCTGAATTCTAACCAATATAGAAATTATCTATTAGATTACATTAGTCTTGATACAGCCTCTGCCACCACATCAGATCAATTGCTCTGGGCTCCTTTGATCAGCTCCATCACCTAGTGGGGGTGGGGGGTCATAGTTTGGTCCCGCCTTCACTGTTGTGATTGGTGTGGGGGTAGGGACAGGCTTAGGGCGTCGGGGGGTTCCCCGGAGGCATCTTTCTTGGGGGGCTCAACCCGGGGTAGCTGTCATGTCCAATTAGGGGCTCTGTTGGCTCTCAGGTGACGGATACCTCGTGGCTGCGTGCAGCGGGGCTAGGGGAGGGTCTGTGCTGACGGACGTGGGTTACTGACCTGGTAGCCTGGCTGCCCCTGGGTGGGTCCGGGATGGGCGTGAGGCTCTGGGGGCGCTCCGTCTCTGCAATGGCGTGTCCAGCGGGGTGGCCTGGGGGGGCACAGGCCACCCCCCCAACCAGACTGGCCACCCCAGGTGCCACCCCAAAGGTAAAACAATAAAATTCAATCAAATATCAAATGTCCGATTATGTTTTCACGGTGAAGCTCAGATATCCGAGTGTAAGTGAATGCAGCATCGGCTTCTGCGCTATGTGCATCACGTTAGCAGGAGAGCCAAGCACGAAAGACGGCACTGCAGGAAACAATTTTTCGGTGAAAGAAAATGAGGACAGAATAAATGTCCCGGTAAGTAATATTAAGTTTGTTGAGTTTAGTAAACTTCGGTGAAATTAGAATCCGAAGGAAAAAATAACACTTAAAGAATTATTGCAGCCGTCGAATATTTCAGACAGTATGCTACTGAGGGCAGCTAACATAAGAGTTATGAGTTATAAGATATAATCTAAGTCGTAACATTGCTGTATGGAGCTGCAGATTTGGTTGCAGGTTAACATAGCTGGACTGGCCATCGGGCATACCGGGCATATGCCCGGTGACTTATTATTTTTTTTTTTTTTTTGTAATGGCATGAACAATGAGAGGTGGTGGATTGGCCAGATGCAGGTCGATGTGTAAAAATAACTCAGTTGTTTGGTGGTGGCTATGGCGGGGCTTCCACAGAGGCCAGCAGGTGGATGAGGGAAGGGGAGGCAGGAGGAGAGCCCCGAGGCAGCCACCAGTCCGAGTGTAAGGTGAACTGAACTTCAGGTAAGAAGTTATGACCTGCAGTCTATCTGGGTCAGATATAAACTAAGTTTAGGTGGAGTTTATTTTCGTTGTGCTGACTTTTTGCCGTCAGTTGCAATAACTCGTACTGCGTTCTAGCCAGCTTGATGGAGTTTTTAGGTGGGTGGGTTCTATGATGTTACTGATAGTGAACTTTATTTTATTCATAAGGTTAGTTAGTAGAGTTGCCAACGGCTCCTTAAAAAAATGGAATGGTCCCTCATTCAGAGAAAATATTACACGTTTCGTATTGAGCTGAGAAGAGACGCAGTTTGTCCCGAACTTTAGCTAGAATGGAAAAAGACACAAAGCTGGAGTTATTCTGTCGTTACGCTGCACAGCTGCCTCTTCTTCTCTCATTCTCTCCCCTCCCTCTCCTGTTGCTACTTCAATCATGAAACTGATCAATGATCAGCTGATCGGCTTTTCTCTCTCATTTATTTATCGCCCAGTTTAGGACTTTTTTCATGTCTTCATTGATTTTGATGAGCGACATAAAGGCACCTCGAGTACATCGACCACTGCTGACTGCAAACTGCACTCCAAACATGGTGTTAAGGAGAGTGGACTTTCCTGTGCCCTGAACTCCAAGAACTGTGACTACACGTATCTTTCTGTTTGGAGACACCAAGTCACTGAGCTGAGAGAGAACATCACTCAACCATCTTAGAGGGATGTTGGATGCATCTCCATCTACAAGCTCAAGAGGAAATCCATCAAGCAACAACTCTGCACACAGTTTGGGCAGATGCTGCAGCTGTTGATGTGCTGGATTTGTTTGTGAAAGGGACAGTGAAGCTTCATAGATCTGACCCATTTCACGGAAGAAGTGTTCAGTCCCCAGTGAGCTGTTGGAAATTTGTCTATCAATTTCTTTGATCTCTTCTTTGTTCTCAGAGTTCTTACATTTTTCTTTATATTTCTCCCGAAGTTCAGACAGTCTTACACGAGACATGTTGTCCAGGTTCGTTCGCATCCATTTCAGGAAATAAAACCTCTCTGTTCCTGGGCTTGATATTGCATTAATGAAACATGTCATAACTGTTGACATGTCATAAAAGTTTTGTTTTTTTCGTAGTTCTTTTTTCCTTTTCTGAAGTTCGCTTTTGTAATCTTCTATATTTTCAGACCTGATATGTTGAAGTCGACATTCTTCTTTCTCTAAGCAGGTCAGTTCTTTCCATATTTCACCTTGTCGTTGAAGCTGATCTTCTTTGTATTTATGGATGTCTTGAATTTCAGCAGTGATGGCTTCTGCATTTGTCTTTGCAGTCTGACACTCTGGAGAGTCTTCATCAACCAGGATTCCCAGTTCGTGGGCAATGTCTGCCATCTGCTCTATTGTCATCTTCATCTTTGAGTTCCTAACTACATCTCTGACTGTTTCCCTCAGACTTTTCACAAAGTCTACATCATTTCTTTGTTTTGTCTTAATAATGATGTTGGTTTTGGTCAAGCCCAACGTCAGCACTAGGTTTTCCAAAGCATCTGTACTGTTGTGCTTGCTCTCATAGTTACCCACTAAGAAGATCTGTGCCTTGTGCTGTTGGTTGGTAAGTAGACTGAATTCAGATTCAGAGCCTAAATGGTCAAAGAACACAAAAACTGCTGCAGATCTCTGACACAGAAAGGAGTATTGTGTTTGAAAGCTTGCAATGTCTCCACAAAGGTTGGCTACAGCCACTGGTTGACTGAAAGTATCAATGTTTGCTTTTCCACAAGGAAGATACCAAGTAATTTCAGTCAGTCCATTGGATATTCTTCTTGGACTGTCACCACACTCCATGTTGCGGTGAACATAGGTGTCATGGTAGTGCTGAGAATTGCTCAGAAGTTTATTGAGAATCTCTGACTTGGACGAGGAGCACTCACCCAGTCTGACAAAAGAGATCATTGGAAGTTCAGAGAGAACGATTCTGTCTTCAATGAAGCCCTTGGACTCTGACAGAGACTGAGGTCTGTACTTTTTAACAATGTCTCTCATGGCCCACAGCATGAGTGTGCACTGATTGGTGTCACAATTTGGAAGCAGCAGAGGAACAGAGAACTGACACATGGACATTTTGAATGCGATTTCCTGCTGCAGAAAACCATCAGAACACAGAAAGAGAGCAGTGATTATGTCAGGAGGGTTCACCTTGTCATCTGTGTTTGTACTGTTAAATAGATTTTCAAAGAATAACTTTGCATTCCCTGATGTATTGTCACTGCATGAATGACAAACTGAGGTATATGTCACATTCCTTGCTATCACATTAACCATCAAGAGTTTCCTTAGAAAATATCAAGGAAGGTCTGATTTCTGATTCCCGGGTTCATCAATAAGAGTCTTCTCATCAATCTCAAGTATTTTTCTGAGCGATATCTTTTTTCTGTAGTACTGCTCCAAGCCCAGATCTTCCAGTAACCTCGCCAGCTGTGTCTCTGTGGATAAAAAGATGGTTGTTATTTCTGGAAAAACAACCAAGTCAGCTACACTGGGATTGGTTTTATGTACTTTTTTTCTATTATATTTGAACACTCAAAGCGCTTTATACAACATGCCTCGTCAACACATATTTATACAAGCAGTGTTTTCTATACCTAAATGCATTCTGTCAAATCTTCACACTCTAATGAACAAAACAGAGAGCAACTTGGGTTTTATATTATGGGTTTAATATACTCTTTAAACCGTCAATCAAGTACTTTGAGTACAGTGAGCTTCACTTTTTCAAAGGCAAAAAGGGCATTCATTCTCAAAGAGTGTGTCTAATCATACATTTCAGTTTCACAGTTGCTACAATGAACAAACCCAGTTAAAACTTAACTAACTACTCTATCTACTGTCTACTCAGGTTTTACTGAATACACAGGTCAACAATTTTTTTTGTTTTTGTAATTATCAGAAACCACAACACACTTTTCTAAACCAGTTTTCATGCAGATTTCAGATGTGCTTTCAGATTTTTCAGTCACGTCAACTTTTTCAAAAATGAGTAATATTAATTTGCAATGGATTTGTGTGTGTTAGGCGCACACTGACGCACACTGTGGCATAGATATAATGATCACTGTCAGTCAACTACCTCTGTGATTTGTTTGTGTATATTGCGTTCGGATTGTCACAATACAGCATCCAGCAATAGTCAGCCATCATGCACTCATTCTGCTCCATTAACTGAATGTCCTGATGAAAACGCTCTCCCTCTTCATGACTCACCATGCCAAGATTTCTGGAAAGAACTTGAGGTGAGTGTTGGAAGTGTATGTTCAATTACATGCAACAGCCCAGTTTCTGGTAGGACTCAAGCAGATGCTGAACTCCTTTATTGTATGCAGGAGACTTGTGGATGCCCAGAAAGTTTTCACAGAGCCACTACAAATTTGGCTGTTGGGAGAGTTTGTTTGAAGCCTTCATCCTGCAAAACAGACTTGTGGACCTATAAATATCCCTTCCTACATTTTTGCAGTGCTTATGTCTGACCAAGAAGCAGAAACTTGACACTGGTTTTTCATGGCTCATAGGCATCTTGTGGCTGTCAGTTAGGCTTGACATAATGTTCTGCAGTAGATCAGCTGTCCCACAGCCAAAGGAATCTGCAGAATTTGGTAAATCCTCCTTCCATTCCCACCAATATACCAATCACCTTCAGATAACAACAGATGTTCCACTGATGAGTTTTATACGCAACTGACTCAAGCAGTGTCTTCATGTAGTCATAGGACTTCTTTAGATGAACAGAATGGCATTTGGGACACTTGGTTTGGCTTTTCCACAAGCTTCTTTGTGAATAATCAATAAAGAGATGACATTGAGCTAGAAAACGCTCTTGTGACAAACTGCTGGAGAGTCCGTCGATGTCATGACAATAGCACAGTGAGCCGTGAGCAGTGAAGAACGCTGTCAAGTTATCACTTTGACTTCTGTAGTGAGTTACAGCAACACCCTTGGCCAGCAAATGCTTCTGCTTAAGCCTCAAAGCAGGAAGTTCGGCTTTGTCTTTCATCAGATTTTGATCACAAACAACTATCAGCTCTGCTTGTGTCAAAGTCTCTTGTTTGTAAATCTTGGTTGTAAATCTACATCGGGGACCTAATCAGGATCTGATGACCCTGGACTTTAACCAGATGCACCTTGTTCCTCTTCACCTTCTACAGAAGCTACTCCATCATGTGGTGGTACAGGAACAAGCAATGAGTCATTATGAAGAACAGGCCTTATTGCAGAATCCAGGCTGCAATATACAATTTTGTTCTTATTTTTGGCTGAGAATCCTGTTGTATTCACACGGCAAAAATGGCAATCAATGAGATGATTCCTGCCACACCACCAGGATTGCAGGTGGCATTGCTGCCATTCAGTGATTTAGCCAATCACGCAATCCATTGGAACAACTGTTGCAGATGACATGTGGAGCCCAAGATTTATCCTGGTCCCCCAGCGGACAGCCAAAGTACAATTTGTGTATCTTCTTGTATGTCTGTGATAATTGGGCAATGTTGTGCTGTCATTGTGAATCAATCACACACATAACAGAATCTGTCTGGATGATTAATTTTTAGGCATGTTAACAACTGAAATCAATCACAATTAATGCCGTCTGTAAAATAAAAGACAGGGAGCTGTTGGTAAATCTGGTAATACGCTTAGGCTAATTATACCAACTATCATGCAATATATAACTAGCTTCATCACTAACCTGCACATGCCAGGGAAAACTAAACACAGATGTAAAATCAGCATGAAAAACACCACAAACCAACACAAATTTATCTGTGATGATTTTGAACTGTTGACCTGTGTTATCAGCTTGGTTGGGTGCTGGTCAAACCCAAACACAAGGAGGTGCACATGTTCAGTGATATTATTTGTGAATAGCCTGTTGACCTTTCATACACTGCACAACATGTGTTTACATGCAAAATCACCATCAGATATTTATGATGTATTTTTGATGTATTGGCCAATTTTCACCATGCACATGTTGATCACTCATATTCTAAATCAACAGGTTTGTGCTAATATACAGCCTGAATACAGCCACACCTCCATTTCTCTGTACAGGGAAATACATTTACCTCGAGGTGAAGTTAAAAGATTGGTTACTGAGCTATAAGCAAGACGCCTGTACTTTAAGGCTGTCAGGGTTCCTGGGTCGGTGACCCAGTGTTTTCAGTTTTGTTCATGTTCAGTAGGGCTGCCACGATTAGTCGACTAGTCACGATTACGTTGACTATCAAAATCGTCGACGACTGATTTAATAGTCGACGCGTCGTTTGAAGCTTTGTAAGATCACAAAAGACGCAGGAATGAGTAGTAGGATTTAAGAGTGTAATAACGGACTGAAACAGATGATGGCAGCACTGCATGTACAAGGATGTCAGCTGCCGTTAAACCCCGAAGAAGAAGAAGTAGCTCTGTCCCAGAATTCATAGCGCAGCCCAGCTTAGTTTCCAACAATGGCGGCAGCTACTTAGTTTTAATATTACTCTTATTATTCTTTCTGGGTCACAAAATAAACGTTTAACATATTTTCAGGCGAGAATGTAGCTGTGTAAACCTCAAATATCTGCTCAGTTTATCAAGACACCACATATTTTCAAAAGCGCTCCGACGTTTTCGGAGACGTCTGTTACCCACTAGCTCGATAGCTAGCCACTAGACTCCCGGCAAATCGTTTTCAAACCCACCGCTGTCTTTCGCTACTCAGGTTAAACATATATAAGTCACTTAGATAACTTAAAACTGTTATTGTTTGGCTTTTTTTGTATTTTATTTGTTCCTGAGTAAATCGGTTTGGCTGAGATTAAATTTATAGTTTTTACACAGCTGAATAAACGTCAAGCAGACAGCTGATTATCAGAAGTGTGAGATGCTGGAGAATATACTCCGGTGTCCTGTTATATTTTAGATAGCAAGGAGTTTATTAAACTTCACCGAAACAATCTGCAAATTTCATTCAAATTTAATAAACTATCATCTTGTCTTTATTTTTAGTTAGCACCTTAAACACTTAAAGCTGTAAGCTAATGATAGTTATATAAGAGCAGATGCTGCTGGTGCAATAAGCTGTACGTTTTATGTCCAATGGATGATGATCTGATTAGTCGACTAATCGCAAAAATAATCGGTGACTAGTCGACTATCAAAATAATCGTTTGTGGCAGCCCTAATGTTCAGTTTATTTTGCCACTTCCATGTGCTCACTTCCTGCTTTTCCTGTGTCAGCTCGTCTTGTGTCATTAGCCAGATTATGTTCAGCTGTGTACTCACCTGTCTCTCATTATCATCCTCATCAGTCTGTGTATTTAAGCCCTCTGTTTCTACTCGTTAACTGTCGTGTCATTGATGTTATGTTGTCCTTCCCGTGTGTTCCCTCAGTTCAATCAGCCGTTCGGTTGTCCAGCCAGTCAGTGTCCATTCACCCTCTGTTCACCCACTCCCTATAATAAACCTTCACCTACCTGCCAGTCCTGCGTTTGGGTTCCTTCTTCCTCGCCTCCACACAACGCCTGACAGAATGACACGACCCGTGCCACGAAGACACGATTGGAACCCAGCGGACTCGGACCTCTACGAGCGGCAGGAGGTAGCGCTCTCCTTGTGGGCGGAAAAGCTCAAGGAGAGACAGCGGCTCTTCGCGGAGCAAGAGCACATCTTCGAGGGCACTCGCTTGGCTCTGGGCGGGCCTCGGAGACGCCGTGTTCCCCCACCTGCTGCCTCACCTGTACCGGAGCATTTGCCGCAGAGAGTGGACGTTTCACGCTGCGCTTCGGCCACTCCCTCTCTCGCCACTCCGCTCCTCGCTCACACACCAGCCTCCTCATTCGCCGGACCTCCACCATCACCACGGCACAACGGCTACGCCTCCCACCTCGGCTCAACGGAGGCTACCGCGCCAGAGGCTCTGCTGTTTACCCTGGCCGCTTCCTCTTCCCGGAGAAAGCGGCGCACACGCCGCCATAAAACGGACTACTTTCAGCCACTCCCGATGGTGAGCTCCAGTGACTGTTTTTCGCACTCACCATCTGATTATTCACTTAAAACGCACAATAGACTCACTTCTGATTCATGGGGAGTCTCCCTCCTAGACGAGGACGTGGACTGGGAAGAGTTTTTCTGCTCTGCTCCAAAGACTGTAAATAGTGGTGGCAGAAAAACCAGAACAATCCCCAATAAACCTGCCAGTAACACACACACCGTCACTATTTCCACACCCGTTACTCAGCCATTTCCCACCAGCACGACGGCCCAGATTCGGCCTTCCCCTTCAGCCGTTTCACCTCCTCTGATGGCTAGGGCCCAGTCTACACCCACACCAGTGCCAGCTCCCAGGAGGAGGGCAGCTGCGACCCAGTCTACCTCCACACCCGCTTCTGTTTCTCAGGTGGGGGTGACTGGTGTCCAGCCACCTCCCGTGCCTGTCCCAGCACCCAGGCTGAGGGCAGCCCGAATCCAATCTGACCATCCCAGAGGCCCAGCCGAGGCTCTCCAGCCAGTGCCCTCATGCTCCGGAGGCTCGGAAGAGCTAGCCCGCTTACTCACCAGCCCACCACTTCATCCACCACCTGATCCAGCCTTTCACGCACTAGCTTTATCCCTGGTTAGGCTGGCTGAAGTGTCCCCTGCTCAGGCACCAGCCTTACTAGCCCAGGCTGTAGCATTATCTCCCTCATTAGCTCAGTCTATAAGCTCAGCCATCAAAACATTTATAGCATTCAGGTCTCTTGTATTGAATACTTTTATTTTTTTTTTATAATATTGTTGTTATTATTTTATGACAGGATTATGATAAAGAGCTAGTGATGGGATTTCCGGCTCTTTTTAGAGAACCGGCTCTTTCGGTTCGGCTCACTAAAAAGAGCCGGCTCTTTCGGCTCCGAACCGGCTCTTTAGGTTGTTTTGTTGCTTTAATTAATTTATTATTAACAATAATATAAAATTATGCACAAAAGGAATTACTAATGTAAAAAAAAAAAGTGGTTTTATTTGTATATGTTTATATATAAATATATGCGGTGGCCCCTAGAGACAAAACACGTACAAACTCCAAAACACATTTCTAGCATGAACTGAACTTCCAAAACAGAGCTACCTAGATTACCTAAATTACACAATTGAAAGCATGAAAGCATATGTGTATTGTTTGTGTATTTATACACAAGCATTCATATATAGTCAAATAATTAAAAAAAAAAAAAAGTTCATTTACCTGTTATTACCACACACCAAATCTGGTCGTTGGTACTTGCTGGCTTGTGTAGCCACTAGGTAACAAAAGCTCAACACTGCCCCTAGCATCCTGGAGCACTCCTGTTGTCTTTTGTATGTGTTTTGAGTTTTTACGTGCTTCAGAGTTTTTATGTGTTGTTACGTGTTTTGGAGTTTGTACGTGTTTTGGAGTTTGTACATGCTTCAGAGTTTGTACGTGATTTGAAGTTTGTATGTGCTTTGTCTGTAGGGGCCACCGTAAATATACTTTTATTTACTCCACATAAAATGTTATAAATAAATCATATAATACAAAAATCAACTATTCACATTTCAACTTTTAACTATTTAAATTTTCAGCTTTTTCCTTTTACAAATTTAAAGTGACACAACACAAAACACTGCAAACTACAACACAATTAAATATAAATTAAAATATGAAAACAAAAAGAACATGCATATTCTCTGTCATATGGACCTGCATGAATAAACTTTCTGAATCCTTTATCATCCGCAATTGAAAATAGTGATTACTATACCTTTCTAATGTGGTGTTGTTGTTCCTGGCTCTTTCTCTCTCTCTCCCTCCTGCTCTGTTCCTGTGTTACTGAGTGTAACTACCGCCCCTCCCCCCTCTTCCCAGCGTAAAGCACAAGGCTCGCATGCGGAGTGAAGCGTAAAAAAAGTGCCAGAGAGAGGGTGAGAAAAAAAAACAAAAAAATAAGGCTCGCGATAAGGAGCCGGCTCGCGTCGTTCACGTCAAAGACCGGGCTCTAAGAGCCATTTCGTTCACGACCGACCCATCACTATAAAGAGCAGCTCCACATTGAATTTTATTCAAGATGACCTGCTGATGGGGAAGAAAAGTAATTAAAGTGATTTTGGTTTTTGGTGCCAGACAGGCTGGTCTGAATATTTCATAAACTGCTGATCGGTCTTGATTTCTGCTGTGACATTTAGATGTTAGGGTCAGAACTTAGCACAAAATGACATGGAAGCCTAGATCCATCCTGCCTTGTATCAACAGTTCATGCTGCTGTTGCTGATGTACTTTATATCACTGAGGACCATCTGAGCAGCTATTTAAATGCCGTTGCCTGTCTGAGTGTTGCTGCTGACCATCTCCACCCCTTTATGAACACAGTGCACCCACCTTCAGACAGATGTTTCTAGCAGGATAAAGTTCCATGTCCCAAAGTTTAAATCATCTCAAACTGGTATAATGAACATTAAAAGGAGTTCACTGAACTTAAATGGCCTCCACAGCCACCAGATCTCAAAAGAAGAGTGTCTGTAAAAGTCTGCAGCAACTGTGTGATGCTTTGCTATTTTACTCATTACCCATCATGACTCATTAGACTGCTGGGGTAATGTTACTAATTATTTTATGTTTAAGATTTAGTAATTTGCAGCTGTGGGTGGACAGTGTCTGCAGACTCACATGAAAAGTTAGAGACTGGAAACAAAAAGATCAAAAGAGGAAAAGGTTCTTTACGTCTTCACTGACGAGAGACGTCTGAGAGACTCTTACAGTTATTATTACTTGATTTGATTCCTAAAAATATGAATTGTTAGGTACCTTCTGCCCTACCTGAATGTAGCTTATAATAAAAAGCACTTAGATTGCTCAGTGTCATGGATCGCTGCGTGGCAGGCGGGAGGAGGACCCAATCGCAAGATTCACAAACACGGGGATGAACTCAAAAGCAGCTTTATTGCTGACAGGCAGAACATAGGAAATACAGAACTTAACTAAACTGGGAATCAATAAACTAACACTCGTAGGGAGACACAGGAAAATCCACACAGCAATGAGGGAGAACGCGACGCCGAACAGAGGGAGACGCAGACAGAAATACACAGGGTTAACGAGGAAAGTGGGAACACACGGGGAACACAGCTGACACAGATAACCATAACAAGACAGGGCGGGGTGAACATAACACTGACGGGAGACGGGCAGAGTCAAACAGGAAGTACAGAGGTTCAGACAGGAGGAGAGAGAGCACGGGGAAAACACAGACATAACGGGCTGGGGAAACATGGAACAACCACAAAGGGAGACGAGGGCTCATAAATACACAGAGGGCACACAGGGGGGAGAGAGAGCACGGGGAGAACTTAGACATAACGGGCAGGGGAAACATGGAATAAAACATAAGGAGAGACGGGGGCTCACAGATACACAGACAACAGGGCAACTCAGGAAACATGGCCTAAATAGGGAACAAAATACAAACATACAAGAAAACTAAGAATACTGGGCCAACATGGCCCAGGACCATGACAGTACCCGCCCCACAAGGGCTGGCTCCCGACAGCCAAAACCCGAGAACCAAGACAAAAACAGAAAACAACCCACCCAGGGCGGGAGGCAGGGGACCAGGACGGAGGGACCAGAACAGGAAACAAAAACGAACAACAGAAAACACAGGAGCACAAGACCATAGTTCAAATAAAGTTCAGGGGGCCGACCCAGAGCCCACCGGCACAAAAGTCCACGGGTCACACGGTCGGGGGGCCGACCAGGCGGGTGGCACAGGTGACAGAGCTGGTCCGGAGGCCGGCTGCGCGGAAGGCAGCGACGAAGGAGACGACGGAGCAGTTCAGGGGGCCGACAGCGCGGAAGGCAGCGGCGGCTCTCCAGTGTCAGGTGTACCGGCCGAGGCCCGGTGGGCACAGGACCAGTCGAGGCTGGACCAGACGAGGCAGGAGTAGATGGTGGCGTGGCAGCCACAGGCGACGGAGCCGGACCAGGCAAAGGCGAAGCGGGGGCCGGACCAGGCGTCGCTGAAGCAGATGCAGATGCGGGGGCCGGACCAGGCGTCGCTGAAGCAGATGCGGGGGCCGGACCAGGCGTCGCTGAAGCAGATGCGGGGGCCGGACCAGGCGTCGCTGCTGAGGCTGATGCAGAGGCCGAAGCTGGACCAGGCGTGGCGGAGGCTGGACCAGACGAGGACGAAGTCTCGGATGAGGCTTGCCCAGACGAGGACGAAGACTCGGACGCTGCTGGTAGAGCGGGTGGCTGAACGGGCCCCTCGGACCCTCCAGCGGAGACGGGTGGCTGAACGGGCCCCTCGGACCCTTTAGCGGAGACAGGGAGGTGCTGGCAGGGCTCACTGGAACCCCCAGCGGACGAGGTAGATGGCGGCGCAGGAGCCGCGGAGTGCTGGATGAGCTCATCCGAGCTTCCAGCAGGAGCTGATGCAGAGCCAGAGAGAATTGGGACCCCTGGCTCAACGTTAAGCTGGCTAGAAAACTGCACTGCTACGGGGAGCTGGGCCAAAGGTTCAGGTGCTACCTGAGCTGCTGGACACACGGGGACCTGAGCTGCTGGACACACGGGGACCTGAGCTGCTGGACACACGGGGACCTGAGCTGCTAATGGTGCTGAAGTAGATGGCTGCATGGGAGACTGAACTGATGGGGAAGCTGATGCCTGAGCTAAGAACTGGGCTAATGACTGAACAAAAGACTGCAATACGTGTTGAAGTGGCTGTTGTGGTGATGGCAGTTGTGACAGTGGCTGAACTAAGTCTTCTGAGCCTTCTGAACACGAAGAATATGGCTGGACGGACACCCTTGAGCTTGCAGTGGACACAGAAACTGGTGCAGGCATCTGCGAGACACGAGCCGCTCCCACCCGAGGAGTAGGTATGGGTGCTAGAATGAACGGCGCCTCTGCCAGGCTGGGGACAGAAGCAGGGACCAGCTGGACCTCAGCCACCCTCACCCGAGGAGCTGATACGGGTGCAAGGGAAAGCTGGGCCCGCGCTGCTGGTAGAGGAAGGTGGGCTGGTTCTAGTAACTCTGCTGTACACAAGTTGTCCATGTCATAATTAGCAGCCTTTAAAACAGTCACTATAGGGAGGGATTCAGACTTGGCAAACTCTGGGTCAGTAACCCTCAGCTCAGAATGGGAGATTACAAAAGCAGGTGTATTTTCACTGACCAACTCAGAATGAACTGGCTGGTGGGCTGCACAGTCCAGAGGCGTAAACTCAGTGTTAACAGGGACTGGCACACAGGCATGGTGAGCTGGTTTACATATGAACGACTGCGGAACACAAACTTCGACCTGAGTCAGAAGTTCTGAAGCACTCAGTCCAAACTTTTTAGCTGGTTTAACTATGTTGCCATTTACCAGCTGAGGTGCAGCACCGTCCCGGGTTTGAGTGGCAGTCCCATAGGAAACAACACAAAAAGTTGTTTCGTGAGGCGCTTTCTGAACATTCTTTGCTGAGACTGAGCTAGATGCCTGGTGCACAGAGTTCAAATGGTCAGACCGTGGAACACAACATTTAACCGAGCCCATTTGGTTACTGTCATGGATGTCTGGTGACAGAGCAGGTGAGCAGGTAAGACAGTCACTTTGAATAGCTACATGGCTAATTGTCTCCATATTACCAGGTTTAGGCAGAACAGAAGAGTCACTGGCTGGCTCATAAACACTGGGTTTACTCAGAGGACCAACAGGCACAGAAATAGAAGCTACTGAGTTAACTGCCTCGAAATCCTGAAACTCTAAATCTGCTGAGTCACAATCTACGGATTCAGGCTCAACAAAATCCACGGAGGGAAGCACAGTCTTACTCACAGAGGATGCAACGTCAGGGAGCCTGGGACCTGAACGCTTGAGCGGAATGTGAGAAACACGATCACTCTCACTAAAGGATGAAAGCTGCTCCGCTGCTCGGGAACGCCGGCGAAGTGAACGCCGTTTTCTCCGGGAAGAGGGAGGAGACGAGCCGGGCCGCGAATCCTCCAGCGGACCGGGCTGAACATCCTCCGGCTCTTCATACTGGAGCAGCTGCTCCAGGAGGACGCCTACAGTGGAGACGAGGAAGTCCTGGATGTGGGGGCGGAGCGCGCCGAATAGCCACGGGAGTCCGGACACCATCCGCTGTAGACGGACGGCTACGGTCTCCCGGTACTCACCCTCAGGCAGCGCCACCCACTCCTGACAGTGATACTCCACTGTATAAATCAGATCCTCCCGGAGGTCAGCGGAGGGGTTGTGAATCGCTGGGTCCATGTCGTGGTCGCGTTCTTCTGTCATGGATCGCTGCGTGGCAGGCGGGAGGAGGACCCAATCGCAAGATTCACAAACATGGGGATGAACTCAAAAGCAGCTTTATTGCTGACAGGCAGAACATAGGAAATACAGAACTCAACTAAACTGGGAATCAATAAACTAACACTCTTAGGGAGACACAGGGAAATCCACACAGCAATGAGGGAGAACGCGACGCCGAACAGAGGGAGACGCAGACAGAAATACACAGGGTTAACGAGGAAAGTGGGAACACACGGGGAACACAGCTGACACAGATAACCATAACGAGACAGGGCGGGGTGAACATAACACTGACGGGAGACGGGCAGAGTCAAACAGGAAGTACAGAGGTTCAGACAGGAGGAGAGAGAGCACGGGGAAAACACAGACATAACGGGCTGGGGAAACATGGAACAACCACAAAGGGAGACGAGGGCTCATAAATACACAGAGGGCACACAGGGGGGAGAGAGAGCACGGGGAGAACTTAGACATAACGGGCAGGGGAAACATGGAATAAAACATAAGGAGAGACGGGGGCTCACAGATACACAGACAACAGGGCAACTCAGGAAACATGGCCTAAATAGGGAACAAAATACAAACATACAAGAAAACTAAGAATACTGGGCCAACATGGCCCAGGACCATGACACTCAGTTATAGTAGAAAAGTGTAACATAAATAAGAAACAGTCCATTTACCAGTTCGGCATCCCAGGTGTTGGTGAGTGAGCTAGTAGCTAAGAGTGCAATGCACACAAGTGTGCGTTCACTTACACAATGGCTACAAGTAGAGGAAAGTCATAACTTAAATCTGCTGATAACATTGATTGAAGTCATCATCCCTCCCTGATTCTTTAAGGTCTTTATGCGTGTGCTTTCAGTCTTCACGTGTCAAGTAGTTGACACAGATTAACTCTGACATCCAGGAAATGCCAACAGCGAGGAAACAGCCGAGCCAACAAATGAACAAATTCTTCCTTCTCTTATTTTTCAGTTCATGCATCCTTGATTTCTTTGCTCTCATTTCCTTGAACCTATCAGTGTATCTTAGCTCCTCCCACCAGAGAAGTGAGCAAGTGAAGCGAGAAAAACATGTAGAGCGGAGCTAAGAGGCTTTAACAATATCAGACATCCTTGCTTTAGTCGTTTTAAAGCAATGCCAGTTAAATATAGCACATCCATTGTTTCGTTACAGCAGACTACTACTAAAGTATTTGGCTGGGTCCGTGTGATGAGTGAGACTTTTAAGTCTGTGCCAGAGACAGAATAATTTTCTTACCCAGGATATACTGAATGCAATTTAACAGTTAAGTTAACACATAAACAAATTCTTCCCCCTCTCTTTCATTTTTTTTTTGGTTTCTACATCCTTGATTCCTTTGCTCTTATTTCCCCAATCATCAAATTGCAGCTCAGTCCCTCACACATGACAGGTGAGCAGACAAGGTGAAGAAGACATGAAGAGAAAGGAGCTAAGACAACATATATTCATGCCTCTGAGCCATTGAAGCAAAGTCAGTTAAAAATTATGTTTGGCACAGATGCTGCTGTCCATTGTTTTGTTGCAGCACACTCCTACATATTTACAGAGTCCTGTTTCCACTCCCTGTTTGTTATGTCTCTTTTATACATCATTGGTAAAAACACTTTGCTCAGGATATAGTAGATCCTCCACATCTCCCCTTTCCTGGTGCATTTTAGAGACTCAAACATGCTTCAAGATGGCACATTAAGACTGAATCCTGGGTCACAGCCTGCAGCACAGAAAAGAAGGGCAATGAACAGATAAATGAGGAAAAACCTAAGCTGTTGCAGTCCTGTTGTTCATACCTGTTTTAGACAGTAGGGTGAGCAGTTTAATCCTTCATCTGTATTTAGGTATAAGAGAGCCATGACTGCTTTGAGAGATCAGTTATTGTGATGGATTGTAGTTGTTGAACTTGGATGATGAAATCATCTACTTCCTGCAGGGTTAATGATCACCTTCTTTGATTTCTCAAGTGCATTGAAAAATGATTCAGCTGCTGCTAGTGAGAAAAAAGCACAGTAATGTCAGTAAACACCACCTCATGGATCACTGACTGCCTGACAGACTGACCACAGTATGTGAGACTGGGCCGAGCTCTCTTTCTGATTTAGTGATGTGCAGCAGGAGCTCCACAGGTGGACAGTTCTGTCCTGGACTTCATACACTCAGACATTCAGTACAAGTTTGAGTCAAGACACCTTCAGAAATACCCTCATGATTCTGCAGAGGCTGGATGTATTAGTGATGGCAGGAGGAGGAGTGTAAAGCGCTGGTGGATGATTTTGTGATGTGATCTGGAAACAATCATCAGCTGGGGAGATGTACAAGTACCTGGTACTTGTAGTACATGGAAAACAGGCTGAACTGGAAGATCAAAACAGAGGCTGGATACAAAGGAAATGAACAGACTTTTATCAAGTAGCGAGAGCCTTCAACATGTGCAATGCTGTTTCTGTAAGGCAGAATAAATATGTTGATCATTATTAAATCATTTAGAAGAGAGAGACTTAATGTTTAATGCTTGGTAAAAAGTAAATGGCCTGTATTTGTACCCAGAAAGGGTAATCTGGGGAAAAGGAAGATCGCATTTGTCGGCCGCAGTTGTCGGAGCCTGTGTGTACTTGTGTGTGCTTGTAAACGCGGAGAAGCGCGGCTAAAAAACTTTTAAATATTACTTTTTCTGGGTCACAAAATAAACTTTTAAGATATTTTCAGGCGAGGATGTAGCTGTGTAATGCTCAAATATGTACTTAATTTATCAAAACATCACATATTTGCAAAAATGCTCCGACGTTTTTGGAGACATTTATTTTTTTTAATGCTTTGAGGCAGCTTTTGAACATCTGTGGCATCTATTAATGTCAAATCTAGCCTTTCTTTAACAACATAAGCAAACTGCTTTTGTATTTAACCACTTTTCTGTTTAATTACATTTTAAATAATAATAATAACAATAGTATTTATTTTGTTTAAAAAAATGTGTTTAAAAACAGGTTTTGTTGTGAAAGCTATAATCCAGATTAGTGGCCTGTTAAATGGTTAAAGTCTAGGTTGGCTTTATACTTGAGAATAAAGTAACATAGCTTGTCCTTCTAAAGAATTAAGTTATATTCCACAGTTAAATCATAAGAAACATTATGTTACATATAAACCCTGCCATATGTTAGATCTGGTCATTTTGCTTATTAGAAACTTTATATATTGGAAGTTAACTTTTAACAAGCATGTAATGATTATTTTTAAATTAGGTGGTCTTTTTTTAAAACACATATATCTTTAGGCCTAAACTGACAGTGCCAATACCACACATTCAGACACCATCAGTAGATGGTGTTTTTAATACTATATGTGTTAGTCTAATTTGGTTGTATGGGGTCTACATTGACCTTCTGTCTTGTAAGTTATTATGACTGCACAGCCATTAAGGATCAAATCAGGTTCTAAAAAATGTTCTGTTCTTTCTCCCTCTGCTTGCTTCTTACTGTCTTTGAGTTTCGGGACCAGCACTCCTGCTGTTGGACAGAAAGACATCAACTCAGTGGTAAGTGTTTTGGTTTTCCAATATATTAGCAATTGTCAGTGACATTTCTATTAATCAGGCTGAACTTTAATCATACTTTAGATCAGCCTGTTTTACTTATTGTTTTATTTGTGCTTTGGTTTGAGGAAGTTGTTTCTTCACTAATCTTTTCCTGTCTTCTGTTATTAGACTTGAGATATGACTGCACTATGCTGTTGCTGGTGACTCCAGTTAATTCTACAAGACATGCTGTGTAAGTAAACAAACAACAACAGTTTGGTCTGCATTTCTTGAAAGATCACATTACGAACTTAGTTTAGAGGGTCTACACTGTATTTAGTGAAGTCTGCAGGTTTTCTAACAGCAAACTTTGTTTTGTGCCCAAATCATTTTGCACATCATTAGAATAAAAGTTATTAGCCATGTTTGCATAGCCCTTTTTAAAATGATGCTTTCATGACATTATTGTATGTTTGGTGGTGATCACGGCTATCCAGACTGACAAGTGGGACATTGAATGTCACCTCCCCGGTGGGGAGGGAGCCTGAGATTGTCTAAATTTGAGTCTGTTCTATACCAAATGCAGGGGAAAAAATGTTTTAAGAAAGCAATTAAGTTCGTGTTCCAAAAAATATGATTGCTTGCTTGCAGGACACCAGGAGAGATGAGTCCTCCATCACAGATGGTGTGGTCAGTGAAGATGGTCGCCTGCAGGTTCAAGCTCATTGCATCTCCAACCCACATCCACTGCCACTGTACTTAAGGGAAGTTAAAGACTTTCTTCTGCACCTACATTTGGATCACCTCGATCCATGATAGTCATTCAGGCAGTAATGCCTGGACTGGAAACAAGCCATCCTTAAAATAATACAACATTCCAGCTCCTGTGTTGGAATGGAAAACAAATGTGTTGTTTAAATCAGAGACTGCACTTGTGACAGAAAAATAAATATTTTATTTTGATTATATAAGTAATGTATGTACAAAACAAACTTGTGGTAGGCCTAAACTTATTTTCTTAATAATTAAATCTGAGACTTTGTTTCATTGTAAGATTATAACAGTGATGGCAATATAATTGTTTGTTGTTCAAGAGAACAGTGTCCAGTATGTTGGCTGTTATACTTTTTTGCATTTGAAAATAAAAGTTGGGCTCATTTTAACATCACTACAAAAAGTGTTGTTAATTATTTTTAATCATATTCAGGTTACCACAAATTGTTTTTTCATTTGTTGAACTTGAAATGTTTGTCAGTAAGTAAACAATTAGTATTGTACAGTCAGAAATATCAAGTTATTCTTAATACTGCAGACTTGCAATGAACAAGTTGTCCTAAAAGTCAACTTAAGTAAGCTTTACTTAGTGTTTTTTTTGAGGCAACGAGTTTGCATAGTTTTTTTGAGTTCTGGGAACTAACAAGGTTGTACAGTGTACTCAAAATGAGTAAGTTGCCCTAACTTAATTATCGTAAGTAAAACTTTACTCAATTTTTTTGAGGCAATGAGTTTGCATTGTTTTTTTGAGTTCTGTGAACTAATTAGATTTTATAGTGTGGGACGTCCCATTGCTCCTGTTACCTTTCTTCCACAGAAGGGCCGCGTTCCATTTCAATGTGACACCAGCCCCATTTTCTATGAACCGGAACCATTTAGGTTGAACCCTGGAGTTACTGAAATAATGTTTCTGATCATACCCCCAGTTGCACCTCAAGATTTTTTTCATAGAGGCTACCATATGGGGGCCACTAAAAATATTTGGGTGGCAAAACAGAATTTCCTGTTTTATTATGCTGTTGTGAAATATGGGTTCCTTGAAAAATATGGCAATAGAGACAGAAAAAAATTATACACCTGTTTGATTTCCTGCTATAAAAGATATCACTGAAAATAAGTACATATGACCAACAAATAAGATGTTGAAATCCATAATAGTTCGTTTTAAGCAGTATATTTTGTGGGGTCCAAAATTGAAAAAATCACTGAGCTTACTCTCTTTGGGGAAGAGAGTTAGCTCAACCCACCACAACTTCCAAGCTAGCAAGGAGTATATATTCATGCTAGCATTTATGGCGCCTAAAACACATTTATGATACACACACTTATAACATCTAACAAAAACAGGCTTAATAATGAGAATAATTGAACTAAAATCGCAATCAGAAACATCCAGGTGGCTAAATATGCATTATATGTGTGTTTTAAAGTGTTGGAAATAAATGACACCCACCTCTCCCACAGGGGAATTGTAGCAAAGGGGAGAGACAAAAGGGGTACACTGTATTTATAGGATTGCACCAAAGAAGAAGAAGAAAAGAATGAGGAGGGGCTCTAACTGATAATGAACATAACTACAGGCTTGGAGGTCCTAAAAGTCAGGTATAAAAGGAACGGTTTGGGGGTTAAGAACACATTTTGGGTAATTATAACAATGTGATTTATGACCCTGTTACACTAGGTTGTAGGCACAAACCTTGAATGCAAGACTTGAATAATAAGCTAAGTCACTAGAAAGTAATATATAAACAATGCTGACAACCTAAATATCCAAAAGAAACGGTGACAAAAACCCAAACATTAATTATTCAAAAAAAAGGTATGAGCCCAAAAATCTCAAAACAAGAGCCAGGTACAGTGATATTTATTAACAGCATGTAGAAGTGTTACTTCTGATGCGTGGAAATCCCACAGTGGAAATATTATTATCATCATTTCCAAGAGTGTAATAATTTTAATTGGAATGAAAAGAAAAGCAGAAGATCGATACCAAAATATGCAGTATAGCACACCACTACCCACAATGCATTGCGGCATGCCGTCAATCCCGAAGCGCGCTAATTTTGAAATAACACACCACGTGAATACGTTATGCAGCTGAGTCACGTGACCGCACAGCAACAAATCGCTGCAGAGCTGGGTAAAGGGGGCGGAGCAAAGAGTGTGCGCTGGAGAGGACTCGAGCAGAGAGAGCTGCTTTTTCGTGAAACGGGAGTAAAGTAGTAAACCTACAGGATCATATACAACTACCTACTTTTCAATCGATAATTGCATCGATCTACCCACCGTTGTCTCTTGGATTGTAGCTGAGATCAGCGCGAACCACGTGTGTCTCAGCTTCCTGATCTGTTAACTGTGTTTGGAAAGGCTTTTAGCTTAATCACAGAGTTCTCTTGTTTGTGGGCTCATCTAAAGGTAAGCACGGAGCTAACTTTGATGTGGTTTTAGTTTATGTTTTTCTCTGGTGAGAATAATAGATTGCTTACTATACATTGAAGTTAGGGAGACTGTAGAGTTTGTGATTGCTTGCAATATTATAATATGGCGGTTGCTAGGAGGTAAGAATACATATAGCAAAATAATCTTGGAATATGAACAAAAGGATGGAGTGCAGGGAAGGAGAACAACCAACCCCCACCCCAGGACATGAAGCCACGGGTACAAGCCTGGGGGAGGGCAATCAGCCTTTAATTGTGTGTGTGTGTATATATATATATATATACACTCAACAAAAATATGAACGCAACACCTTTGTTACTGCTCCCATTCCCCATGGGATGGACGTAGAGACCTAAAATTCATTCCAGATACACAAAATAACCATCCCTCCCAAACAGTGGTCACAAATCAGTCCAAATGTGTGGTAGTGGGCACATCTGCCATATTGAGATAATCCATCCCACCTCACAGGTGTGCCACATCAGGATGCTGATCTGACATCATGAGTAGTGCACAGGTGTACCTCAGACTGCCCACAACAAAAGGCCACATATATATATATATATATATATATGTATATATATATATATATATGTATATATACGTGTATGTATATATATGCGCATATATGTGTATGTATATACTTTTTTTTTTTTTTTTTGCTGAGTAACAGGAGCAGAAGAGTATGTTGGAGCAGCAGAGGAACAATTTCAGCCATTTGGACTCAGCTCAGCCACTACAGAGGAAAAAATGTCTTCAACACAAAAGGTGAGAAAAACATCACAGACAACACAACACTTATTGAAACTGTGTGTTCAGCTGGTTGGTTTTTAAAAACCCGTTAACAGCAGCTTTATCTTTTCTATCCTGGGCTCATCCATATATACAGAATCTACATTTAAAATCAGAAACCACAGAAGTCACAAGAAAATACAAAGATCATATTTTATCTACACACATTGAAACAACAATATCATCAGTTGAACTCAAAAAAATTTTGTGACATAAAAGATTTTCTCCGCTGATCAATATTTCCTAATGTCATTTTAATTATACCTCTCTTTGTGTCACATCATTGTAATGTGATACTATCACCAGAAGGTGGTGGTAACACACCAGCAATGTGTTTGTTGACATGTTTGATTCCACTGACGGAGGGAGTTTCAGTTTGTTCCACGACTGCATTTCACTCACTGCCTCTGTCACTGCAGGACCAACATGGAGCAAGAAGTCAGCACTTTCAGGAGGCTGACAAACCTCACAGAAGAAAGGGAGAGAAAGCGTACAGCTGTGACTTGTGTGGAAAGTCTTTTACCCAGGCTGGAGCCTTAAAAACACACCAACTCATCCACAGTGGAGTTAAACCTTACAGCTGTGACTTGTGTGGAAAGTCTTTTGCCTGGGCTGGAAACTTAAAGAAACACCAACTTATCCACAGTGGAGTTAAATCTTACAGCTGTGACTTGTGTGGAAAGTCTTTTACCCTGGCTGGAGCCTTAAAAACACACCAACTCATCCACAGTGGAGTTAAACCTTACAGCTGTGACTTGTGTGGAAAGTCTTTTGCCCGGGCTGGAGACTTAAAGAAACACCAACTCATCCACAGTGGAGTTAAATCTTACAGCTGTGACTTGTGTGGAAAGTCTTTTACCCTGGCTGGAGCCTTAAAAACACACCAACTCATCCACAGTGGAGTTAAACCTTACAGGTGTGACTTGTGTGGAAAGTCTTTTGCCCGGGCTGGAGACTTAAAAAAACACCAACTCATCCACAGTGGAGTTAAACCTTACAGCTGTGACTTGTGTGGAAAGTGGTTTACCCAGGCTGCAGCCTTAAAAACACACAAACTCATTCACAGTGGATTTAAACCTTACAGCTGTGACTTGTGTGGAAAGTCTTTTACTCAGGCTGGAGCCTTAAAAACACACCAACTCATCCACAGTGGAGTTAAAGCATACAGCTGTGACTTGTGTGGAAAGTCTTTTGCCCATGCTCAAAGCTTAAAAAGACACCAACTCATCCACAGTGGATTTAAAACGTACAGCTGTGAGTTGTGTGGAAAGTCTTTTACCCTGGCTGGAGGCTTAAAAACACACCAACTCATCCACAGTGGAGTTAAACCTTACATGTGTGACTTGTGTGGAAAGTCTTTTGCCTGGGCTGGAGACTTAAAAAAACACCAACTCATCCACAGTGGAGTTAAACCTTACAGCTGTGACTTGTGTGGAAAGTGGTTTACCCAGGCAGAGAACTTAAAAACACACAAACTCATTCACAGTGGATTTAAACCTTACAGCTGTGACTTGTGTGGAAAGTCTTTTACTCAGGCTGGAACCTTAAAAACACACCAACTCATCCACAGTGGAGTTAAAGCATACAGCTGTGACTTGTGTGGAAAGTCTTTTACCCATGCTCAAAGTTTAAAAAGACACCAACTCATCCACAGTGGATTTAAAGCGTACAGCTGTGACTTGTGTGGAAAGTCTTTTACCCTGGCCGAAGATTTAAAAAAACACCAACTCATCCACAGTGGATTTAAAGCGTACAGCTGTGACTTGTGTGGAAAGACTTTTGCCCGGGCTGGAGCCTTAAAAAAACACCAACTCATCCACAGTGTAGTTTAAGCACATGGGGTGGCTGTAGCTCAGGCGGTAAAGCAGGTCATTACTGATTGGAAGGTTGGTGGTTCGATTCCCCTTGTCTGCATGCCAAATATCCTTGGGCAAGATATTAACCCCAAAATTGCTCTCCGATGCATCCATCGGAGTATGAATGTGTGTGAATGTTACTTAGAAAGCACTTAGATCAATGTGCTTGTGCGAATGGGTGTGAATGGGTGAATGCACAAGTTGTGTAAAGCGCTTTGAGTGCTCAGAAGAGTAGAAAAGCGCTATATAAGAGCCAGTCCATTTACCATTTTACTGTGACTTGTGTGGTAAAGCTTTTGCTCAAAGTCGAAACTTACAGAAGCATCTAGTTACCCACCCTGGAATTAAGGTGTACAGCTGCGATTTTTGTGGAAAAAGGTTCAGTGACAAACAGTACCGAAATATTCACCTACGGATTTACACTGGAAATTATGTTTCCTGCTGTGATCAGTGTGGGAAACTGTTTACAACAGATGCACAGTTACAACGACACATGTTTAGCCACTCTGAGGAGAGACCTTACAAAAGTGAACTGTGTGAGAAGACTTTTAAAGTTCCACATCACCTGAAAAAAACACCAACAGATCCACACCAGAAATTAACTCTACAAATGCAGTTACTGTGAGGATGTATTGATTTTTTTTATCTTGTAATTTTAACCTGATTGTTTGGAACAAGTCTGATCAGTAAACTTATGGAGTTATACTGAATGAACAGTTTGGAAAAATGAAGAGTCATTTTCGCTTGGTAAGCTGAGTGTTATAATGCAAACAGTAAAACGTAGTTGGACATTGGCAGAGATCACTTACGCTGTCATTGTTTAGAAGCAGAGCAACACAGATGGATCCAGTTCTCAACCCTGTCGTCACTGTGGTGGTGGGAAAACGTTTCTCTGTGACCTTTTGTGGAAAAACCTCCAATCATCAACGGGACCTTAAACCGCATCAACGTAGACACACTGGAGACAAAATGAACTACTGCAAAGAATGTGGGAGAGGCTTCCACACACCAAGTACATTAAAAATACATGAACTCTTCCACAGTGGGGTCAAACAGCACATCTGTGACTAGTGTGGGTCATCCTTCACCACTGCACGTGAGCTTAACGAACAAGAATTAGCAAATCCACACAGGAGAGACACCATACAAGTGCAGACACTGTGACAAAAACTTCTCACAATCAGGTCATCGTAACAAACATGATTGTACACACATGGAAGCGAACTTCAGCTCTGACCAGTGTGACAAGAGCTTCAGGAATCTCAGTTCATACTCCAAACACAAACGATTCCACGCTGTAAATAAACTGTTTCACTGTTACCAATGTGCAAAAACATTCACTTCATTATCTGCTCTGTGCAAACATCAGCCTGATCATGCAGGGGTCCGTTCTTCGTACCTCGCCAAGTAAGTTAGCTGGATTTGATTGTTGACGATTTCGCGTGATCCGGGACTTGCTGTCATAGCAACAGATCCGTAAGCGTAAACCTGCTTGGGAGCAGGCTTACTTTATGTAAACAGGATTAGATCGCGGCCACTCAGGTATGTCCGCTTCATTTATACAAAAGCAACAGCAATATTTTTCCACTATTTTTCCATAAATAAATATTATCAATGTAACTAAAGATAATGCAGTATTTGATTCTTTTATTGATTTCATACAGATACATACAGGTCATTTCCTAAAAAAATGGAAATGTACTATTAATCATTCTATTTCATGTATTTGATTATTTCAGATGTAATTCATATTTTAGAGTAGTAATAGTAAATTACTTCGTGTAATCAAGATGAGAGACCACGGCTATAAAAGCGAAGGTGGATTTGGGAAGCCTGTCGCAGCCATGTCCTGTCCGTTTGTACACGAGCAACCCATTGCGGAAGGTGCAAGATTGATAAGGAGAGTCCTCAGAATTCAGCATATATTGCGGGATAGACAGGATCCTTTAGCTCAGTGCGACAGTGTGCTCATAGAGAGATATCGATTTTCCCGTGAGGGTATTATTTACTTAACCAACTTGTTGACGAGGGGGTGCAGGACCACCACCTGTCTTTTTTTGCTCTGCCCTTTTCTTGGTTGCTGTTATAAACAAACAAACAGATTATTTCAGGGTCTCTTTTCAAGAGACTAAAAGCAATATAAGAGATAAATATTACCATTCTGTAGAATATTCTTATATTTCACTTTTACTTGTTCCCATGTTCTAGTGGGTCCTGTTGTGGCTCTAATGTGTAAGAGGATATAATGTAATATAATACAGGGAGTGCAGAATTATTAGGGAAGTTGTATTTTTGAGGAATAATGTTATTATTGAACAACAACCATGTTCTCAATGAACCCAAAAAACTCTAATATCAAAGCTGAATGTTTTTGGAAGTAGTTTTTAGTTTGTTTTTAGTTTTAGCTATTTTAGGGGGATATCTGTGTGTGCAGGTGACTATTACTGTGCATAATTATTAGGCAACTTAACAAAAAACAAATATATACCCATTTCAATTATTTATTTTTACCAGTGAAACCAATATAACATCTCCACATTCACAAATATACATTTCTGACATTCAAAAACAAATCAGCGACCAATATAGCCACCTTTCTTTGCAAGGACACTCAAAAGCCTGCCATCCATGGATTCTGTCAGTGTTTTGATCTGTTCACCATCAACATTGCGTGCAGCAGCAACCACAGCCTCCCAGACACTGTTCAGAGAGGTGTACTGTTTTCCCTCCTTGTAAATCTCACATTTGATGATGGACCACAGGTTCTCAATGGGGTTCAGATCAGGTGAACAAGGTGGCCATGCCGTTAGTTTTTCTTCTTTTATACCCTTTCTTGCCAGCCACGCTGTGGAGTACTTGGACGCGTGTGATGGAGCATTGTCCTGCATGAAAATCATGTTTTTCTTGAAGGATGCAGACTTCTTCCTGTACCACTGCTTGAAGAAGGTGTCTTCCATAAACTGGCAGTAGGACTGGGAGTTGAGCTTGACTCCATCCTCAACCCGAAAAGGCCCCACAAGCTCATCTTTGATGATACCAGCCCAAACCAGTACTCCACCTCCACCTTGCTGGCGTCTGAGTCGGACTGGAGCTCTCTGCCCTTTACCAATCCAGCCACGGGCCCATCCATCTGGCCCATCAAGACTCACTCTCATTTCATCAGTCCATAAAACCTTAGAAAAACCAGTCTTGAGATATTTCTTGGCCCAGTCTTGACGTTTCAGCTTGTGTGTCTTGTTCAGTGGTGGTCGTCTTTCAGCCTTTCTTACCTTGGCCATGTCTCTGAGTATTGCACACCTTGTGCTTTTGGGCACTCCAGTGATGTTGCAGCTCTGAAATATGGCCAAACTGGTGGCAAGTGGCATCTTGGCAGCTGCACGCTTGACTTTTCTCAGTTCATGGGCAGTTATTTTGTGCCTTGGTTTTTCCACACGCTTCTTGCGACCCTGTTGACTATTTTGAATGAAACGCTTGATTGTTCGATGATCACGCTTCAGAAGCTTTGCAATTTTGAGACTGCTGCATCCCTCTGCAAGATATCTCACTATTTTTGACTTTTCTGAGCCTGTCAAGTCCTTCTTTTGACCCATTTTGCCAAAGGAAAGGACGTTTCCTAATAATTATGCACACCTGATATAGGGTGTTGATGTCATTAGACCACACCCCTTCTCATTACAGAGATGCACATCACCTAATATGCTTAATACAGCTTGGAGTAAGACAACATGCATGAGGAGGATGATGTGGACAAAATACTTATTTGCCTAATAATTCTGCACTCCCTGTATAATAAATTTACCCTACCGCCTACTGGTGTTGGCCAGAGGGGCCGATGGCGCGATATGGCAGCCTCGCTTCTGTCAGTCTGCCCCAGGGCAGCTGTGGCTACAACTGTAGCAACTCCACCAGTGTGTGAATGTGAGAGTGAATGAATAGTGGCATTGTAAAGCGCTTTGGGTGCCTTGAAAAGCGCTATATAAATCCACTCCATTATTATTATTATTATTAAATTACTTACGTGTTTAATTTGTCAGCAACTTTCTGCCAGCCCTCTCTCCTTGCTTTTGCAGCCTTTGCAGTGTTCCCTTGCGTTTTAATTAAACTCTGAAACTCCTGAAATCCCTCAATCAGGAGTTCTTGCTCTACTGCCGAAAAATACTGAGCGCGCTCCTTCGACATTTTCGCCAACCAATCAAAGGGTTGCTGATCAATGTTTCTACTATCGATGCGTAGCCCCTTTTAAGCCACCCAGTGATCTCACATTACTTCATCCAGCTGTACTAATCGTCAACAACAGGTGTGTTCGGAGACCCGGAATAGCGAGCTCAAAGTTGGCGCGATGATTTGAACTTGGATGTGTCATTTGATCTTGGATGTAGTAAGCGAGGTAGGGATGGGTATCGAAACCCGGTTCTTGTTGAGAACCGGTTCCCACTGTTTCAATTCCTTGGAATTGTTTGCCATTTTTGCAATCGATTCCCTTATCGATTCCAGTCGCCCCGAATGACGTCACCACGTTGCGGAGCGTCATTTACCTGGCAGGAAACACGGCGGCTCAAACGCTCAAAAGTTTGGTTATACTTTACGAGAACGGATGACAACAGGGCAACTTGCAATACTTGCAAAGTAGATATTTCATTTAAGGGAGGAAACACTACGAATATGCAAAAGCATTTACTCACAAAACACACGATAACCTGAAATGAATGTCGTGTTTTTAATTCCGCTCTCCGGACTCGTGAATCTCAACCCAGCAGCAGCAGTAACGTTTGCACGTCCTCTCCCGTTAATGCGGCAGGTAAATAATCAACTAACAGTGCATATTATGTTAGCGCGATCTGCCTTATTACAAAACCTGCCATTACTGTGCGCTGCATTTAGGTGACCATGATGAGAGAGACAGACAGAGTCTGGCTCAGATGCTGGCAGTTCTCGCTGCAGTCTACCAGTAGCATCTCCTTTCAGGCCAGGATAGACGAATGTCACCGAGCAGTGACTAAGTTTGTGGTAAAAGGCTTGCACCTTGCACAGCAGATGCCCCCGATTTTCGGTAAGTGAATGTGTTTAATTGTAGGCAGGGACATTACTGGATATTTTTGTGTAATTGCTACAGAATAAT
This sequence comes from Rhamphochromis longiceps, assembly GCF_057381845.1. NCBI lineage: Eukaryota > Metazoa > Chordata > Actinopteri > Cichliformes > Cichlidae > Rhamphochromis > Rhamphochromis longiceps. Next base: position 64,148,072 of record NC_140559.1, on the reverse strand, counting down.
TTATGTTATACTTTGTTATTGCTACAGAAGAATATTTATTTTATTATTTTACATTTACAATTTTTTTTCCTGGGGACCCTGTGACACCCCATTGAAGAGCCGTAGGCTGGATCTCTTAAGATCTCACTGCTGGGTTTGTAAGGCCATGTTATTCCTAAATTTCTATCTTGTTCAAAGAGAAGATATAAAACAAAGTTCTAAGCTAGCTTAGTGTTCTCCTTTTTTAAAAAAAAAAGAATCGATAAGAGAATCGATAAAGAATAGAATTGTTAAACAGAATCGAAAATGGAATCGGAATCGTGAAAATCTTATCAATACCCATCCCTAAAGCGAGGTACGAAGAACGGACCCCTGGACTGAAATCACTGGATCACAATGAATCTGAAGAGAGAGAAAGATCCTCTTCTGGCTTCAGGGTTGGACTTAAAAACCTTGAGATCAGGCTCCACAGAGTTCAGATGGAATCTCCTGTAAAGAGTGTCAGCTGATGTCACATTTGGATCTGATGAGGTAGCTCTGATTTCTGGACCTGCAGTGAATAATCCTGAATGTTACATTTAGGAAGCTGCATGTATAGATATGTACATCTATGCATGCAGCTTCTCTGTCACTGTCACTACATGCAGGGCGATCAAAATTACTGATATGGATATATATCAATTTCTTTCATTTGAACTTTCTTAGTTTTTCCAAAATTAACTTCTTTTTGTTAAAATGTATTCATTTTAAAGAAATGTTAAACGTTAAAAACGGCAGCACACATAAGGACCCTTTTGTTAATTCAAATTCTATTAAACATCTATTTTTGGCTCCTCCTTTCACTTTAGTGTATTTACTGTATCATTGAAGTCCACATGTTGTTTTAATGAATTAATTTTGATCCACATGTTCTGCAGCTGTTTTCTTGTTAATTTGAAGTTTGCATTATGAAATCCTGATAATGTTAAAGCGTTAGTTATATTTGATGAACTCTGTGTAAAGTTTGTCTTATTAAACAGTTTGGTGTGAAAAATAAAGAAATGGTCTCAGAACAAGAAGTTTGAGCCCTGATTTCAGATTCAAACTAATTTAACTGTTTTCGGTGGTACATGTGGAGGTTTCTCAGGGGAGGAGACTTGGCTGTTCTCCACTCACACTGGCTGAAATGGTGAAAATGCTGTTATCATAGGATGAAATGAGGATTTGTTCCTCATTAACGAGTTGGGGGCACAAAAAATACTTTTCTTTCTTATTCTCATTTAAAATATCTAGCTTTTATTAAATAATTATCTGACTCTTGCGAAGTTTTTATCTGACGTAAAATGTATAGAAATCATACATATACCAACAAGACAGTGTACATCACTGTCACAACAGCATTTGTTTTCATTCAAAGGCTTTATGGCTTTAATACCTGGTGGGCCGGTCTCTAGTCAAAATGCCCAATTTTTTTGTCCCAGTCCAGCAGTGTCACCATGCCAGCTGACTGTATGTCATCATCAGCCAGTGTTGTTCTTTATACATCAATATTACCAAAGTTTACCATAAGGCAGCATAGAAAGTATTTACTTGCTTTCAGGTTTTATTCAAATGTTAGTCTTTTCAGTTGTTTCCCCACTTTTTTCCTGTTTCAAAATCAAACACCAGTTTGTAATAAGATTATCTTCTGTTTTTTAACAGGCAGATAAAGTTTTGCATTGGCATTGGCTAATTTGCCAATTGTATGTTAAACATGTTAGTATTTTAATATTCAAAAATGTTTTTGCCCAAAACATACGTGCACTATATGTCAGTAAAAATACTATGCAAATATTGCTGTCCTTGAATGCTGATTAAACACTGACAAAGCACTGATTGTATCTCTTGTACTTTATCAACGCAGTGTCTAAAAACTTTGCACCGTAGTGGTTAAAATCTCATTCTAATAAGAGTTAAAAGCGCATTCGGTTATTAGGTTTACAGGGTTACTGAATTATGGTTAACGGTTGGTAGAATTTTTTTTAACATTATCTGCCAATTACATCTGCCACCCTTCTCCAAATCTGTGCCCCTACATGGCCCCCCCAACAAAGTTTTTCTAGACACGCACACACCACTGCTTGGTGGGTATGCAAGTGAAGAGAGAGACTACATCAAAGGACACCATGGTTTCATCTGGATCCAAGGTAAGTTTCTGGACCTTGTCGGTGAAGTCGGTGGAGTTCTTGATGTGGTGTGTGGTGTTTCCCACGAGAGGTGCAAGGATGGTAGCAAGTAGTGGTGGGCGGATCGATCCAAATATCGATAGTATCGGTCCCAAGTCGGTATCGGATCGATACTAGCCTGGTGAGATCGATTCTTTACTTTTGAGTTCTGCTTGTGTGCTATGCTGTGCTTTCGGCAAAAACGAAACAACCAGGTCGCTGGACACACCGCTCCTGTGTCAGCGGAGAGCAGGCACACTTTGCTCCCTCTCCCCCACTCTTATGTTTCGGTGTTGCACTGACACGTCACGTGACTTAGACAATTTGGGGGTTGTTAAGTTGTTTACATATTAATTATATATATTTTTTTGTTGTTGAGAATTTTAATTGTAATTTTTGTATTATAGTTTATCAACAATATTTGTTTTAATTTGTTTACTGGTTTTCGTGCACTTAAGATTTAAAAAAAAAAAAAAAGATCGCCACCAGGGCAGACCCGATGGCATTTTCATGCTTCACAGCATCATTTATTCTTACAATAATCACACGGTTGCTGTAACAGTACATTCAACGGCTTCAGCTCTCCCGCTGGCAGCCGTACACATCACCACCACCAACCCTGCAGCGGCATCGCAGAACACACCCTGCCACATACCCCCCTCGCCCGCTTCACCTCACCTCGCGAGCAGGCGAGGGAATCGGCCCGGACCATCGGCGCCCCATGCCCCAGCCCAGCGACGGGGAAGTGTCCACTCTGGCGGTCGCCCGCGCCTCCAGCGGAAGCCCCGGAGCTGGCCTGATGGCCACCCATATGGCAAGCAGCGGCAGCGCAGTAGGCGTGGAAGTGAGCTGGGGTTCACAGGCAGCTGGGCAGACGGCCGGTACGCAGGACTGTGCAGCCTGCGTGCCGAAGTGGACAGCGCACCTCGACCTCCGTCTCCAGCTTGGCAGGCGCGCCAGCAGTAATATGCAGTATCGCACACCACTAGTGTTTGGGATTTCTCTTTCAGTCGATTCACTCGGTACAACCCATAAGTATGGGATATCACGCCCTCGCGTGTCCTGGCTGAAGAAACCTTTAATCACGCCTTTAAGGCAGATGACGTGTGATGACACGCGCACGGCCCCGCCTGCACATATAGCCGCTGTCATCACAGTCATCCCTCAGTTCTTACGCTCTTCACCTCGCTGAGAACACCTCTGCTGAGTTGGGCTAGCTAGCTGCTGCTAGTTAGCTCCGTTGTCTGCCGACTTGAACTTAGCTTAACTGCCCCTGTTGGTGTTAGCCTCCACCCCACAGTTGGTGTGTAGGCTGCCCGCGGAGCGCTAATTTCAAGTTTTCCCGTGCAGTGTTTTGCTTTGCGTTTTGGAATGTACTCCAAACCGAAGCGAGCAAAGCAGAAATCTTCTGTTCGCCCCTGTCCTCAGGGATGCGGTTTCTCTTTGCACAACAGCGACCAGCACGATGCCTGCCCTGTCTGCCTGGGGATCGTCCACGCTAGGAGAGCGTTGGCGGAGCCCGAAGCCTGTGCGTTTTGTCGCCAGCTCCAGCGCTCGACCCTGGAAAGACGGGTGACGTTTGTGGAAAAAGTGCTGGGACGCTCGGCTGTCGCACGGCATGACCCTCTCCTTCCGAGTCTGGAGCCCCGGCTTTGTCCGAGTCCGAAGACGAGGATTTTCCGGTCGATGTCCCCGCAATTAGCTGGGCTGACCACATGGAATATGTTGACGGGTTAGCCAATGATGAGTCGGAACCATGCAGGAGCGCTGGCGGGCTTCAACCCAGGCTGAAGCCCATCAGCGCTCCCCAGGACAATGATGATGTGCTGGACATCGGCCTGGACATCCATGATTTGTCGGAGGATGAGCAGGAGAGCTCATTGTCAGCCCAATGTACCGCCGCTGCTGCGCCGGTCGGCCACGGTGACACCTCTCTTTTCTCCCTGTTTCGCCGTGCTGCTGAGAAGCTGCAGGTGGACTGGCCCTCTCCTCCGCCAGCTCAGAAGCCGTCGTGGCTTCGCGGGGTTTTTCCTCCCACCGGAGCCCGCAATGGCCAAAAACTGCCTTCCCATGTTCCCAGACTTTCTCTGCGAGTTAACAGCATCATGGGACAAACCTCTGTCTACCCGCGTCACTGTGCCCGGCTATGGACAGTACATGGAATTGGACAGCGCCAAGGGGGCTGGCTTAGCTAACCCACCCCCTATGGAGCCGTCTCTGGCTGCTTATCTGGCCCCGTCCCATAACCATGGTGTCGGCGGCCCCGCAACTCTGCCGTCCAAGCACTGCAGATTCTCTGCTTCGCTCCGTGGGGGAGAGGGGGGTGCGAACTGTTGCCATGGGTTACCGGTTGCAGTTCCGGGTCAAGCCGCCTCGTTTCCAAAGAGTCGTAAATACGACTGTCAACACCGAGGCGCCCATGATACTCAGAGAGGAAATAAAGGCGCTATTGCAGAAAAGAGCAATACGAGTGGTCCCTGCTTCAGAGACAGACAAAGGTTGGTACAGCTGTTATTTTATTGTTCCGAAAAAAGGGGGAGGGCTTCGTCCCATCCTCGACCTGCGAGTCTTGACCACGTATCTACGAACGTACAGGTTCAAGATGCTAACACTCAGACAGCTCTTGAATGCGGTCGGCCCGGGAGATTGGTTTGCAACAATCGATCTAACAGATGCTTATTTTCATGTGGTTATACACCCGAAACACAGGCAGTTTCTGAGGTTTGCATTCGAGGGCGTAGCCTACGAATACCTAGTGCTGCCGTTCGGGCTGTCGCTCGCTCCTCGCACCTTTACGAAATGTGCCGAGGCAGCGCTAGCGCCCCTCAGAGAGAGAGGAATCCGCATCTTAGCCTACCTAGATGACTGGGCTCTCATAGCTTGCTCCAGAGAGCAAGTGGAGACACAGCTGTCGCTGTTTCTGTCACACATTCAGACACTGGGGTTCTCTGTGAACTTTCAAAAGAGCTCGCTAATCCCAAATCAGCAGATTACTTTTCTCGGTTTGGAAATATGCTCGCTTTCCACGTTTGTCATCGCTGCCTCGCTCAGTTTCAGTTGGGACGCAGACTGCGTTTCCAGACGATATTAAGCTTGTTGGGCATGATGGCATCTATGATTGCCGTAGTGCCACTTGGACTGTTAAAAATGAGAGCGTTTCAACGCTGGACTCTCTCTCACCGTTTGTGTGCATCGCGTCACCTCCGGAGGAGGCTGCCGGTAACCGCGTCTTGCATGCTAGCTCTCAGTCCTTGGAGGAAGCCCGGGCTGCTCCTGTCTCGCTCTCTGCTGTTATGGTGCAGTGTTCATTTTCTGTCTCTAAGAGCCACCCATGTCCCGGGCCACCTGAACCTGGGGCCGGACCTTCTCTCCAGGGGGGGTCCTCTGGTGAGAGAATGGAGGTTACACCCTTTAATAGTGGCTCAGATTTGGGGCCTATTTGGCAAAGCGCAAATAGATCTTTTTGCTGCCCCCTGTTCTTCTCCATAATCGACCACGATGCACCCTTGGGCTTGGACGCGCTAGCGCACCAATGGCCAGACGTGCTCCTGTATGCATTTCCCCCAGTGGAAATGATATCTCCAGTTCTAGAGAGAGTGCGTCGGCATTCCCACACTCTCTGATTCTAGTGGCCCCTTGGTGGCCCACAAGGTCGTGGTATGCAGAGATAATCAGCCTGCTAGCAGCGAGTCCTTGGCAGCTTCCTCTCTGCAGGGATCTCCTCTCTCAGGCGGGAGGAGAAGTGTTTCATCCGCGCCCAGATCTGTGGCGCCTTCATGCTTACCTGCTGAGAGGTTAAACTTGATTGCTAAGGGTTTGCTACCTAGTGTGATAGTGACAATTCAGAGCGCTAGGGCCTCATCTACCAGAGGCTTGTACGCTTACAAATGGCGAGCCTTCGAGCAATGGCTCATGCTGTCCTTTCTGCTGGGTCTACCACTCACTAAGGATGTGGTGGTCCGATTCCGGTCAAACTGATCACTTGGTTGCGTTACTTGCTCTTCGAGTGAATCAACAAATGGATAAATAAAAAGCCCAACGACAATGCTGATTTTTTTAGAGTCTTAGCTTACATTTCATATTTACAGTTGTTATCCTCCACGGCTAAACAAACTCTCTAAATCGGTTTCAATTGTGTACTGATGTGCACAACAATGGACATAAGGAGCTTCTTTCAAAGAAACAACTCAGGTAGATGTTATTTTATATATTATGCTTTGGATGTTGTTCAGTATATCTATGCAAAACAAGAGGAATTTCAATACACAGCAGTATATTCACAGTTGAAACCAGCTGTTTATATACACTTTAGGGAGAAAACATAAAACCTTTTTGTTTTACTGTTAAATATCAATTTAGAGTAAACTTGTTTTGTTCTGGATAAATAAATGTTGAAATATCTTTTGAATTAGTTAAATGTCAGAATAAAAAGAGGGAGCTGTCTATTTTAATCACCTACATCAAATTTAGGAGTACATATACACTAAGTTTATTGTTAATTAATAAGAAAACGCCAGACGATTCCATTCTGAGCTGAAGAAGCTTCTGATAGGTTAGTAGAGTCCATGTGAGTAAATTGGTGGCACACCTGTGGACGCATATAAGGCAGAACACAGAGCCTGTTTCTGTGACATGGGAAAAATCGAGAGATATCAACCAAAACACCTGGAAAAGAATTGTGGAGCTCCATAAGTGTGGCCCAGTTTTGAATACAAAATACAAAAGTTAACAAATATGTTTTTTATATTTATCAATCTAAAAAAATAAACATTTTGTCTGATTTGATGTTACAATTAAAAAAGTGTTTGTGTTTTTATCTGAAGAGTGTAAATATCTGGTTTCCACTGATGTTGTTGGTGTTTGGCTTGATTGTCAGCACAAAGAGGGAGAGAGAGGAGAATGAGGACAGAACAGAGATGGAACAAGAGCAGGTGAGACACACATGTTAGTCAAATGGTTGTTTGCTAAAACTCATCAGAACATGTATCTAGTACCTAGTGTAACTTTTTAGATACCATTTGTTATTTTTCAAATTCTATATTTATTAAGTTATGCAGGCTTATAAAGGCTAAATAATTATATAAACTTTTCTGAATCTAAATAGTGTACTTTGGTAGAATTAAAAAATAAGTGTAGTGCAGGTCTATGATGATTTTTAGTGCTACTATCATCTAGTTTTGATTCTGGTTCTCTTTTGGTTAAGTCCTCAGTAGTCCTGATTTTGAACTGTTGTAGTCCTGTTTTAATTCCAGATCAGTTCTGGGTTTGGTTGAATTGGGGTTTAGTCACTGTGTCTTGATACAGCCCAATTAAAAACTAGTTTAAGGTGATATTTATTTTTTCCTATATGAAGTCATTCTTTTTTGAACAAAACTCAAAACAGAGCCTTATAATCTTTCAGTCATTTCTACCCTCACTTGATTTCCTTTTGCTGCTCAGCTCTCACACAGTGGCTCAGTTATGCTCCAATCCCTCCATATTGTGGCCAATCACATGCGAGGATATAGGATAATATCATTATGTGAAAAACAGAGAGGGTGAGAGACGCGACAGTCAAGTGGAGCATCCGTCTGTCCTCTCAGTAAGTGAGTGAGACCGTAGACAGCGGAGGGCTGTGCGAAAGCAAAAACACATAAATATGCCTGACACCTGTAAACGTAGCAGCATCTGGCTGCAGTTTAAAGACTTTTTTTTGTCTCGGTCTTGGTCTCGTCTCAACGTGGTCTTGGTCTTGTCTTGGTCTCGGATTAGGCGGTCTTGACTACAAGTCTAGCACAACCTCACGTGTCTGAATTTACAGTTATGTTTTGGTATATATCACCTTGTCTTTGTCTTGAAGTGGTCATGTGATTGGCTTACCACGACTACTTTATTCTTCCTCAGTCAAACAGCAGCACTCATGAGATTGTTTTGCCCCCTTAGCTCCAGGTGTTGTGCTAGAAAGTGATCGGGAGGGCGCGCAGCTGCTTAAGGCCTTGTGAATTGTTTCTTGTTTCCTGTTTTATTGTGAAGGTCCGTGTCTCATGTGAGTGAATTCAGTTTTGCTTCCCCTGTCTCCTCTTGTCAATTACTTCCAGCTGTGTTGCCCACCTGTGTGTAATCTCCCTGTGTTCTTCTGTGTGTATTCAACTCGTGTCTACTCATGTACTAGTTGCTGTTCTGTCTGTAAGTCTCCTGTGTATTCTCTGTGTTTTCCCTGCCATCCACCTTCTTATGCATCTGCTCACCTTCCTTCATGTTTGCTGTTTAGTAGTGATGGGTAGCTGAGGCCTTGTGAACCGTTTCAGCACATTCCCCAAACTGTATTGATACTGTGTCGACACAGCGTTGCTGTTTTTCTTCATACTGACACCTGCTGGACCTTAAATGTCACTGCTGGCAACTTTCTTGAGACTCACAACAGACACTGATTCAAATACCTAGCCATACTTGTATACACTCTAAGGTATTGTACTTTCCATGGAATCATTTTATATCTTTTATATTTCAAATTTTATAGACATCTTTAAAATATATTGTGAATGACATTAAGTGAAAATTAAAATAAAAGTATTGTAAATGTAATATTACCCATTTAAATGTAATTGACTCAGAATCTATTATAAATTTTTATTCAGAAAAATAAGTTTATCCAATGTTTTTGCATTCAGTCTATTGCTGTTTTTTTTTTTTTTACACTATTTCCCCATCTGTGCCTGTGAGCTTGAGCTTGGGGTACACAAACTGTAAAGCCAGGTGGAAAAGGTTTGGATAAGATGTTTTGCAGCACGTTAAAGGATAATACTGAACTTGCCTGGAACAGGTGACTGCTCTGATGAAGGCCTAGGCTGTGGCTCAGATGTTGTGTGGGCAATTACTGCAGCACACTCCATTTTCAGGTGCCTCACTACACTTGGAGGAACTACAAAATCCGAGTGTTTTAAATCTTGGGTCTAAAAGTGTTGAGAGGGTCAACACACTTAATGACTCCAGATTAGAAGCAGTGTCTGTGACACGACGCCTAAGTTGGTCATGGAGATGGGTGGCTGCTTGTGTGTGGAGATGTAAAGAGTTCTTCTTTCTCATCATGTAGCCGTGACAGCATCTGATATGTGCTGTTCCAACATGTTGGTACCTCGTTGATAAGTTTGAAGATGGGCCGTCCCATCTGCTGCTGCCCTTGAGCAAGCTTTTCTTTGGCTGTAGTGCTTGATCTGAAGAATGATACGATTTGTCTCTTATGGATGAAAGTTCAGGGATTTGATCACATGATTTTTTGACTAATAAATTGAGTTTGTGTGCAATGCAAACTGAATGTCGAATTTGGAGAGTTCTTGTTGCTGCAGTCATGTTTGGTGCTGCATTGGTAACAAGACACCTTACCTTATTTGTGATCCTCCATCATGCCCGTTTTGAATTGGGCCAAATCGCCTGCAGTGTGACTTTGTGGAAAGTGTTTTACACCCAACACAGATGTACACAGCTGCATATTCTCATTAATGTAGTGACAGGTAAGAGCCAAATAAGCCTCACAGGCACAATACTAAAGGGTTGGCAGTCCTTTATAATAAAATTCAGGACTGCCTGGTTCACAACAGTCTTCCTAGATGCTTGATTTTAAAATGATAAAACACATATTAATAAAAAAAAATGATGATAAAGCTGCTCAATGTCTATATAGGCCTACCTCTGTTCATTCTCGGTGTGTTTGTCTCCTCATTTTCATGTTTGGCTCTGTAATGCCTAAACACTGAGGAGGTGCTTTTGTTTGTGTAAGAAAGCAGAACAGATGTGACATTTAACCTGCATAAAATGAAATAAATAATTCACACTGCAAGTCACATTGCTGTTTTTCCTATTCTAATAGATTACACTGAAACAAAGGCAGACAAACAGTTACATTATTTGCAGTTAAAAGATCGAAATGATCCCACACAGCAGAAACAGAGATTTGTATTTTTTTTAACTTTGCGAGAGTAATTTTGTTTTTTGTTTTTTTGGTGGCGACTCATTCCGTTAACAAATGCAGATGCGGTATCTTTTAAACACAGTTTGGCGCCTTGGCAATGAGTGATACAGCAGCTGTATCGATCACGTGACTTTTTCTTAAAGCGACACACGCACCGATACAGGCATCGCTAGGTGAGCTTGATACATGCGCCGGTGCGTCAGTGTTGCTGGACCAATTACTACTGTTTAGTAGTTTAATTTTTCCCAGCTTAGATTATCTTTAGTTCTGTTTTGCCATTTTTCACCTTGTGCTTTACTTTACAATAAACCACTTTCATCTCAGTGAGTGCCTGCGCGTAGATCCTGATTAATTTTCTCCACACGGCTCATCCCCTTGGCCGTAAAAGGAAATCAGAATGTGCAGAGAATTAGTAAAGATGATAAAAGGGCAACTATGAAGAGTGGAGAAGTGCTTGGTCCAAACGACATACCTGTGGAGGTATGGAGGTGTGTAGGAGAGAGGGCGGTGGACTTTTTAAGCAGGTTGTTTTACTCTATCTTGGGCAGTGAGAGAACGCCTTAGGAATGAGGATGTGTACTGGTGCCAACTTTCAAGGGGAGGAAGAAACTGCTGACGAGGTGCCAAAACATGTGTAGTGTTTGTCTTATCTTCTGATGGTTCTTACTTTATCTTATAATTAAAATAACTATACTTGGGATGGGCAGGCGGTTGTTTTCATGTGTCTGTTCATTAGAAACAACAATGGTAAAACCATCATCTACCTCCGCTGACTTGTTTATTTCCCCACATAAACATTTCACATTAAGGACGGGTAGAGTTTGGTGTCATTAACATAACAGAGAAAATTGATATTAAATGTGTAGGAGAGATGACCAATTGGAAGTAGCCAGATAAGAAATGGCAGCGGTCCCTGAGGACACCAGTAGGAAGTGGAAATGGCTGGAATTAGACATTTTTGAGTTGAATTAACTGAGTGCAACTGAAGAGAGGACGAACTAGTTCAGGTGCGTGTCAGTAATATCAAGTAAGGTTTGTTATACCTGCATCATTTATATTGTTAAAACTCTAACTTTGATAACAGAGTTAATGGCATATTTCAACTCTGAAGCAAGTTTTCACATTTGATTTTGATTTTAATCCTCTGTAGACCGCTATCTTCAATCATGTTATCATTGTGAGTCTTAACCAAGTGGTGGATTAGCCTCCACGTCTGAAAAGCATAGAGTGGAGTGAAAAACAGAAAAGTCAGTGATGTACTAATGTAGCAAAAATAGGAAACATTAGAACTGTAAATGTTTTCTTCCTTGTCTGCAGATTAACAGTCCACAGGTTGGGTGCTCGCACTCTGATTCGTTCCCTGGAGATGAAGGAGAGAGAGCTCAGAGGACAGCAAGATGGAGGAGTGAAGGAGAAGGTGGTGCAGCTCAGTGTGCAATCAGGAGTGAGCAGTTCTTTCACTGCCTTCATTGCTGCCAACAAAGACAACGGCGAGGCAATCCACGGACCTCTGCACCGCAGACATATTCTACCACCCTGTGAGGTTTGTTTAAAGCAAAAAAAGCAATACTATGAAACTGTTAATAGCAGGATGTCAGAGTCAATAGAGAGGACTCAAAAGAGCAACTTCAAATCAAACTATTTATGTAGTAGGTGTTTCTTTGCCAATGTCTTTTCCCTGCATTAGAAAGTAATAAGCCAAGTGGAAGTACAACACACATCTATGCATTTCTATAAAAACTGACTCTCTCTCTCCTTAAAGTGATGGCTGTCCATTCTTCCTGTAAAAGGTGTGAATATAAACCTGAATGAATGGGAGTAGAAACTGTGTGTGTGCGCATGAAGACATGCTTGTGTCACTGAGATTTAACAGATTTTTGTACGTTCACGTAGCCAAGTGATAATCATATTTAATAATCATTGAATAGTAATAATGTTATTGAACAGGTTAAACATTTAGATATTACAAAAAGTTGCAAAAAAATAATACACACAGCTGTGAAGTCAGCTGCACATGAATAACATTAGTACAATGACAACTTTAATCAGAGTGAGTTCAGAAGATCCAAAAGTGAGACACTAAAAACAAGCTAATGAAAGCAAAAAGTGACTTTGAAAAATTTATTTCAAGGAATTAAAACACTGATAGGAAAAAACTAAACATGAGGAGAATGGCAATCCTGCAGCGACCAATCAAAGAAGACTGTAATGGCTGCATTGTAAAGAAAGCTGTTGGTTTTTGTTTTTTTTTTCGTTTTTCTGAGATATGCAGAGTTTTAACGAACAATTTGAACACTATTATTCTTTTACATTATTTGTTCTCAACAGAGATGGGCAGTAATGCGTTACAAGTAACGTGTTACTGTAATCTGATTACAGGCACTTGCCCTGGTGGCCATTCTTTCAGTGGGCATTTCTCAACAACAACTACAAACACTAGTGAAGTGAATGGACATTTAATTAAAAAATGAAACATTTAATTCAATAATTAATGGCATATTTAATTAATTAATTTTGTCACCTCACTGTAGGGATGGGTACCGGTATCATGGCACCGGTTCTGACATAAACGGTAGTAACCAGACCGAAAAGCAGCGCACATTTCAGTGCTTTATTTCGGTGCTTTTTATCATCATCATCATCATCATCATCAACTTTATTTATAAAGCACTTTAAAACAACCACAGCTGACACAAAGTGCTGTACATTGGAACTGTAAAATAAAATTACATGAGATATAAATAAAAAACAAATAAAAGAAGAGTGAAATCATTAATTAAATAACTACTGCATTAAAAAAGAAACTAAGTCTCACTGAGGTTAAAAGCCAAGGAATAAAAGTGGGTTTTTATTCCTGAGATGTCACACACTTTGGATTCCAGCCAATCATTTTACATTTGCAAGCGTAGTAGGCGGGGCCAGGTACGTACGTTCTTTTAGAGCAGAGCTACAGATTAAAAATGCCCAAGGCGAAGCGGTCAAAAGTCTGGCTGTACTTCACAGCAAAATATGCAAACTCAGCAGCCTGCAACAAGTGCTTTAATCATATATATACATATATACGGTATATGACAAACACACTTTTATTAAAGAAAAAATATTTATAGCTTTCATCTCTCTTATATTGAATACTTTTATTGTTTTTATAACATTATTGTTATTATTTTATGACAGGATTATGATAAAGAGTAGCTCCACATTGAATTTTATTCAAGATGACCGGCTGATGGGGAAGAAAAGTAATTAAAGTGATTTTGGTTTTTGGTGCCAGACAGGCTGGTCTGAATATTTCATGAACTGCTGTGTGATTTCTGCTGTGACATTTAGATGTTAGGGTCAGAACTTAGCACAAAATGACATGGAAGCCTGGATCCATCCTGCCTTGTATCAACAGTTCATGCTGCTGTTGCTGATGTACTTTATATCACTGAGGACCATCTGAGCAGTTATTTAAATGCCGTTGCCTGTCTGAGTGTTGCTGCTGACCATCTCCACCCCTTTATGAACACAGTGCACCCACCTTCAGACAGATGTTTCTAGCAGGATAAAGTTCCATGTCCCAAAGTTTAAATCATCTCAAACTGGTATAATGAACATTAAAAGGAGTTCACTGAACTTAAATGGCCTCCACAGCCACCAGATCTCAAAAGAAGAGTGTCTGTAAAAGTCTGCAGCAACTGTGTGATGCTTTGCTATTTAACTCACTGACTTACTCATTACCCATCATGACTCATTACACTGCTGGGGTAATGTTCCTGCCATTTTCTGAATGTAATTTTACTAATTATTTTATTTTATTTTTAAGATTTAAGACTTTGCAGCTGTGGGTGGACAGTCTTCGCAGTCTCACATGAAAAGTTCTTAAAAACTTAAAGACTGGAAACAAAAAGATCAAAAAAGGAAAAGGTTCTTTGCTGTCCAGGGATGTCTGAGAAACAGAAGAGTTTATTCCACTCTGACAGTTATTATTATTATTATTATTATTATTATTATTATTAGATTTGATTCCTAAAAATATGAATATTTAGGGACCCTCTGCTCTACCTGACTGTAGCTTATAATAAAAAGCACTTAGATTGCTCAGTTAGAGTAGAAAAGTGTAACATAAATAAGAAACGTTCCATTTACCAGTTCGGCGTCACAGGTGTTGGTGAGTGAGCTGGATGAAGTAACTAACAGTGCAATGATTTCTGCTGGGCAGCTACACAAGTGTGCGTTCTATTACACAATGGCTACAAATAGAGTAAAGCCCTACCTTAAATCTGCTGATAACATTCACTGAACATATCCTCCTTCTCTAATTCTTTAAGGTCTTTATGCGTGTGCTTTCAGTCTTCACGTGTCAAGTAGTTGACACAGACAAACTCTGACATCCAGGGAATGCCAACAGCGAAGAAACAGCCGAACCAACAAATGAACAAATTCTTCCTTCTCTTATTTTTCAGTTCATGCATCCTTGATTTCTTTGCTCTCATTTCCTTGAACCTATCAGTGTATCTTAGCTCCTCCCACCAGAGAAGTGAGCAAGTGAAGCGAGAAAAACATGTAGAGCGGAGCTAAGAGGCTTTTAACAATATCAGACATCCTTGCTTTAGTCGTTTTAAAGCAATGCCAGTTAAATATAGCACATCCATCGTTTCGTTACAGCAGAGTATACTAAAGTATTTGGTTGGGTCCGTGTGATAAGTGAGACTTTTAAGTCTGTGCCAGAGACAGAATAATTCTCTCATCCAGGAAATACTGAATGCAGTTTAACAGTTAAGTTAACACATAAACAAATTTTTTCCCCTCTTTTTCATTTTTTTTGGTTTCTACATCCTTGATTCCTTTGCTCTTATTTCCCCAATCATCAAATTGCAGCTCAGTCCCTCACACATGACAGGTGAGCAGACAAGGTTAGAAAGACATGAAGAGAAAGGAGCTAAGACAACATATATTCATGCTTCTGAGCCATTGAAGCAAAGTCAGTTAAAAATTATGTTTGGCACAGATGCTGCTGTCCATTGTTTTGTTGCAGCACACTCCTACATATTTACAAAGTCCTGTTTCCACTCCCTGTTTGTTATGTCTCTTTTATACATCCATCCATTCGCTTCCGCTTATCCTTTTCAGGGTCGCGGGGGGCGCTGGAGCCTATCCCAGCTGTCATAGGGCGAGAGGCGGGGTACACCCTGGACAGTTCGCCAGTC
The DNA here is from genome assembly GCF_057381845.1 of Rhamphochromis longiceps. Classification (NCBI taxonomy): domain Eukaryota; kingdom Metazoa; phylum Chordata; class Actinopteri; order Cichliformes; family Cichlidae; genus Rhamphochromis; species Rhamphochromis longiceps. The sequence continues at coordinate 64,132,773 of NC_140559.1, read as the reverse complement.
TGTCGCAGGGCTAACACACAAGGACAGACAACCATTCACACTCACATTCATTCACACCTAGTGGCAATTTGGATTATCCAATTAACCTATCCCCACAAGCTGCATGTCTTTGGATGGTGGGAGGAAGCCGGAGTACCTGGAGAGAACCCACGCAAACACGGGGAGAACATGCAAACTCCACACAGAAAGACCCCGGCCTGATGGTGGAATTGAACTCAGGACCTTCTTGCTGTGCGGCAACAGTGCTAACCACCGTGCCACCGTGCTGCCCCTCTTCTTTTATACATCATTAGTAAAAACACTTTGCTCAGGATATAGTAGATCCTCCAGATCTCCCCTTTCCTGATGCATTTTAGAGACTCAAACATGCTTCAAGACGAAGAAGAAGAAGAAAAGGGCAATGAACAGATAAATGAGGAAAAACCTAAGCTGTTGCAGTCCTGTTGTTCATACCTGTTTTAGACAGTAGGGTGAGCAGTTTAATCCTTCACCTGTATTTAGTAGGGGTGCAACGATACACAAAATTCACGGTTCGGTTCGGTTCGATACTTTGGTGTCACGGTTCGATATTTTTTCGATACAAAAAAATGTTCATGCCTTTTTAATTTGTCATTTATTAAAATTATAAATATATATTTTAACTCAAAAGTACAGTTTTTAAATTTAACCCTAACCCTTGTGCGTGTTTTTTATTTTGACAGCGAATGCGCACCTGCGGACCACTTATGTGCAGCCCTGGTTATTTAGCTCATCATATCGCAGCCACAGAAATTATTTTGTCCATGAAACCATAAAGCTGCACTTTCTTTTTGCCTTATAGTCTGATTTGTCATAACTTCTCCGTTTTGTGGTAAGCTTTTCTTTGGCTGTCACTTCTTCACCCTGACCTGTCTTATTTGGCTCAGCAGAACTAAAATATATATCCTGCTGCTTTTACACACGGACTCACATAAGCTCAGCGATTCTCTGCGCGATCAGCCTCTCACATGTTTAAGCTTGCTGCGGGAGATTTCACTTGTCATGTTTGCATAGTAAGCTAACGATTGATAAGACGATGTCAGAGGAATTGGTGCACAAATTATCATCACTCACAGATCAGTGCTGTCACTCTCTATACACAGTTCGTGCGATTGCAAACTGAAAGCAAAAAACAAGCGCAAATTCAAACGCGATTTCAATATGTCACATATTGACAGTGGCTCACCGATGCCAATGACATAATTACCCAGCTACATTTCCGAAAGAATGCAAAAGCATTGACATATATTTTTCCTTCCTACAATAGCCCGACGGGCAGGGCAGAGATAGATTTTGGTAGCCCGACTGGAAAAATCGCTAGCCCCAGGACGTCGGGCTAGCGATATTGCGAGCCCTGTATCTGATTGAGGAATCACTCATCTTTGGAAAAGAGAGTTTATTACAGAGAAATGTCTCTTTCCAAAATAAAAGCTATACTATACGCTTCTTCTGGGCTATATTCTCAGCAGCATATTAAACATATCAGGTCCCCATAAGGAGAATCATGTGCTAACGGCTGTCTAAATGACTCGGCTAAAGTTAGTAGCATGCTTGCTTGTTTTTGTCTGCTTCCACTTGTCTTTGCACTTGGATGATGTCGGCGTAAATGTGCAGTCATATTCGTTGTGTTCCCACTAGTGCTTTCAGGTTAATCTCGTTGAAATGACCTTAACGCCACAACACGGCAAATCTCCGTTAACGAGCTACCCCTGATCGCCCGTGCATGGGGCTAGACGGCTAACACACTAGCTCCCACCCATGTAATTGAGCATTGCGTGGCACATCCAACATACTGTTTTACTTTAGTCCATGACGCGCCTACCTTCAGGGTCATACGTCACATGAAAACCAAAATAATTCCAAACGCCAGATCTGAATGAGGGTGGGGGAGGTCCATGTTGCAAGGAGAGCTTAACTTCTGTCTCGCTAGCTTGCCCTGCGCTCTTCCTTCTGACAATGCTGTCTGTGTTGAGCGCTCAGTGGATCTGCGCTCGACAGTGCAGCCTAGGCGGAGTAGTCGAACGCAGATTCACTGAGCGCTCAACACAGACAGCATCGTCAGAAGGAAAGTTGATAAAATAAATTACAAATGTTGTATTGTTCGATACATATGCGTACCGAACCGAAAGCACTGTATCGAACGGTTCAATATCGATACGAATATCGTTGCACCCCTAGTATTTAGGTATAAGAGAGCCATGTCTGCTTTGAGAGATCAGTTATTGTGATGGATTGTAGTTGTTGAACTTGGATGATGAAATCATCTACTTTCTGCAGGGTTAATGATCACCTTCTTTGATTTCTCAAGTGCATTGAAAAATGATTCAGCTGCTGCTAGTGAGAAAAAACTACAGTAATGTCAGTAAACACCACCTCATGGATCACTGACTGCCTGACAGACTGACCACAGTATGTGAGACTGGGCCGAGCTCTCTTTCTGATTTAGTGATGTGCAGCAGGAGCTCCACAGGTGGACAGTTCTGTCCTGGACTTTATACACTCAGACATTCAGTACAAGTCTGAGTCAAGACACCTGGATGTATTAGTGATGGCAGGAGGAGGAGTGTGAAGCACTGGTGGATGATTTTGTGATGTGATCTGGAAACAATCATCAGCTGGGGAGAAGTACAAGTACCTGGTACATGTAGTACATGGAAAACAGGCTGAACTGGAAGATCAATACAGAGGCTGGATACAAAGGAAATGAACAGACTTTTATCAAGTAGCGAGAGCCTTCAACATGTGCAATGCTGTTTCTGTAAGGCAGAATAAATATGTTGATCATTATTAAATCATTTAGAAGAGAGAGACTTAATGTTTAATGCTTGGTAAAAAGTAAATGGCCTGTATTTGTACCCAGAAAGGGTCATCTGGGGAAAAGGAGGATCGCATTTGTCGGCCGCAGTTGTCGGAGCCTGTGTGTACTTGTGTGTGCTTGTAAACGCGACAATGGCAGAGGAGCGCGGCTAAAAAACTTTTAAATATTACTTTTTCTGGGTCACAAAATAAACTTTTAAGATATTTTCAGGCGAGGATGTAGCTGTGTAATGCTCAAATATGTACTTAATTTATCAAAACATCACATATTTGCAAAAATGCTCCGACGTTTTTGGAGACATCTATTTTTTTTAATGCTTTGAGGCAGCTTTTGAACATCTGTGGCATCTATTAATGTCAAATCTAGCCTTTCTTTAACAACATAAGCAAACTGCTTTTGTATTTAACCACTTTTCTGTTTAATTACATTTTAAATAATAATAATAACAATAGTATTTATTTTGTTAAAAAAATGTGTTTAAAAACAGGTTTTGTTGTGAAAGCTATAATCCAGATTAGTGGCCTGTTAAATGGATAAAGTCTAGATTGGCTTTATACTTGAGAATAGCTTGCCCTCCTAAAGAATTAAGTTAAATTCCAGAGTTGAATCGTAAGAAACATTATGTTACATATAAACCCTGCCATATGTTAGATCTGGTCATTTTGCTTATTAGAAACTTTATATATTGGAAGTTAACTTTTAACAAGCATGTAATGATTATATTTAAATTAGGTGGTCTTTTTTTAAAACACATACATTTTTAGGCCTAAACTGACAGTGCCAATACCACACATTCAGACACAGTAGTAGATGGTGTTTTTAATACTATATGTGTTAGTTTAATTTGGTTGTATGTGGTCTACATTGACCTTCTGTCTTGTAAGTTATTATGACTGCACAGCCATTAAGGATCAAATCAGGTTCTAAAAAATGTTCTGTTCTTTCTCCCTCTGCTTGCTTCTTACTGTCTTTGAGGCTCGGGACCAGCACTCCTGCTGTTGGACAGAAAGACATCAACTCAGTGGTAAGTGTTTTGGTTTTCCAATATATTAGCAATTGTCATTGACATTTATAGTAATCAGGCTGAACTTTAATCATACTTTAGATCAGCCTGTTTTACTTATTGTTTTATTTGTGCTTTGGTTTGAGGAAGTTGTTTCTTCACTAATCTTTTCCTGTCTTCTGTTATTAGACTTGAGATATGACTGCACTATGCTGTTGCTGTTGACTCCAGTTAATTCTACAAGACATACTGTGTAAGTAAACAAACAACAACAGTTTGGTCTGCATTTCTTGAAAGATCACATCCCCCAAACTTAGTTTAGAGGGTCTACACTGTATTTAGTGAAGTCTGCAGGTTTTCTAACAGCAAACTTTGTTTTGTGCCCAAATCATTTTGCACATCATTAGAATAAAAGTTATTAGCCATGTTTGCATAACCCTTTTTAAAATGATGCTTTCATGACATTATTGTATGTTGGGTGGTGGTCACGGCTATCCAGACTGACAAGTGGGACATTGAATGTCACCTCCCCGGTGGGGAGGGAGCCTGAGATTGTCTAAGTTTGAGTCTGTTCTATACCAAATGCAGGGTAAAAAAAATCTTTTAAGAAAGCAATTAAGTTCATGTTCCAAAAAATATGATTGTTTGCTTGCAGGACACCAGGAGAGATGAGTCCTCCATCACAGATGGTGTGGTCAGTGAAGATGGTCGCCTGCAGGTTCAAGCTCATTGCATCTCCAACCCACATCCACTGCCACTGTACTTAAGGGAAGTTAAAGACTTTCTCCTACATTTGGATCACCTCGATCCATGATAGTCATTCAGGCAGTAATGCCTGGACTGGAAACAAGCCATCCTTAAAATAATACAACATTCCAGCTCCTGTGTTGGAATGGAAAACAAATGTGTTGTTTAAATTAGAGACTGCACTTGTGACAGAAAAATAAATATTTTATTTTGATTATATAAGTAATGTATGTACAAAACAAACTTGTGGTAGGTCTAAACTTATTTTCTTAATAATTAAATCTGAGACTTTGTTTCATTGTAAGATTATAACAGTGATGGCAATATAATTGTTTGTTGTTCAAGAGAACAGTGTCCAGTATGTTGGCTGTTATACTTTTTTGCATTTGAAAATAAAAGTTGGGCTGATTTTAACATCACTACAAAGTGTTGTTAATTATTTTTAATCATATTCAGGTTACCACAAATTGTTTTTTCATTTGTTGAACTTGAAATGTTTGTTAGTAGGTAAACAATTAGTATTGTACAGTCAGAAATATCAAGTTATTCTTAATACTGCAGACTTGCAATGAACAAGTTGTATGGGCAGAAATCTGTGCCATCAGAAACTGAATTTGAATAAGTTAAATTTGAATTTGAATTGCTCAGATTGAATCTGAATTGTAACTTGAATAAATGCTTTTGAAAACTGAATTTGAATTAGTCTAATTTGAAATTGAATTTATGGTTTGAAAATGATCATCACTAAATTGAAATTGAATTTTATATTTTGAAAATGAATTGATTTGCTTTGAAACTGCATTTTATCCTTTAAAAATTCAGCTCTCGAATAATTTCAGTTTCAGTTATACAATTCAATTTCAGTTCCAAAATTCAGTTTTTTGGAACTTACATCCGGTTCCGGTTCAAGCGCAGATTAATAGAACTACGTTTTACTAGCGGACCGAAAGTGTTACCGACGGGAATCTACAGCGTCTTGAGCTGAGTTAAGACTTCAGAAGTCATTTGTCATGTCGAATGACCAGCGGATGAACTCTCAAGTTGGTAATAAATGTATTACATGTATAAGAACAAGCGTCATGTTAACTAATGATAGCCGTAAGGTAACTTTTATGCTTATTGTAGCTGTTAGCTAAAAACGCTAATTTAGCGTAGTTTAACCTGAATTCAGCTTTGACAACAAATATGATCGACTGTTTCTAGTAGAATTCCAAAGTTGTCATCTTGGACCCTCTCAGAGTACCCCCTCTGTATGCTTGCAGAGACCCCTACAGTAGGGAAACATGCAAAACCATCTGTCCTCTCTGTCCTCTCTGTCCAAAATGTCCATCTCTGTCCATCCTCGAAGATGCCAATGTTCACATTTTGGACAGAGAGGACAGATGGTTTGAAAGAGGAGTGAAAGAAGCCATCTATGTCCACTGTGAGCGACCATCTTTGAACAGAGGCGGGGGTTTACGACACCAACTCTCTGCCATCTATAATCCAGTTTTGAGATCCCTTCCCAGACGCCTTAACGCCCACTCACATCCTGGGCCATCTGATCTCAGGAATTCGCATGATAAGGTGGGGCCAGGTTTCACAATGAACTCACCCGAAACTCTGACTGGTTGGGACCCACACCCAGTTTCACACCTTGGCTCAGGCGATTAGAGGATCATCAGGGGGTCCTTTTGTCCCTCTGTGGGGGGAAACTCCCACTAGGTTTATATCTGGGACTCTCCACCATTTGACCTTAGAACTGAAGAAGCTTCTCGGATGAGAGGTGAAACGTCTTCAAGTAACTTAAAGAAGTCCAGACGGTTTTCTTTGCAAGCTCCTTTGACTACGATGACCTGGATGACTGAGAACCTACACAGACAGGTACAGTGATATTTATTAACAGCATGTAGAAGTGTTACTTCTGATGCATAGAAATCCCACAGTGGAAATATTATTATCATCATTTCCAAGAGTGTAATAATTTTAATTGGAATGAAAAGAAAAGCAGAAGATCGATACCAAAATATGCAGTATCGCACATCACTACCCACAATGCATTGCGGCCTGCCGTCAATCCCGAAGCGCGCTAATTTTGAAATTACACACCACGTGATTACGTTGTGCAGCTGAGTCACGTGACCGCACAGCAACAAATCGCTGCAGATCTGGGTAAAGGGGGCGGAGCAAAGTGTATGCGCTGGAGAGGACTCGAGCAGAGAGAGCTGCTTTTTCGTGAAACGGGAGTAAAGTAGTAAACCTACAGGATCATATACAACTACCTACTTTTCAATCGATATCTGCACCGCTGTCTCTTGGATTGTAGCTGGATCTGTTAACTGTGTTTGGAAAGGCTTCTAGCTTAATCACAGAGTTCTCTTGTTTGTGGGCTCATCTAAAGGTAAGCACGGAGCTAACTTTGATGTGGTTTTAGTTTATGTTTTTCTCTGGTGAGAATAATAGATTGCTTACTATACATTGACGTCAGGGAGACTGTAGAGTTTGTGATTGCTTGCAATATTATAATATGGCGGTTGCTAGGAGGTAAGAATACATATAGCAAAAATAATCTTGGAATATGAACAAAAGGATGGAGTGCAGGGGAGGAGAACAACCAACCCCCACCCCAGGACATGAAGCCACGGGTACAAGCCTGGGGGAGGGCAATCAGCCTTTAGTGGACAATTATGTTATGAAAAATGACATATTAACTACTACAAAACACTGACCTTTGTGGGAATGCTTGGAGCAGACTAACATGTGAGCTGGAGTGTTCTGCGACGTTATATTTGTCTTCGAATGGTGTGAAATGTGAAAGCCTGCATGCCATAGTTTGCCCTAGTGCAGGCCCGGCCCTAACCAATCTGGCGCCCTAGGCAAGATTTTAGGTGGCGCCCCCCTACATCGGCAGTATAGTGTATGTACTCACAAGAAACCGAATAGCTTTGTCTTTGACCTTTTTTTTTTTTACTTAAAGAAAGCAAATTCACAATCAGAATAATTAACAAGATAAAAAATATATGAATAAATAAATGAATACAAAAAATGAATATATGAAATACAATAAATTTTACATACATAAACACAATAAAACGTGTCAACAAGTTGGATAAAATAAATCAAAAATACAATATAAATAAGGCACTGCACAAAACAAGATATTAAATAAACCAGTATGACTTTAACAACTATATTACAAAAAAGGGGATCCTACAGAGTTCTCTAGTTGTGCTTTTTAATACTGCATTAACTAGAATGACTTACAAATTACTGTACACCACCCCCTCATCAACCTCACATGACCTGCTACAGCCTTACTCTCCTAGTCTTTCTTGCAGCAAAGTCATCTACAACATCATCATATGACAACTGATTTGAGACCACATGATTTATGCTTATGATGGAAAGTCCACTGAGACATTCTTGCATCATAGTATATCTCAGGTAGGTTTTAATGAGTTTGAGCTTAGAGAAGCTTCTTTCAGCAGCAGCCACTGTAACAGGAAGAGTGGCAAAGATTCTCAGAGCAACCCACATGTTGGGGTAAATTTCTGCCAGCTTCTTCTCATGCAGGAAGGTCAAGAGTTCCATGTTTGTCATGTTCTTTGATGGCAATGGTGGGAAATTCTGCATTTCCATTGCAAGTTCTGTGCCATTAATGTCCGGCTGGCTGTCATGGGTCAGAGTAGTACTCAGTGTTTGGCACTGCTGTAGCAGCTCTTCTTTTTGTAAGTTGTGGAAATTGAGGAGTACTCCAAACTTGTCATTCACCTCTCCAAGGTTCTGAAATCTCTCATCAAGTGAAGAGATGGCTGTATCCACTACCACATTAAAAAAATGTGGTTTCCATTTTTTTAAGTGCATCTTGTATGGGCTCATCTGGAGACTCATAACCGAAGTGCCTTTTGGTGGTTCTCAATCGCTTTTGTTTGAGTTCAGCCTCCACATTCATTTCTTCACACATCTCCTTTGCCGTTGTCTGTGCATCAGAAAATCCAGTGTTTCTGTAGCTGGTGAGGGAATCTTTGGTTTTCTTCAGCAAGTCGACAGCCACATCTAGCTGCATGGAGGGCGACTGCATGAGTTTACTCACATACTGGATCTTGCTGAGAATGTCATACCAGATGGCTGTACAAATGCAAAAACGATAGGATCCAATCTCCTCAGCCAAAGACTGGGCTTCAACTCTGACCACAGGGTCTGTAGCTGTTTCCCTCACCTCCAGAAGAGCCTCTCTGACTTGCCGAGCCTGATATCTGACTTCCTCAATGCTTTTTATCCTGCTTTCCCATCTGGTCTCAGCCCATGATTTCAAGGTGGTTTTCACATGTTTCAAGAGAACACCCCACCTATGGGTGGAGGCTGAGAAGAGCTTGAATAATTTTGCTAAATGCCCAAAGTAGCCAAGGGCATCTGGTGAGCTTTTTGCAGCATCAGCTACTACCAGATTTAAAGTGTGGGCACCACATGGGACCAAAAAAGCTCTTGAGTTTAGCTGAAGCAACCTTGCCTGAACACCTTTATTTTTTCCCTTCATGTTGGCCCCATTGTCATAGGACTGTCCTCTGCAGTCTTCAAAAGGAATGTTAAGCTCCTCTATCCGTTTTAGCATGAGAGTTGACAAATGATCTCCTGTTGATTCCTCTGCAACAAGAAAGCCCAGGAAATGCTCTTTAACTTGTGGTATGCCTTCTTGTGACACTATCCTGACTATGACAGAGAGCTGTTCCTTATGACTCGGATCAGGTGTGCAATCTAAAATGATGGAGAAATACTTTGATGTTTTGATATCTTCCACAATGCGTTTTATTATTCTTGAACTGATGGTGTCAATCAGTTCATTTTGGATTGTTTTTCCCAGATAATGTATGTGACTGCCAGCTCCACTTTCTACTCTACTGACATGCTGCTTCATCACTGGATCAAATTTGGCCATAAGCTCCACTTCTTTCAGAAAATTGCCATTGTCTGGTTTATTTAATGTGTCTGTGGACCCCCTGAAAGCCATGTTTCTTTCAGCTAAGGACTGAATTATTGTCACCAAACGATGTAGAACTTCACGCCACCTTTTTCTCTCAGCCTCAGCAAGTGCCATCTCTTGTTTATCTATTGTGAGTCCTTTCGCAAAACAGACCTCCAAGTCCTTCCATGTTGCCATGTGAGCATTATGCTCCTGGCTATCCTCATGGATAGGGATGGGTATCGTTTAGGTTTTATCCGATACCGGTGCCAAACCGGTACTTTTGAAACGGTGCCGGTGCTTAAATGGTGCTCAAACCGGTGCTTAAAGAATGGAGAACACAAAATTGGTCCAAAAACCTCTCATGTTCAGCTGTTTTTTGTAAAAAGATAACAATGTTAGCCTTTTCTGCAGCTATGGGGCATATATGGTATCACTCTTGGCTGGAAGCAGTGCTTAAACAATGGAAAAAACACAAACTTTGTCCAAAAACCTCTCATGTTTAGCTGTTTTCCACTTTTTCTTTGGTCATTTTAGCCTTTTTGGCAAGGGTGAAGGGAGTATCTGCCATCAAACAAGAGGACAGCCGCATGTAACTACGACGGTGTTTGCTAGTTCACCTTACATGCATTAATGTAATAACGTGGTTAGCCTACTCAAAGTAAATTACACACGAACAACATTAAACTACTCACGCAGAGAAGAACGGCTGCTGCTGCCGTCATCATTTCTGCTACACTGGCAGGGCTAGGGGCCAGGACTGTCCTCTTCGGGTTTTTGGGGGATATTGCTCTGGGTCCGATAACTGGCAACCCACCCGTAGTAGATGTGCACGGTGTGAGGTCTCGCAGCAAGCTATCAAGTACGGCGCATTTCTCGGCTTTAAAAAAACCCGCTATGCATCGCCAGGTGTTTCATCGGATTTGTTTACCTCCTTTGACAGTATCACAGTATCAGCTTAAAGCACTTGTTGCAGGCTGCTGAGTTTGCATATTTTGCTGTGAAGTACAGCCAGACTTTTGACCGCTTTGTCTTGGGCATTTTTAATCTGTAGCTCTGCTCTAACTGAACGTACATACCTGGCCCCGCCTACTATCCTCGGAAACGTAAAATGATTGGCTAGAATCTAAAGTGTATCACAGCTCAGGAAAAAAAAGCACCGAAATGTGCGCTGCTTTTCGGTCTGGTTACTACTAGAGATGGCACGATACCACTTTTTTATGTCCGATACCGATACCGATATCATAAATTTGGATATCTGCCGATACCGATATGAATCCGATATAATGTTTTTTAATCAACAAAACTGTTTTTTAACACTTTTTTATGTCCGATACCGATACCGATATCATAAATTTGGATATCTGCCGATACCGATATGAATCCGATATAATGTTTTTTAATCAACAAAACTGTTTTTTAAAATATCTTGCTGCATTTTGCAAGTCTGCAAGTTCATACTCAAGTTTAAAACAACAACTACACTAAAGCTATTCTGTTATACCTGTATACAAAAAAAATATTTCATAGTTCAGCAATACTGATCAATCTAATAAACTTAAACCTACACCATCCTCACTATTCTGGTATTTTAAAGAGTACTTAGCGTAAATATTAAGCAACCTAACTAATAGGGTTCCAACTCCCAGCAACAACAAAAATAAATAAATAAAAAATAGGGAACCACCCCTCACACTCCACCTTATGATGCTTAATCGACGTAATCAACCTTAATTTGATGAAGTGTGAAAAAAATGCACAGAAATCAATTATTTTTCAAGAAATATTAAATAGATTCAACATCTTTCTTCAACAAAATTGCAGACTGCACAGATGGTACCTTCCCAAAGTAAAAAGTACTATAGCTTACTAGGGTATATATATTAGACTTAATAGTCACTATATACAGTAATTGACTTCTATTCATTTTACATCAAATTAAAACTTTGGGTGTCAGATAATTATTTATTAAAAGCTCGACATTTTAAATGAGAATAAGAAAGAAAAGTATGTCTTTGTGCCCCCTTTTCCCTGTTCATGCCCTATCGGCCCCCCTGGCTAAACTTTGCTAGATCCGCCCCTGCACAGTTACCAGTTACCGGCGATCGTGGCTCAAGAGTTGGGAGTTCGCCTTGTAATCGGAAGGTTGCCGGTTCGAGCCCCGGCTTGGACAGTCTTGGTTGTTGTGTCCTTGGGCAAGACACTTCACCCGTTGCCTACTGGTGGTGGTCAGAGGGCCCGGTGGCGCCAGTGTCCGGCAGCCTCGCCTCTGTCAGTGCGCCCCAGGGTGGCTGTGGCTACAATGTAGCTTGCCATCACCAGTGTGTGAATGTGTGTGAATGGGTGGATGACTGGATATGTAAAGCGCTTTGGGGTCCTTAGGGACTAGTAAAGCGCTATATAAATACAGGCCATTTACCATTTACCTTTTCCCTGTTCATGCCCTATCGGCCCCCCTGGCTAAACTTTGCTAGATCCGCCCCTGCACAGTTACCAGCGTCAGCTACGTAGAAAAAGATCCTGGTGTAGAAAGTAATATTAAATAAATTCTAACAACAGCTTATCAAGCTTAAACGTGCTGCTGTTGTTCAGCCGCTGGTTTCCTCTTTCTGGTGCAAAGTGGGCCAAAAACAAAGACGAACTCGCGACAGAAAAGCCGATCAGCTGATCATTTAAGCAGTTTCACGATTGAAGTAGCAGCCGGAGAGCGAGAGGCAGTCGCTCGTTAAGATTAACGCAGGAATGCTTTACAAACATTCAGAGATGGACTTACACACTTGCTTTACTTCTCTCGGGATAACTTTGTCGGAGATGAAATGCCGGGTTGCTAGCGAAGCTCCACATGCTATCCAGACCACCGACAGGTCCCGCATGCCACAGCCGCTCTATCACGTGACCACACTGCTCCGCCGTGCTAACGTTCTGAGGTGAGTTACGGCGTGTTGCAAGTTTTGTGAGGTGCTTTCGTGATATTTAATGGATCGGATTACATTTTTTATTTTTCTCCGATATCCGATCCAGTAATTTAGGTCAGTATCGGACCGATACCGATACGTAATATCGGATCGGTCCATCTCTAGTTACTACCGTACCGGACACCGGTACCCATCCCTACTCATGGACCTTGAGCAAGTGGCTTGCATTTTTCCAGTCCTTCAGACCTTCCCTACTCAGTTTGTAATCTCTCTTGGAAAACATTTTGCAGCAGAAGCAGTGCAAGCTATCCTCTTTTTTCGAATACATAAGCCAGGTTCTTCTCACCTTTTCCCCATTGATTAAGAGTCTGTTAAAATAATCATGCTGACACCTTCGCCCGTCTTTCTGTTTCGGGAATGTGAAGTCACTATCAATTACAAATGGACCTCTGTGAACTAACTCTGTTCGTACCTTTTCAGTTAAAGCAGAAGGCCAGTCAGCAGGGTCTATTGGTGCAGCAGGAAGACCGCTTGATGCTGCTGCATCACTGCTGGGTTGTGCTGCTGAGGTGGAGGCAACAGGAACACCGCTTGATGCTGCTGCATCATGGCTGGGTTGTGCTGCTGATGCTGCAAAACTGGTGGGTTGTGCTGCTGAGGTGGAGGCAACAGGAAGACCGCTTGATGCTGCTGCATCATGGCTGGGTTGTGCTGCTGATGCTGCATCACTGGTGGGTTGTGCTGCTGAAGTGGAGGCAGCAGCGGTAGATGTGGTAGATGGCCCAGGGGTGGGATTTAGAAACTTCAACAGTGCATCTGAAGAGAGGAGTATGTGACACCACTGAGTATTAAAGTCTAATAATAAAAACATATGATTCCAGGAATAAAATGAAATGATATAATATAAATGAAAAACCAAAGAGATATATGTATGATGTTAACTGATATGCAAATTAGATTAGATTCAATTTATTGCCATCATTACAGTAAAATGCTGAATAGCAGAATGCAAAGTAACAGTATAATATCATATGAGAATGTTATGTTATGATTATCTTTGACCGAATCACAGCAGTGCTCATATTAAAAAACAGCATTCCCTCTCATGTGATATTGCTTAATTAACATTAATGATGTGCACTTTAACAACTAGACTTACAACTATAATATATACAGGGGTGGAAAAGTGACTATTACCTGCAGGGTAAACGTTAGCTAACCAGAAGGCAATAACAATGTAAACAAAAAAACACCTGCTTAAAAGATGAATACAAATGAGGAATGGTGGGAAAGGTGGGAGTACTGTAATTACTTAACGTTACATTATTATTTTCCATAACAATTTAGCCCCCTCCACAATATTAACTGACGTTAAAACAGTTAACTAGCTATTTATTGATTAGCAATTAGCGAATCATGTAACATTAGCTTAATGCTAAAAATTTAGGTTACTATCACATTCAGACAAATAATTTCATGTAGGCTAACGTTACCTACCTCTGTCTTTTTCTTGTTTCTCCTCCTCTTCTTTTCTCTTTTTTTTTCTTCCCTGGGCACCTGACAGTTTTGGCCTTTTTGACATCTTGTGTTGATTTTTTGATGTGGTGACGTCCAAAAGGAACCATGATACGGGAAGGGAGGGGGCGCACCGTGCGGGGAGGGGGCGGGGGGGGGGGGGGGGGGTGTAATGTTGTAACAAATAGCTCCATGCCCTCCTGGGTTTTAATTGCACCTTAGAACACACATGCATCAACACTACAATGAGCGGGTGGAGGGAGGTTTGGAGTCTTCTCTCACCCCCGTTCTCTGCGGCCTGCTAGAGCGGGGGGGCTAGGAGGAGTTGGCCGTCCGACTGCGGTCTGGGGTGTGGGGCCTCCCTGCTGCTGCGGAGTCGGGGCGGTCTGCCTCTCCCCACCGCAGGGAAAAGGGTAACACCACCTGGGTCTGGGTGCAATCCCCCCCTCCAGGGGCAAGGGTACCTAGACCCGGTTCGTAGAGTACGCTTGGGGAGTGTGATCGTGTGTACAGCGTCTCTTTATGTCTGTCTCCACGTCGGTTGAGTGTGGAGTAAGTGCATATGAGAGCATGAAGGTGGGAATGGATGTTTGTGTCTGTGTGTGCCTGTATGTCTGTGTCTATATGTCAGGTTGGGTATCAGTCGCCACCTCTCTGGGGACATCTCAGGCCCTCCAAGGTTTGGAGGCCTATCTCCACCCACCACAACTTCCCCTGCCGGTGGCGGACTCCCTCAGGTGTCGGTGCGTTGGTGGTTCTTTGTGTCTGGGGGTGGGCGTCCGGGTACACACCGGCTCACTCCTTGGCGGCCGCTTATTGGGGCTCGCTCGGGCCACTTCGGAGGTGGGGTGCCCCCGGCCTCTCGGCCTGGTGTTTATCAGCGGCTTGTACATGCATGTACATGCAGTGCTGCCGTCTTCCGTTTCAGTCAGTTATTACGCTCTTTAATCCTACTACGTATCTCTGCGTCTTTCGGGCTTTTACAAAGCTTCAAAAAAAGAAAAAAATATATATTTTAGGGGTGCAACGATACACAAAATTCACAATTCGGTTCGATATTTTTTCGATAGAAAAAAATGTTCATGCCTTTTTAATTTGTCATTTATTAAAATTATAAATATATATTTTAACTCAAAAGTACAGTTTTTAAATTTAATGTTGCCGAAACAACAAAGTAATAAAAAAATAAATCTATCTGATCGAGAAATCACTCATCTTTGGAAAAGAGAGTTTATTACAGAGAAATGTCTCTTTCCAAAATAAAAGCTATACTATACGCTTCTTCTGGGCTATACTCTCAGCAGCATATTAAACATATCAGGTCCCCATAAGGAGAATCATGTGCTAATGACTCGGGTAAAGTTTGTAGTAGGGCTGGGCGATATGACCCAAAATTCATATCTCGATATTTTTTAGCTGGATGGCGATATAAGATATATATCTCGATATATTTTTTTAAAGCCATAAAGTAAGAACAAAAAGAGAGTTCTTAGTCAAAGCTGTGTCCCAGATGTCACACAGGCACTTTTATTAACATAGAGCAGATGTACATAAAATTTACTCAAAACTAAATTATGAGCATTTATTAAATAATAATGCTCCATAAATAAAAGAAAACAATGTTGTTTTTGTGCATAACAAAAAGCTCACAATTGTGCAGTCAAAATGTAAACTAAAAGACGCTGAGCACAATAACAAAGACAGATTTCACAGCTGCTCTGTTCCCAACTTGTACTGCGTGACTGACAGCCTGGAGTTTGAAATCCGCTTCGCAACCACGTCTCTTAACTAGAGATGGCACGATACCACTTTTTTATGTCCGATACCGATACCGATATCATAAATTTGGATATCTGCCGATACCGATATGAATCCGATATAGTGTTTTTTAATCAACAAAACTGTTTTTTAAAATATCTTGCTGCATTTTGCAAGTCTGCAAGTTCATACTCAAGTTTAAAACAACAACTACACTAAAGCTATTCTGTTATACCTGTATACAAAAAAAATATTTCATAGTTCAGCAATACTGATCAATCTAATAAACTTAGACCTACACCATCCTCCCTATTCTGGTATTTTAAAGAGTACTTAGCGTAAATATTAAGCAACCTAACTAATAGGGTTCCAACTCCCAGCAACAACAAAAATAAATAAATAAAAAATAGGGAACCACCCCTCACGCGCCACCTCATGATGCTTAATCGACGTAATCAACCTTAATTTGATGCAGTGTGAAAAAAAATGCACAGAAATCAATTATTTTTCAAGAAATATTAAATAGATTCAACATCTTTCTTCAACAAAATTGCAGACTGCACAGATGGTACCTTCCCAAAGGAAAAAGTACTATAGCTTACTAGGGTATATATATTAGACTTAATAGTCACTATATACAGTAATTGACTTCTATTCATTTTACATCAAATTAAAACTTTGTGTGTCAGATAATTATTTATTAAAAGCTAGACATTTTAAATGAGAATAAGAAAGAAAAGTATGTCTTTGTGCCCCCACGGGGCGATCGTGGCTCAAGAGTTGGGAGTTCGCCTTGTAATCGGAAGGTTGCCGGTTCGAGCCCCGGCTTGGACAGTCTTGGTTGTTGTGTCCTTGGGCAAGACACTTCACCCGTTGCCTACTGGTGGTGGTCAGAGGGCCCGGTGGCGCCAGTGTCCGGCAGCCTCGCCTCTGTCAGTGCGCCCCAGGGTGGCTGTGGCTACAATGTAGCTTGCCATCACCAGTGTGTGAATGTGTGTGAATGGGTGGATGACTGGATATGTAAAGCGCTTTGGGGTCCTTAGGGACTAGTAAAGCGCTATATAAATACAGGCCATTTACCATTTACCTTTTCCCAGTTAATGCCCTATCGGCCCCCCTGGCTAAACTTTGCTAGATCCGCCCCTGCACAGTTACCAGCGTCAGCTACGTAGAAAAAGATCCTGGTGTAGAAAGTAATATTAAATAAATTCTAACAACAGCTTATCAAGCTTAAACGTGCTGCTGTTGTTCAGCCGCTGGTTTCCTCTTTCTGGTGCAAAGTGGGCCAAAAACAAAGACGAACTCGCGACAGAAAAGCCGATCAGCTGATCATTTAAGCAGTTTCACGATTGAAGTAGCAGCCGGAGAGCGAGAGGCAGTCGCTCGTTAAGATTAACGCAGGAATGCTTTACAAACATTCAGAGATGGACTTACACACTTGCTTTACTTCTCTCGGGATAACTTTGTCGGAGATGAAATGCCGGGTTGCTAGCGAAGCTCCACATGCTATCCAGACCACCGACAGGTCCCGCATGCCACAGCCGCTCTATCACGTGACCACACTGCTCCGCCGTGCTAACGTTCTGAGGTGAGTTACGGCGTGTTGCAAGTTTTGTGAGGTGCTTTCGTGATATTTAATGGATCGGATTACATTTTTTATTTTTCTCCGATATCCGATCCAGTAATTTAGGTCAGTATCGGACCGATACCGATACGTAATATCGGATCGGTCCATCTCTAGTTACTACCGTACCGGACACCGGTACCCATCCCTACTCATGGACCTTGAGCAAGTGGCTTGCATTTTTCCAGTCCTTCAGACCTTCCCTACTCAGTTTGTAATCTCTCTTGGAAAACACTTGCAAACGCGCGTATGCACAAAATGCAACACAAAAACTCACGCGCGTGGTTTTATTCGCGTGTCAAACGCGCCAGACGCGCTACACTGACGCGAGTTTCACGCGTTTTGGCATTTTCGAGGGACCCGCAATCGCGTGTCATCGCACCTTGACTTTACATGTAAACCTGACGCTCTATTCGCGTCCATCGCGTTCGGTGTGAACACACCGCAAGTCATACAGAACAGATATCAGAGCCTTAAACAGGCTGACTTCTGCTAAATGGGTCAAACTGGGCAGAAAGTAAACAAACACATAACATCCTTATAGAATATGATGTAACACTATAGATCAACTTAGCTCAGAATATATAAAGCATATAAACAATTACAGCAATATGATGCAACAAACGCAGCAGTGCTACTAATCCAAAATACTCAAAGCTTCATAGAACTGAAACAAACATTTATTTTTAGCTCCATTCTGCTGCTGATACATACTTTAGGTTTCTGAATATTAAACTTGTTGCTGCCTTTCATAGTGTGTAACTTGAAGGCCCTGAGTACTTTCTCCCACACTGAAAACACTGGGATGATAACATTATTTGAACATTACCTAATAAGACTGATTTAGGACAGACAGTTATGTTAAACTTTCCTAGCAATCCTTCACAAACAGGGAACAGTCTGTCTATTCTCTCCATCTGTCAGCTGCTGCTGGCTCTTCCTCCTCCTCTTCCTCACACACTGCTGAGTTTGTCCTGGTGGATCATCAGGGGTGCAAAGCCTCACACATGATGTGCAGCAGTGGGTCCCTCAGTCTGTCCTCACTCTGGACACTTGCAGTTGTCACGCATGGAAATCAAATGTGTGATAAGCTGCAGGATTCAAACACAAGTGTAACTTATAAATACCAGCACCAGAGAAGGAGGATTTAGTGTTTGTGTTATTACGAAACAAGAAGAGTTCCCAGATGGTACAGTGGACACATGTGTGACTCCTGTGATTAAAGCATCTTTCTTTCAGCTTAACGAGTGAACCGTCAGCTCGTTCAAACAAACGTTAAAGTCCGTTTGGCTCAACACCACCAAGCAGAGGCAGCAATATAACATAGCTAACATTAACTGTAGAATATACAGTGGGGCAAAAAAGTATTTAGTCAGCCACCGATTGTGCAAGTTCCCCCACTTAAAATGATGACAGAGGTCAGTAATTTGCACCAGAGGTACACTTCAACTGTGAGAGACAGAATGTGAAAAAAAAATCCATGAATTCACATGGTAGGATTTGTAAAGAATTTATTCGTAAATCAGGGTGGCAAATAAGTATTTGGTCACCTCAAACATGGAAAATCTCTGGCTCCC